>NC_081557.1:104201526-104356902 GCF_022355385.1 Mustela nigripes
CAACTGAGCCACCCAGGCTCAGTTGGTTAAGCAGCTGCCTTCGGCTCAGGTCATGATCCCAGGGTCCTGGGATTGAGTCCCACATCGGGCTCCTTGCTCGGCAGGGAGCCTGCTTCTCCCTCTGCTTCTGCCTGCCTCTCTGTCTGCCTGTACTCGCTCGCTCGCTCTCCCTCTGTCTCTGACAAATAAATAAAATCTTAAAAAAAAAAAAAAAGACTTTGATTTAAAAAAAAAAAAAAGAAAATATGGCAAACTAAATGTTATTTATTGCACATGAGCCAGAGTCTAAATTGATGAATTCAGTAGTCACTTACTATATGTGAAGTAATTGAAGACGGGCCCGAAAAAGCCATCCTGCGAAGCCTCATCTTTGAGAGGCAACAGCAAAGGCTCTAATTCTTCCAGGGTATAGAGTCCAGGAACTTCACCTACGGAACACGGCACTTCTCGTGAATTTTAGCTGTGTTATCCCAGTTCAAGCACATTCAAACACATCCACAACACTTCTTCTACTTTGCTATCCATCTGCCCTTATTTGGGCTGTTTCAAAAATACACAACCCTATCGCCTCTCGATTACTCACAAATCTCCCTCTGTTGTCTTCACGTGCTAAAACTCAAACCCCTGTACAGCCGTCCAAGGCACTGGGCCACCTAGCTGTCCGGTTCTTCTCCACTCCTCCCAGACGAGACCTTGTACCTGAGCTTCAGTGAGCTTCTCTGTGTCCCATAAAGATAATGAAATACTCCTCTTCCCGGAATTTATACGCACAGTCTTCCTCTGGCCTTTACCTTCCGCCCCAAGTTACTGTGTGTCCTAGGAGACACTGCTGTGCTGACTTCCTGGGTGCTGGGGTGAGCACTCTCTCTCTCCCACCTCTAAACATGTTACTGCTCAGCATGTATCATGTCACATAATCATGGAGAAGTGTTTTCCTTTCCTCCCACATTAGATTCTGAGTTTCCAAAGGACAGATATTTAGTCACATTCAATATTAACCTCAGAACATCCTCAGCAAAGTATTCCAGAGAAACAAATAAATATTTATTAGATGGATGGATGAATGAATGAATGAACCCATACTAGAAACCAAAACTAGCCCAGGGCCTGCTACAAGGCAAGAGAATGACGAAAGGCAAATCACACTGGATTACGACCACAAGTGTTGATGGGGGACTGAACTATGTCTTACTCACCACTGTGAGTCCAGTATTCAGAACTGGGCCTGGCACATAACAGGTGTCTAATAAACAATTATTAAGGCAATATATTTCAAGTTTGCAAGAAACAGTAAATTAAGTGAAAGCCCTTTTGCTACACATCCTATGTTCACGCAGGGCCTGTCCCTGCCTCACCCCGAGCATCGCCCAGGCCCGACTCAGCTGCCAGCCGTGCCCCATCCACCAAGCTCATCCACGTCCAAACACGCGCACACACAAACCTGTTCTGTCTTTCTCTCACTTTCAGCCCTAACAAAACACTTCCGATGCCTTAACTTTAGCAATGAAACCTAGCTCTACATACATATGATCCACTCTGGCAAATAAGACTTTGAAATAGAAAAAAAATAGAAAAAAGAGACAAAGGCCTATTTTCCCTGAAAGTATTTTTCAAATACTTTTTTTGCTACAAATGTTGCTAAAATTTGATTTTTATCATTACAACTTGATAATAAAGACCAGTTTATCTTAAAACAAAAACAACTAGTGTATCGATGCTTATATGGATGTTTGCTTTCACAAACAAAACAAAACAAAAATCTGTCTCTCTGCCAGGACAGTTTCAGCCCTAAGGACCAGGCCTCCACCTAGTGATGACTGAAGGCTACGCAGGGACACACACAGACACACACACGTGCACAAAGGCAGTCCTTTGAGCAGCTCCCAAGCCCACATAGCCTCACTATGGCCAGGCCCCTGCAGACCTCGGGCCAGGGACTGGCCCTCCGGCTGCTCACTAGAGCCCAGCCAGCAGTCACGTGCGCACCCAAGTGAGGATGCCGCGTGCCCTAAGCTCTACATGTTCTTCAACCAGAGCTGTGACATCCTGAAGAGAAGACCATTTCCTTTCAGAGCCTACCTTTTGCATGACACAAAACAAGCATTAACCAAAAACTGGGTCCAACACACACATCATGGAAACTAGCTTTTAACAAGGTTTATGTTGCACTTAAATAACAAAACAATTCTGGTCCAAGTTTGAAACTAAGCTACCTCCAACCAATTTGAACAGTGACGACTCCTAACGACTTTTGAATAAATGTCCTAAGTTCTTCATAGAGGAAGACATACAGGAAATTGCAGGTCTCCTCTCCAGGAAATCACGAACACAGGTGACTCGAGACGACAAGAGCAGACTGTGATCTGGGAAACAGACGCCCCAGATGTGAGAATCTCTCTGCACTTACATGTCCACATTTAGGCCACTATTCAACCATTCCACTAGCAATGGACAGCGAGGTCCTATCACATTTTTATTATAAATTATCCTATATATTTCCCTGCATACTAAATCTACCATTTCTGTAGGTGAAATTTCTACACATAATAGAGCTGCTGTATTAAAGGGTACGGTACATTGTTTTTAAACTACACTGGCTGATAACTTTCCCAAAACACTGTAACAGATAATGGTCCCACCAAAAACATGTGAGAGGGCCAGTTCTTCAGACATTCACCAACATTAATGATCATTTTTGGCGGCACCTGGGTGGCTCGGTCTGTCTATGGCTCAGGTCAGGTCATGATCCCAGGTCCTGGGATCGAGTCCCACATCGGGCTCCCCGCTAGGCAGGGAGCCTACTTCTCCCTCTCCCTCTCCTTCTGCTGCTCCCCTGCTTGTGCGCTCTCTCTCCCTTTCAAATAAGTAAATAAAATCTTTTAAAGATAATAATAACAATCATGTTCATGAAGTTATTCAATCTTCTGGTTTCATAAAAATGGGCTTTCTCAATTCTCCAGCTGCAAACATGTTTCACCCCATGTCCCCTTAGTAAAACCCCTACTGCATGTGCTCAGAAACACAATTTTACACAAGGCTACATGACCCGAATAATTTTCACATTATTACTCCTCTTTCCTTGGAAGAGAAATCGTGCACTTGCCTGAAGACAGAAGGCTATTGATCATCTCCAGAAAGGTGGGGTGGACGAACTGGTGGTCCTCGAGCAGGAGGACCACCTGCTGGGTGTCGATCCCTGCCAGGTGCAGCACCTGCAGTGACAAGAGCCATCCTCACACCGGGGTCACGTGCGCGGCCAACTCTAAAACCACCGTTCTTGATGCAAAGAACATCTTTCTGTTCCCTTCCCCCTCTCTCTTCCTTTCATCATCAACATGAAAATCACACTTCAGCCGTGGAGTGCAGCAAGTGAATCAAGTCCAGGAACAAACGCGTGGGGAAACAGTAATACGATTTCACAGCTAGGACAGATGATCGTGTTTAAATACACCCCCTGTGTCCCATATAAACTCTGTCCTATTATCTTCCACATCCTCCAAAACTCTCATAAGCCAGCATGCCTGAGAGCCAGGATTCCTAAAAAGAATCCTTTTCCTATCTGTACATAAAAATACAGTTTTCTAATAACCACGGGGAAAATAATCATTGAAATTAAAGACTATGTTGTATTATTAAAGACATAATGGTCTGTGAGGGCTTTTGGAGTAACAAGTCATTGTGATTTAAAACCAAATGCAGTAAAGGATTTGAGGCACTCACATGTTTGAGATCATTTTTGAACTGCTTCAGTGCATACCCTCTGGAAATCTTCGGAGAGAACAGCACAGCTCCGTGCATATGACTGACCAGGGAAGTGATGGTCCGCCGGCCAACGCCACTGCGTCCAGCCAGGAGGAGGGAGCCCCCAGGGAAGCTCAGCACTCGGTCGATTCGAGACATATACTCCAGCACTTCTTGGAAAAGTAAAATATCTAAACTCTGGTTATCTCGTCCATAATGGATCAGGCCCTTTTAAAACAATCACAAAGAACATTTTATCATTAGTATATGCCCTGACACATAACAAAATGTGATCTAGAGTTGGGTTATACTTTTGATGCACTCTGGAAAAGGGGTTCAGTGACGGGGTGTCCTCTCAGGCGCCACAGCCTCCCCAGGCATCCACCTTTTCTATGAAAAATCTTGCGATGCCAAAAACATTCAGGAGCTCACAGTGATCAGACACCTGCTGGCATCACTGACACAATGAGTTAAACGTAGTGAGATACAGCAGATTAGTTACAAAACCTTCAAGAACTCTCCAGCTGTCTTAGTGGCCTCACATCAGACCAGCCTGCACAGATCACAAGAACTAATCTTGGGACTCTCGTTGGTTTGCACCATGGTGGAATGACTCCAAACGCACGTGCGGGCTGCCCCCGGTATCTGAAGGACACCAGACTTCACATACTTAGCAACTTCTAACATCCCCAAACTTTGCAATATCCATCCTACACATAGTACGAACTTCTCTGGATATAAAATCCACACTCACTTCCAAAGCAAATACTGATTTTAAATCATCATATATAAGTGTTTCTCCTTCTTTATTATAATTTCACAAAAAACAAAGAACAGAACACGTCTCTAGGGCAGTGCCCCTCAGTTGCAGTGACCAGCAGCATCAGCATCACCTGAGGGCCCATGAGAAATGTGCAATGAGACTTCCTCAGGTTGGGACCCAAGGGGCAGGGTAGTTCCTGGTTCTCCAAGTGATTCTAATGCCTGCTGAACTTGGACACCATTGCTCTAGGATGATTTTACAATTACTATTAAACCTCATCAGTTATACCAACATCAGACACATTCTGCTAATAGGTACCTTGGCCATCTTACCCACATCCGGGTCTATGCGGGCATTCAGTTAGATCTGCCGCAGCTGACTGTATTCTACAAGAACCGGCTTGGTCTGGTGACTAATCTCTGTCTGCCTCGAAAATGTTACAATAAATATTTCTTAAATGACTAGAATGATAACCAAATGCCAATTCAACCTCGTGATTCAGATTATAACTTTCTCTTTTAAGATTTATTTACTTATCTGAAAGAGAGAGAGAGACCGCACACACGCACATGGGATCGTGCTAATGGGGGGAGGAAGGAGAAGAGGAAGCAGGCCCCCCACCGACAAAGAGCCCAACGCAGGTCTCAATCTCAGGACCCAGAGCCGAAGGCAGACGCTTCACCCCCTGAGCCACCCAAGCGCCCCAGATTATACCTTTCTAATAACATCCTTGAGGTCTGCAGAATTCAGTTTTCCAAGGGGTTTCCCATGAGGAGGCAGTGGCTGTCCTGGGGCCACTCTTGTTCCGGAGTTGTGTCGCGCTCCCCATGTAACATAGAAACTGTCTGGAGAAACAAAAAGTGTTTTTGGTTTTGTATGTGTTACCTGTAATGGCAGCACCAGGAAATACATTGCTCACTAAATTTTATTTTTCAGTTAATCTATCCAAGATCATCCCCTAAAAGTGGAAGTAAGTTACTCCACAGTGCCTGACGAGATAGTCAAGTCAGCTAAGACACAAAGGATGTCAAACTGTCCCTGACCAGGAATGGCTGTGTCCCTGCTCCAGCCCTGACCCCCACGACCTCTCCCCAAATGAAGTGCCTTCCTCCTAATGCTCCCCACGCCTCTTCTTTTTGCTCTTTCTCCCTACTTCTCACCCCTTCTCCACAACCTCCATACGAAATGGGCAGCTGAAACGAACGTAAAGCTCTTGTTGAGAAAGAACACAGATTGATAAATACCATCAAGAGCCTTAATTCTAAAATAAAGGAAAAATTAAATGAATTTTAATTAGAAAACAAAAACCACTTCCCCTTAAGTTTGTCCCCAGCAGCAGCTTGTGCGCACACGAGGGAAATCTGCTGACTGCCCCGCAGAACCTTTCCCTCCGGTCCGTTCGGGAGGCCTCTCGGTGAGGCTTCCTCCTCCTCACACACCCCGCTCAGAGGCAGCTGGAGTGACCCAGACCCCAGCTCCAGCACGTCTTCTTTCCCTCGCCACCGCTCCTCCTACATGTTCTCTTCTCTGCAGAAACCTCTCTAGTCCAACTCCTGCTTGGGAACAATGCTGCCATAATCACCAAGTGCAAATTCCCGTCGGAGGCGCTGCCTCCATCATGACCTGCTGTGCTTGGGAAGTCTTCTTCCTCAGAGCTGCAGGACCATACTCAACAAGCCACAGCACCAGTCCTCAGTTTCTGCCTACCCCTTCTACTCTTATCTCCCCGGGATCAAAACTCAGTCCATTTTTCTTTACTCCTAAACACTCCCCATGAACTAGCTAACCTTATTCTGTGGGTTAAATCATCAACTACTTCTGTGCCAAAACCTATTCACCTATCGACAAATCTCCTAAGCTCTAGTCTGGTCCCATACTTGCGGCTGCTTAACAGACATATGATGAACACGTAACATTCATCCATTGAACACCCCATGTTTAAGCCCCGCACTTCCTGTTAGAGACGAGCAATCAGACCAGACATGACTGCTGTGTTCACGGAGCAGATACGCAGATCACCCGAAAGACACTCAAGAAGCCTGCAAACACTGAAACCCGGCGACAGCTGCTCACCATCTTCATAGGTCATCAGGTGTCCCCTGAACGACCACAAGAGCCTCTCAGCCTCCCAGCGCGGTTCTCTGCGACCCATCTCTGCCCCCTCCAGTGGCATCCTTACTAGCACTCCCGAGGCACACATGACAGAATCACGCAGTGCTTCCCAATGCCACAGAAAAACAGCCAAGCCCCCACCGAGGCCCCTGCAACCCGACACCCTGACTGCTTGGGTCTCCTGTCTACCGCTGCACTCTGCTCCACACTCCAGCTCCCTGGAGCCTCGGAGGCTGTGCACACTCTTCTCCCCTGCACGGGAATGCCCTGCCCCTCTCCTTCATGCAGTACTGTCATCCCTCAAGACACTCCCTGTATCACTCAGAAGATGGTGTATCTTAGTTGTTCATCTAACAAACTATGTGCAGGGCCTATATGCTGAGTACTACACAACACGGACAAAAGAAAGCAAAGAATATGTGAATCATGCTCCGAGACTGGAAGACTCAGCATGCGGATCCTGCCGCTTCTCCCCAAAGCAACATCGAATTACGGCACTTCCTGTCCTAAGCTTAGCAATATTATTTATACAGAAGATTCTTCTAAAATACATAGGAAGGCAAAGGGATGTAAATAGCTAAAAACAAACTGCAAAAAAGAAGAAGACAGCAGGAGAAATCAGTCTTCCCAAATTCGAGACTCCTGCAGGTAATGTAATGAAAACCAGCGGTACGGACAGGAGGCAGACACGTAAGTGACACAACAGAATCGAGCCCGAGAAGTATGTTCACACACATACTCTGACAAAGTGCAAAGCAGCTCAAGGAAGAGAAGTTCCCTTTCCAATAAATGGCCCCGGCGCAAGCGGACATCTGTCAGCAAAGAAAGTGCCGAGGCCTCACTCTTCGTACAGACACGGACTCAAAGTGGACCACCGACATTTGTGCAGGAAGAGACACCGTTCAGGCAAGTGTCAGTCTGAGCAAGCCGATGTCACTGAAGAAATCAAACCCACCTGCGGTACCCAGAGAGAGCCACAGGCCACCCCGGCAAGGCCGCCCGCCCTCAGAACCAGCGACTCAGAGCCAGAGGCGTGAGCAGGGTGCTCCCACCTGCCGTCCAGCCTCAGCCACCGCAGTGCACTTCCCGGGTCCGAAACTCGAGCCTGGAAAATCCCTCTCTGCACCTCAACATCCTCCTCATCTTCAAAATCCCCTTGGGCCTAAGCAATTAGGGCCCTGCAGCCAAGAGCCGCCCGTAGCACACACACAGCAGGCCCTCCGGGAGCGCTCACGAAGGCCAGCTTTGCAGAAAGTCCTCCTGCGGCCGAGCAGGCTGCCAGCGGACACGCCCACGGCACGGCCTTGCATCACAGGACCTCTCGCCAGGACAGTTTTCATATCACACGCGCTCCTCCCAGCACAGTTTTCAAGCTGCGGGCTGATGGCCAGTGCTGATAGCTGCCAAAGGGACAAAGCTGCAGGCAGCGCTGTCCTCTACTCGGGCAGAAAGCGCCCAAGCCAGAGCCGAAAGCTCATAAAGAGTTCCGCGCTGACGACGCGGCTTACTCTCAAGCAGAAGTTAATTACAGTCACATACGGGTTTTTCCCAACGATCTTTAAGGTTCATCTACATACGGCTTTAAATAAAACCTTTATTAGTAAAAATCTCTCAGGAAGCACAATTTTGAACTGTACATATAAAACACTATGGCCTGAATCCAAGAAAACAATTATTGTCACTCTATTTTATTTGTATTTACTTAGAAATCTAGCGAAAAGGAAAAAGCAGCCCCTTGCAATAAAATATTGAATTACCCAAACCTTTCATTTGCACAGAAACACGAAATCATGCTATTACCAAGAAAAATAAGTTTACAGCTCTCATAGCATTCACACACTGCATCAACTCCGTACTGTATTACCTGCCATATTGTCTAGCACGTCTGAGCCCCAATCTCCTTGAAATACCGATGTTAAAATGCTGTCAAATAAATGAAGTTCCTTCGCACCAACAATTTTGTCACGAAATAAGCGCCGTGCTTCATAAGCCACGATTTCTAATACATAATCTAGTGGATGATTTGAAGATCCTTAAAAAGACAACATTTTCTTTAGTTGTAATAGAATTCAAATGACTTGCAGATGATCTATTTCAACATAATACTAGAAAGAAATAGAGAATAAAAATCTGCATACCGTCAGGTTGGCGTCAGATAAATACAAGAAAAGGGGAAAAAGGTAAAATTCCACGTGTTATTAAGTTGACAAATTGTTTTAAAAAATATATTAACCATTATTATCTCTACTTAGTCAATAAAAATATTAATTCCAAAAAGCATATTAAACATGAGTAACGATTTTATTTTTCCCCAAATCAAGTTCTAACAGTGACAATCGCAAACAGTTCAGAACACACGCACACATGCACAGATACACTGTGGCATTCCAAAGAGAAGCAATTTGAAATCATGAAAGCAAAACTTACCTCCTTCTAAATCGTATCTGAATAAGCCAAGAACCCACTGGGTAAGGATGCAAGGAGTAAAGAAATAGTGACTATAATCATCAACTGTAAATTTGGCCCGCACCTGGAAAAGAAAATAAACTGTCAATCTACCCTCTAAATACATAACATATACATAATGCATTTCCAAATACATAATATGTTAAGTTTTTCAGTCACCACAGACTCACAGGAATGCCCAAGTTCTACTAGTGAGGAGAAAACTGTATTTCATAGAACTGATTTCCTTAGCTACCTCAGACATTGTATTTTACCCATTCAAAAACATGATCTAAGAGCAGTCATTCATAGGCTACAACAAACTGCCAAAACATTGTCTAAGAGAAAAATAAAAGGTTAAAAAGCCCTGGTGAGCAAAAGAATTCAAGGAAGGTGAAGCTAAGCTTCCTGAACAGCCATCGCTATTCCACGGCGCCCAGGTCTGGGAAAGACGCGCTTTTGAGGGCTCGGGGCCGCAGAGCAGTGTGTGCTCGCCAAGTCCGTGAGTCGCTGACAAACCAGACCGCTCCTCCTGGATACAGAACCAGTGAGAGCCTGTGCCTTCCTCTCCACGGACAGTACCCCTGCTCTCATTCTGCCCTTGATCCCTTAACTTCTGAATTAATTTAGAAAGTAATCACTGCTTTCTAATTCTCTTGCCCTACTTCTACTCCACATCGACAAAAAGCATCCTCCGCAAACACTTCCCTAACTTGAATGCGCTGCTCCCTTCACCCAGGAAGCTCTTTTTTATCTCAGCCACTCTGGGAACGTCTATTCATTTCTCAAAACTCAGACCCCAAACTGGGGTGCCTGGGTGGCTCGGTCAGTTGAGCACCCACCTGAATCTTGATTTCGGCTCAGGTTGTGATTTCAGGGTCATGAGACAGAGGCTCTGTGCTGAGTGTGGAGTCTGCTGGAGAGTCTCTCTCTCTCCACCCCTCCCTCCGCCACGCCGCATGCCCTCTCAAAAATAAGCCGATCTTTCAAACCGATCTTGCAATCAGTCTTTCAGAACAAACCAACTCAGATCTTATCCCAAGTCCGTGTAACAACTAGCACACAGCAGTGACGTGCTTCCCCATCTCCGCTAATTCGTGCCTGTTGTCACCGATCTACGACTCATCCCGCTGTAGTCGGACTTTGTCTACAGGAGCGGGTTCCTGACGGGTCTGTAAGCTTCCCGAAGGCAGAGACTCGGTCATCTCTGCATCCCCAGCGCGGCCACTAGACAAGCAGTTACTGCGTAAATGTCTCCTGTGCCCTTACCACCTGATGCCAAGCCCGTCCTGCTTCCCCATGGAAGGAACCTGAGGCATTTTCTCACATGCCACAAGAAAGAAAGAAACCTCAAAGCCCACGCTCCGGTTTGAAGTCTCGCAGACAGACACTGACAGAAGTCAGGAGAAAGATCGAGTTTTGGAAAGCAGAGGAACATTCTGAATATGCTGCATGTTAGCAGGTAACAGAATAACCACCCAGCACGACTTGTTCAACCCGTTTCACCAAGTGTCCGTAGACACAGTGCCGGATGGCTCAGCAGGCCTCTGGCCTCAGAGAGCTCACTGTCTGGCAGAAAAGTCCAACCGACAAGACGAGCAGAAAGGTGGAGTGTCAGCGCAGGTCAGCATTAAAGGCAGTCCTCTGGGACTGAAACCAAGAGACACAACAACGACAATATAAATGAGCAAGTATTTACCTGTTCATACACTTGGACCATAGATCCTGCTAAGAGATAGATTTTTGAGGAAGAGCCCCAAATAGAGTGACTCTTCAGATTTTTATGGAGAACAGGCTCCAAATATGCTCCATAGATAGTCTGCAGTTGCTCTCTTTCTGGGTAACTGGAAAAGGGCACATAAGAAAACAGCTGAAAAAGCAATGTTCCGGATTGTTCTGTTAGTGTTCATTTGCAGCAGTTTTCCAGCTGTGCTGCTCTGAGATCTGGGTACCCACACCCTGCCCCCAATCTATCGAGAGACTAAAGCCACGCTCCAGGTCCCTTTCTGACAGCTCTTTATCTGCTCTCAAACACTGAGGGTCCTAATAGAAGTTTCCAGGGAAACTACTTAAAAACCTAACTGTTTGGAAACCACTGATTTTTAGAAAGGACCAAGAGGTAAATTTTGCTTAAGAAATAGTATTTTAAGTAACACCTACCCATAAAGCAGTAATCCGCCTCAGAATGGTAAAAGCAAAACTAATACAACAGGTGAAATCAACCTGTTTTTCTCAAGACAAAATTGATTTCAATACAGCCTAACTGGGAGCTATAACCTTTCTGAAAGTACATATAATAGATGGGTGCGATTAGCAGGGAAGCATCCAAACAGGATTTTGTAAGGCAAAACAGAACAGAGGAGCAGCTCCACGCCCACAGAATCTGCACATCCTTGCTACAATTCTGGGCACGCAGACGGATGCGCGCATCAGGCTTAACACTGTCACCCACACACCTGACTTGACTTACCTCGTGCCTAGTTACATTATCTATCTTCATGAAATGTGATAATATTTTTGTTTTATAAAACCCATATTTAAATCTAAAATCCATCATTCAGATTACTGATACTGACATTTTAGAACATTTTAGACTTTATTTCTAATATTTAAGAAGCACTGATTAACACCTTTATCACCCTAAATTACTGCCTAAAGTTTAGCAAGGGCAGGTAAAAAGATTATCAAAACTCAAGTTTTACTAATTTTAAAGTCTCCATTTTAAAGAAATGTCATTAATGGATACCTTTAGTAAAGTTCAAATATAGGAGACATCTCCCCAAATTAAAAAAAAAAATTAAGAACACTACGATACATACTCCACAGCGCAAAGGCGAACAATGGAAGTGAACCTGGTGGTCAGCTTGTGTCTTCCCAGTCTTCCTCCAGCTGACATAGAAGCCACAATCTGAATATTCTCTAAACCAACCCATTCCAAATTTTCATCGTAAAATCCTTGATAAGTCAATACCTTTTTGAAAATAAATGTATTGCAAACGTGTTATTTAGGCTTAGGATTTTCTAGTAGAGTTATTAAATATTCTTGCATAAAATTCAATTGTTTCCAAATGCAATCACCCTCCTCTAACTGAAAAATTTAAGATTGAAATTCTTATAACACTAAAATTAATACTCTTATTAACCACCAGTCTGCATTTAATATTAGGTGATTTACCCTCATTTTTAAAGTGCTTTTGTCTCCAATAAACATTAAAATCCAGATGACAGTATAATCTACCAACGATTAAGAAAAAAAAGTGAAAGAAATCGGGAAAAATATAAGGAAACTATTTTGGTTTTCTTTATGAATATTTTATCATCTTCTACAGTTACATCGTTAAGCTAAGTTTGAACCCATATAAACATAATAAACTCTAATTTAGAACGCAGGGTTTCTAATGTGATGCAAATCCCATAAAGAAGTAAAGCCTCCACACTGACGGAATGTATGGTCTCTGACCTTTGCCTTTACATGGGCAAAAAGGGGAGAGGACTGAGCTAAGGAAGCCCGAAAGGGGCCATGATCAAGGAAGTCCATGTGCTCTCTGAAAAATGCATCCCTAGAAAAATGAAGCAAAAATTTCCCCAAATCCCATATCACCCCAACCTGCTGCTTTCCCTGTTTTAGAAATAAAGGACAGGAAATACATACAGGGTGAAGGTCATTTTGACTCTTCCTGTCATATAGCACCTTCCTGTAATGCTAGCTTCTACAGGGAAGAAGGTCAAGGAAGGGAGCATCGTGGGGGTGCCTGGCTGGCTCTGTCGGTGGAGTGTGTGACTCTTAATTTCAGGGTCGTGAGTTCGAGCCCTATGCTGGGTGTAGAGATGACTTAAAAATAAAGTCTCTCTAAAAAAGAAAGAAGAGACAGGGAAAGGAAGAAAGTACCCCAGAACCAGATTCCTACAAGCTTCGGGAGTGTAAGATATAACGCATGCTGGAGAACACTGAGCCTGAGGAGGAAAGCAGATCTTCCAACGTTTCCCAACGTTTCCGGTCACATCCGAGTGCTTTAAGGAAGAAAACTCACCTGCTGCAGGAAAGCCACCAACGTGCTGGTGCCCCATTTGTCCAGCTTGGGCAGGTTGATATCCTTCAGGTAGAGGACAAGCCTCTCGCAGTCCCTCGGCCTGTACACGCGGCCCGTGTTGGTGCTGATCACCATGCACATCTGGCTCAGCTTCTGCAGGAGGTGCCGGGACGTGGTCTGTGCACTGCAGTGAACCGTAGCGATCTGTGTGGAGCGGAGCTGGGAGAAGGCGTACCGAAGCAGCATCCTGTGAGAGGCGGAGAGCGGCAGACAGTGAAAACACCACCAGGGAAACACCGTGTACATTCAATATGAAACTCCTATTTCACAAATACTGTGGTGTCTAAATCATATAAGACGATGTTTAAGAGGAAAATGGTAAATCTGGATATGGCTTAACAGGTAGCTTTCTAATTTTTTACAATATAAAATATAAATTCATATTTTAAGGCATTCCTGGGAGTCAATCAGCAAAAAAAAAAAAATCTAAGGTTACAGAAATAATTTAATTTGACAAAGTACATATAAAAGATACCACATATAAAAGTACATATAAAAGATTCCCCATAGCTGAAGGAAAGATTTTATGATGTTAAGTACAACAAGCTAAAAAAAAATACTATGATTTTATAGAATTTTTAAATTACTACTAAAATGTGAAACAAATAATCATGTCTTCTTTATTTCCAGAAACTACACTCAGTAGGCACCAAAAATAGGCTGAATTACACAGATGTAAAAGTTGTTTTTAAATAGAGAGCTAACTTCAAGATGCATTTTTTGTAACTAAAGCAGGTAATAGTTTGTGAGTATATCTAAGGTATTTAGTTTTTGGTGGGATTGTATGCATGTTTTCTTTTGAAGGCTATCTTCTTCGACTATTCTTTTTCCGTTAGAAAACAGGTAACCTGGGAGAAAAAAAGACATTTTCTTCTCTGAAGTTCTCTGTAGTCATATCATTTACATCAGTAGTGATAATGGGAAGAGTCCTTCCTGAAAATGTATATGTAAATGCTCCTTTAACCAAACAGAAGGTAAAGCTACTAAATTCAAGAAGAGCATGAGTTCACACCATGCACCTCAACCACCAAGTTTCTGCCCTTACCCTTTGCCACATCCTTCTGGTCCTACGAGAATAAATGGCTGTTTGGTATCAGAACTTAACCACGGTCTGAAATGATCCAGGCCTCGCTGCATGTCAGGAATCTGAATGACGGGGAGAGTTTGGCCATTACTAAAATCATCGGCCGTCAAGTTTTCTGGCTTTTTCAGCACATAAGATGCTAATCGTCCTCTACCAGAGTCATAGTAGGTGTCCATGGGTTTGTGAGGGTCTGGAGGAGACTCTCGTGCCCAGTTAAAAACCTGCAGAGGAAAACATTGTGATGGGTTTTCACATACTCCAAACAAGAGAGTGTAAAATTTTAATTCTTCAAAGTCAATGTCCCAAAGTCAACTGTCTCAGTTTAAAAGAATATTCTCCTATGCTAACCCTACCAAATGTCTTTTATAATTTCAGCAACAATGAAGGGGCGCCTGGGTGGCTCAGTGGGTTAAGCCTCTGCCCTCAGCTCAGGTTATGATCCCAGGGTCCTCGGATCGAGCCCCACATCGGGCTCTCCGCGGAGCAGGGAGCCTGCTTCCCCCTCTCTCTCTGCCTGCCTCTCTGCCTCCTTGTGATCTCTCTCTCTGTCAAATAAATAAGTATAATTACAGCAACAATGCTATGTCAAATATCATTCTTTCAATGATTATTTAAGCAAATAAATAAAAGTCATATTTTTAAACACTGAATCATTGTAGGAACTTAGTCCCACCCATTACAGTGGTCCCGGCACTGTTCCCAAGCTGCTGTTCCCTCGAACACTGAAAACCTGCTGTCTGCGCAGATATAAATCAGAGAGTTCACCTGGTGCTAAGCTTCAGCACCCTGCCTCTGATCTGCAGCATGAGAACGTCTGCTCAAATGCAGCACAGATCCGGGATCGAGTGGCAAGAAGCACCTGGCAACGAGGCAGCAGAACAGACATGGACAGGGAGCAGCACAGAGAAAGCAGTAAATGATGGCACCAAAGAAGAAAGAGATGACACAAATGCAGAAAGATGATGTGCGAGCCAACCCAGAGAAATGCATGTTCAATGCTTTCAACAGAAGCTAACAGGATGACAGCCTTTAATATATATGATATTGTTTTATAAACAACTTGGCTGAAATACACCTTTACATTTATTAAAGAAAATGTTGATAATGATTAATCCATCCTAACATTCCAAACTGCTAAAACTGTTCTGGTTAAATAAATGATTAAAAATATGTGTCATTCTAAAATTTAAAATGAATAATTATATATATTCATATGGCTAGTTTCAAAAACATCTGACAAAAAAGATATTAAAACATTATTTTATAAAATTTAAGTATCATAAAATACTATAAACTAGTTCAAAGGAGAAAATAAGTACATATATTCAAATGCCTAAGTCTTTTATTAAATGCATAATTTCAAAATTAAACGGCTTTACACCTTACAGTTACAAATCACTGAATTTTGGCAATTAAGAGTCCTTGAAAATTAAAGAAAAATGTTGACTGAAATAGGTTTTAAGTGTGCATCACCTCTTTGGTGAATTCCAGACGTGATTTCATGTTCAGATTTCCACCAAGTCCCCGTATGAGACTGATAATAAATTGGTCATGATTTTGGCAACCACGTAGATGTGACAGTCCGTTCATCACAGTGCCGACCAGACTTGTTTCAACCACATAGTCGTTCTGTTGATTAAAATCCATGGAAGAGACAAAAAATAAACATTAATCAGCAAACACAAACATACAGATTTACATTCACCTATCTTTTCAAATACGATTGTTAAATGTATCCTTCTACTCAAGATGTAAAAAGTTGACATTTCATTCAGTTTATATGCATAAACTTTTTAAAAAAGTGATTAGAAAAATGCAAATTGTGTGTTTCTAGCAGTAAGTGCCAGAGCCCTTAACTGCTGGTGGTTTGTTTACTTCCTAAACTTGAAGAAAAGAAAAAGACCATCACTGAGCAGGGTCTAGAAAGAATAGTCCTCCACTTCCCCCCACTGATAAAAAGGAAGCTAGAGAACACTGCACAACTATGGCTGGTACAAGCAGACTTAACACAAAAACCATGTGGATTTGGCTCTCCACCAAAATGAAACTTGTGGGTTGCAGTGATTTCCATCTGTGGGTGCCTGGAGCCCTGTGCAACTGCCAAGAGGCTAAAAGAGGGGAAGGTTCTCATTCATTCAATCTCCCACATACTTAGAGAGAACCATTTATGCATCACTTGCATGCTCCTGTGGTGCTAGGTATGAAAAAAAAAAAAAAGAAAGAAAGAAAGATAGAAAAAGAAAGGTGAGCTACACAGAAACTCCCATGCCTGCAACTCCAGTCTCGCAGAGGAGACGGCCCACAAGTCCCAGGAAAAGCTGCAGAGGAGGACACAGGGCTCTCAGAGTCAGATGGAGAGCTCACCTCTTTGACAATGGTCACAGCCAAGCCCGCCCCTGCAGGATGGGATCTGCAGGGCATGCAGAGAGCACAGCACAGGCAAAGGTAAGCCCCTGGGGTAGTTCAGAAATGAGAGGGAGGCAAGGGCCAGAGTATGCAGAATTGCAGAGGCCACGGTAAGCAATGCAACTTTTAGCTTCACTAATTTAAAAATGTTTTTAAGTAAGAGAGTAAAATGATCCAATTTACATTTTTTTAAAAATTGCTCTGCAAGAAAAATATATTTTTAGAGGATTGGAGAAACAGGAGGAGGAGCACCAAAAAGGGAGAAGGTGAGTAGAAATGCTGTGCTAAGAATTCTAGGCTTTAAAGGTAAGATAAAGGAAACAGTTGTACTTTCTTCTACCTTGTCTTATTTGCTCAGTTGATACAAGAAAGCAAAGCTCTCGTTAGAGATAAAATCAGCATTTGGTTTGGGTACCCATTATGGTATATCTCAGAATGTAAACACAGTGAACAAAGTACAAAATAAGAAGGAAGGAATCCTCAACACATTAAAAAAAAAAAAAAATGTCAAGCATAGGGACCTGATCTCAAAACACAATCAGTTTATTTTCTAACTGAAATCCATTCTTTGGCTTGATCATTTATCCAGTCCTCATGCCTACACCCAGAAACCCCGTATATCAGTAAATCCCGCCCAGTGTTACAGTTCCCCTTTCCCCATAACAGTCCCCCTCTCCCGCCCCCCCAGAGGTGACCTCCAGAACTTGCTCTGGAGCCCCTTGTGGGCTCCGCATCCGTCACGCCCCTGAAGTCAGCAGAGCCGCTGCAGAGCAGTGAGGACAGCGGCGGCAGGTGTTTCCTAAAGCACACACGCTCCTGTGCGCCTCCGTGACCACAGCTGGGTCTGCGGACACATTAAAGCGTGGTCCTCACGCTCACGGTGCTAGGAGCTGAAGGTGTGCAGGTGTGACAGAAAGAGGAAGACAGCTCATCAGGCTGGAGGGAGTGCTGCGTGCCCCGAGGCCTCCAGGGAAACCTCGGTCACTCACATGCCGCTACTCACCAGTCCCTATCCCTCCATCTCTATCCTTACAGGAAGGAAAGGAAAAGGATGAGAAAACTGAAGTGATATCTCCATTTCTCCATAAATCTTATTTGGTCCCCAAGTAGTAACCACTAAATCAAGTTCAAATTAGCAACCAGATACTTCCCCAAAGTACTTGCACTGCTATTTATTTCCTTAATTTTTCTGTTTACATTTCTCATAAAAGCAATGACATAAAAGCTAGAAATAGTTGAAAAATCTTGTAGAACCTGTAAAAGCCCTCCCACATCTTCTGTGCAAGTGAAACTTCTGTTCATGCTTCAAATTCAAAATTAAGTGTGATCACCTTTTTAAACTCTCCTAGAAGATAGAAAAATCTCTTCATCCGATTTTGATGCTCCTTCATATCTCATCTTTCTCCATTAGGCAAACCTTTCCCAATCGGAGACTGTCCTGTCCCCTCTAAGTCTTGTCTAGTGCTATGCTTGATCACGTATCTTACAGATCCAGTAATATTTTGGATAGACAGTTCTTAATAATATTGTAATAATTTCCCTCCCTTTTCTACTTTAGTATGAACTTGACATTGTTTTTATCAAGAAATACAAGCAGTAAAGTAAATGTAAGTACACTAAGCATACTTAGCACCACGGGGATATTTACTGACAGTGAAACGTGACAGTAACATGGTTTTCCTAGTAAAAAAAAAAAAAGGGAGATTCCACTATTCAGGATTTTTTGGTAAGCAGTGTAGGTGGGAGAATTGAAGTGTTCTAAGCACAATAAAAAGTTAAGCCAAGACAAAGAGCAGGATAGCAGTGAAGACACCTACTTCCCACTCTGCCCCCAGATTCTGACTGACAGGCAGCTGTGTCTAAGCAACACTCTTACTCACTTCTAGCCTAAATGACTAATTATGAAATATTATGGCTAACTTACCTGCTTCAGAACCCACTGTAAAGCTTTTTCAAAGTAATCTCCAATCCAGTTTTCAAGATTATTCCTGAAATCAGGAGGTTGATTCTTCAACCAAGATTTTATCAGAGAATTAACATCTGTCTCTTCATCACTGAAACAGATTAATAAGCATGTAGGAAATTACTCATGAAGACACTGTCAGGGGTGCCTGGGTGGCTCAGTGGATTAAGCGTCTGCCTTTGGCTAAGGTCACGATCCCGGGGTCCTAGGATCAAGCCCCACATCGGGCTCCTTGCTCCACAGGAAGCCTGCTTCTCCCACTCCTCCTGCTTGTGTTCCTTCTCTCACTGCCTCTCTGTCTAATAAATAAATAAAATCTTAAAAAAAAAAGAAACAGCAAGCAATTAATTTCGGAAACAGTCTGAACCAACTTGATAACACTATCTTGTCACACAACGCCAAAAATAGCTTCAAATGGTGCTACAAGAGTAGGGCATTTATACAGACCTATACGTGTCAAAAGCTAAAACAAGAATCCAAAAAGCAAAAGAAAGCTTTGTAATTACTTGTTTTGGAAAATGGAATTGGCTGCAATGTTTATGCTCTGGCCTCAGACTACTCTACATGATATCTAAAATTCATTTATTCTTCATTTTTGCCCCTGAAGCCTCCTCCAACTATGCAGAGGAAGAAAGGAAACATTAAGTCAAGAGGTTTCGAATTTGTACAGTGAGAGTCACTTTCCTAGGTTGGCCTGAGTTGGCCCTAAAATTCTATGAATCAAAGATTCTATGATTAAGATACCACTGCTTAGTTTAGGATTATTAGCCTCCAGCTCACTGCCAGCTTGTCACTTCCTGCACTGGTAACATTTAAACAAAAGTAAGAGGGAAAAAAAAAAAACAATGAAATACTTGCTGTGTCACTGAAGTAAACAAATAGTCCTTAGCAACTGTAACACACTGAACACTGAAACAATGTAACAGCACTGAAACAGTCACTCTCTGTCAGAAGTAACACCTAACAAGAAGTTAACAGAAAATGAGGAGGCACGTATTTACATATCATTCATACAACTTATTCCACTCTGAAACCAAACCGGTAACTGCAGACTATCCTCACGTCACATAGGCAAGAACTCTGATGGTTTACCTAAGAAAGATCATTCCCATTCTAGATATTGTGGCTGGCGAGGCACAGCTTAAATCATGAGTTTCAAATACAAAGTTAACATTTGGGCCGAACTGAATCCTCTCTCCACTGGGCATGGTGAGGAGCCGATTGTCATCCAGAACGGAGTTGAGGGACTCGATCCACTCAGGGTCGATATCACCATCGCATATTATCCAGGAGCTCACATCTGTTTTCAGAACGAAGAAGTGGAGGTAAAATGAAACTAGATGCAGTGATAACAACTAAAAATAAGGAATACAATAACCACCTCTTCCTCTCCAGAAGTAATTTCCACCCAGTGTTATTTTGTGTTACAAAGAGCCAAAGCACAAGCTGAGCTCTTCCCTGTGAACCTGCAGTACCGGCGCCCTCGAGGCCTCACGGGCACTCCTAGCATCGCTGACCAAAGGCTGGCCACGAGCCACGCGCTAATGCCCTACCTGCCCCCCAGACATACACAACAGGGACCGCCCTAAAGGACAAGACAGTGAGCGAGACTGAGCTATTTCCAGTTCCCTGACCCTGTGCGATATTCTCCACACTTCTGTCTTCTACCAGGTCATAAGAATAGAGTATCTCTTGTCGTAAATACAGGAAACCCATTTTAGCATTCTCCTTCAGAAATACAAAATTCACCCATCAAATTTCTCTGATACATTAAAAAGCTGACTTCAAAGCAGAGAGGCAGTGTTGTGTACACAAGATTTTTCAGAGACAAACTTCTTTTTTAAATTCATCCTTCCTAAAATGAGAGTGGTTTCAAGGGTCCTTAGACCTCAATTCCAATAGGAAAATATCACCCATAAAAGTGTGATAAATCAACATAGGCAACACTTGGTTTTTACTTACTGTGATATTATTAACCACAGTGAAAATGAAAAACTACCCAGAAAATCTCTTTTAATGTCTCAATTCTAAGCCCTTCCCTCACTGGCTTAGAAACACAACTTTTAGTTATGACCTTACAAAAAGTAGGAAGTCTTCTCAGATTCTGGCCAAAAATTGCTTTAAACACCAAATCAAAAAATTTAGAGCAAGATGTCTACTGTTTCATAACTTAAATTTTTAAAATTATCCAAAACACTGTATTATAAATTGTGAGTTAGAAGTATTCACACATACACACACACACACACACACACACACGCACACACACACACACACCGATTTTAACCCCAAATAAAATCTGTCATCTTCTTATTTATAAGGCCCTAAGATAGCAACCCAGAAAGATTTTCTATTTTTCAGTAACTTGATCTAGTCATGAATTACAGCTCATCCGGATTACCCCGAGTTCCTACTGTAACAGGAGCCCCTGTTTAGTCCGGATCAACATGACAGCACGTCTTGGGCCCCTCTCAAGTAAATGGTCACATACATCATTTACAAGGCAATTCACGGTCCTGTGAAGGCTTTCATGAGGACAGCATTAGAAACACATCCCGTCGTCCTCTCTAAAGGACTAAGGAAAGCAGTGAATCACAGAACACAGACCAACCTGGAGGTTCTCGGACCACCTGGCGAGCGCTATTTGTCAAAACGCCATCGGACCACTCCCTTGTGTCCATGTCAATATGGCCCAGCAGCTGATGCCGAGGCATGGCTTTGGGATTCATGGTGTACTGCTTGACGGCTCTACCAACTCTGCACAGCGCCGCCCGCAGCATCCTCCACAGGGTCGACTTCCCGGCACCGCTCGGACCGACAATGACAACGCCCATTCTCTGGCATAACTGTTCATACAACTCTAAAGCCTTCTTGATCTAGTAGAAAACAAACATGTCTGTATGAGATTTACAGTACGTAAGCATCTGTTCTCACTCTGTAACAAAATACACCCAAATAAATCTGAGCACATTTATACTGTGATCTTTAAGTTTGAAATTTAAAAGACACAAGTATAATTTCCAAGTCATTTGAGAACACAACATGCTCATTCTTTTAATCACGCAAATATGATATATTCATTATTTTATTCATTTGTTGATTCATGGATATTCTGTATCTCACCAAAAATCAAACAAACAAAAAAAAAACCTGACAAAACAGTGTTCATCGTGAACATGTACTAGTGCTACGTTTAAAAAGCTGCTGAAAAGAATTTCTCCTAAGAAACTGTCAAAGTGAAACTAAACCATAAGTAATCAATTATCAAACACGTTTGACAGATCTACTATGGGCCAGGTCCTGTAAGGGACACCAGGAATAAAATAATGAGAAAAATAGACATGGATCCTGGGGCACTGGGATGGCTCAGTAGGTTAAGTGTCTGCCTTCAACTCAACTCATGATCTCAGGGTCCTGGGATCGAGTCCTGCATTGGGCTCCTCACTCACTGCTTCTCCCACTCCCTCAGCCCCCCACCCTGCCCCGCTTGAGCACACTCTGTGTCAAATAAATAAATCTCTAAAAAACAAAAAATAGACACAGATCCCACCTTCCATGAACACTACTCTGATGAGGGAAAATCAGTATTCATGCAATATATGATCAAGTGTGAATAAGAACAGGAAAAGTAATGAAACACACAGCAATGAAACCTCATCTGGACTCAAAGATCAGGGAAGGCATCCATGAGTAAATGAGATTTAAACAGAAAATAAGAGATAAAGATAGCTAGTAAGTAATTAGGAGAAAAGATCAATATATTCTAAAGTATTGTTTTTTTAAATTTTATTTATTTATTTGACAGAGAAAGACAGGGCAAGTAGGGGGAAGAGCAGAGGGAGAAGGACAAGCAGACTCCAAACTGAGCAGGAAGACTGAGTGGGGCTCGATCTATGACCCTGAGATCATGACCCGAGCCGAAACCAAGAGTCAGACGCTCAAACCGACTGAGCTGCGCAGGCGCTCCTATCACGCTTGATGGTTACCTGATTCGGTATGACTTCATAGTTGGCCTCCTCAAAGACTTGCTGTAACGCAGAGCTCAGCTGACCATATTCCACTTCTTTAAAGTCAATTCCAGGAAACACATCTTTAATCAGCGCATCAAACCGCGAGCAATCGGCAAATGTAAACTTTGACATTGTATTAAGCCTCAGGGCTTGTACCACAATATGACTTTCGTCAACTAGAGAAAAAGTTTCATTTAAAATTATTAGTCACTTACTTTAGAAAGTTTCACTAACTGTAAACACAATTTTCAAGTACCCTGAGAGCACTACTAGTAATTACATGAGGTGCTAGAATTCAGTAACAGTTAAAGCCCTGCAGTACCGTGTGTATTGACGAGCTTACCTTACTATCCTTTGACCACTGAGAAACAAGGGTCCCTAAGTACAGTTCTGGACTCTTTAACAGAATTTGAGTTCCAAGTTTCCCAGACTTTAGTTAATAATAAACATCACTGGGGGACCTAGGCGGCTCAGTCGGTTAAATGTTTGACTCTTGGTTTCAGCTCAGGTCATGTTCTTGGGGTCCTGGGATGGAGCCCTGTGTCGGGCTCAGGCCTCAGCACAGAGTATGCTTGAAATTCTCTCTCCCTCTGTCCCTCCCTTCACTCATGTGTGCTTTTTCTCCCTCAGAAAAATCAATCAATCAATCTTAAAATAGGGCGCCTGGGTGGCTCAGTGGTTAAGCTGCTGCCTTCAGCTCAGGTCGTGATCTCAGGGTTCTGGGATCGAGTCCCGCATCGGGCTCTCTGCTCAGCAGGGAGCCCACTTCCTCCTCTCTCTCTCTGCCTGCCTCTCTGCCTATTTGTAATCTCTCTCTGTCAAATAAATAAATAAATCTTTAAAAAAAATCAATCTTAAAATAAAATAGAAGTCGCTAGCATTTATAATTGTATAGAACTTCACCATTTTTTTGTGATCCTTATAACAACTGTATAAAGTAAGAAACTGTTACATTATTCTGATTTTACATATGAGAATATTAACTCTCTGAGGGTTTAAGTGATTTACCCGAGGAAGCAGAGCAGTATAATGGCTGAACTCACACCCAGATCAACAAGGTCCAGACTCAGGCATCCCCAAATCCACCCAGGACTGCCTCCCAGAAATTCGAAGTCCTGAGACTAAAAACTAACTCGGCAACAATCTTTAATCAGACCTGCTCAAAAAGGATTCAGAAACCCATCCCTAAACCAAATATAAATACAAACATTGTTGCAAGAATTTTACTTTTTCAAGAATAATTAATATCCTTTAAGTAGCTGCTGATAGATAAGACATATCTATGAAGGCAAGAAACCATCTTTCATCTGGTATTTCTCTGTAATGGCTGAATATTTCCCTGTTTAAGTATGCGCAAAGACGCATGGCCACAACAGAGTTTGTCTCAAGCATTAGTAAGCCATTTTTAATTACTACAGGTCTGGTTTTAGTATTTCTTAAAAATCAGCAGAGAGAGACAACAGAAAAATAGTAATTTAAGTAGCTCACCAAATGACTTCTCTTCCCTGGCATGTGCCAACCCAATAACAGAGCTAAGCAGCTTCATGCGTGTAAGAGGCAGACTTTGATCATTTAAAGCACAAACAGATAATTTCACATGAGCATTTTTCTACACTGATTTATTTTCAGTGTCTTAACTCAGTTTTTTGTTTATTTGTGGGTTTTTTTAGTATTTATTTAACAGAGAGAAAAAAAGAGAGAGGGCATGTAAGTGAGTGGAGGAGTAGAGGGAGAGAATTGCAAGCAGACTCTATGCTGAGCAGGGAGCCCAATGAGGGGCTCGATCCCAAGATCCTGAGATCATGACCTGAGCCAAAATCAAGAGATGGACACTTAACCGCCTGAGCCACCCAGGGACACCTAACTTACTTTGGTTTGTTGTTGTTGTTTAAGAATTTATTTATTTGTTTGTTTATTTATTTGAGAGTATGTGACAGAACATTGGTGGGGAGGAGCAGGTTCTCCACTGAGCAGGGAGCCTGACGTGGGATTTGATCCCAGGACCCCAGGATCATGACCTGAGCTGAAGGCAGACGCTTCACCAACAGAGCCGCCCTGGCATCCCAGGCTTTGTTTTACCAGTCTGGAGGGCTGAATATTTGGCCTTTCATAAAGGCCCACACCCATGGGTGGGGGAATCATTTATCTTACACAACTGGGGAAAAAAGGCAGTAAAATATCATGAGTCTGATCTGAATAGACAAATTGATAAATACATAAATAGCAAAGAAGAGACCAATCTTATTGCCGAAAATTTTCAAATAATATTTGTAGATATTCCCCCTCTAAGAGGTGGGGCTTAACCCTTGCCTGCCTGCTTGGAAGGTGAGCCACCTTTTGTAACCAGATTCCGACAGTGGGGAAAGAGGAAAACAGTAACAACCAGTTACTGTTAAAGTGGAGACACCCCACAAATACTAAGACCATCCAGAAGGTGGACATCAGCAGTGACACTGTGTGCTCACTGTGCACATGCAGACACATGAAGGGTCTCAGTGATACGCTAGGATGGGCCCTTCACCTCTCTGGTGTTCCTTCCACATGCTCAGAACCTGGTCTCATCGTGAGAGAAACATCACGACAAAACCCAGACTGAGGAAGAGTCCACAGGACACAGGACCTGGACCCGGGAAACAAAACCAGCCCAGTGGGAAAGCATCATAGCACCTAGGAGACTAAGGAGACATGATGACAACATGGCACCCCAGACTCGATCCTGGAGCAGAAAGAGCGTTAATGACAGAACAGGTGCCATCCAGAAGAAGTCTGGACGCCGGTTAACAGTAATATGCCTTAGTAAGAAAGGAAGCAATGGGAATGCTGTTTTTACAACTTTACTGTAAATCTACAATTATTCTACAGTTAAAAGATATTTTTCGGTGGGGCGCCTGGGTGGCTTAGTGGGTTAAAGCCTCTGCTTTTGGCTCAAGTCATGATCCCAGGGTCCTGGGATCGAGTCCCGCATCGGGCTCTCTGCTCAGCAGGGACCCTGCTTCCTCCTCTCTCTGTCTGCCTCTCTGCCTACTTGTAATCTCTCTGTCAAATAAATTAAAAAAAAAAAAAAAAAAAGATATTTTTTGGAATGTTAAGTTTTTTAAAGGGTAACTTTGCTTGTTATGCTATCTCTTTGAAAGAGAAAATCCCTGCCAGTTTCTATAGTTCTGGTTTTCAAAAAAGAGAAATTCTCAGGCTCTGCCCCAGACCTGCAGACTCAGGAAGCTGGGCATAGGGACCCAACACTGGCGTTTGACCAAGCCTCCAGGTGATTCTAATGCCCATGACACGTTGAGGAGACGTGAACTAGACTATTCCTCTACACAGCACAACTATTTAATATTTAATGCACATTTTAAAGTTATGATAGGACACTGGGTAAGAACTAGGGAAAATGTGAATGAAGTACAGATCTCAGTTAAAAAATATTATCAGTACTGGTCTACTAGTTGTGAGAAACAGAGCTGCTAGTCTAAGCTGTTAACAACAGGAGAAACGAGGGGCCAGAATCTAAACGTGTTCTAATTTAAAGGTTTTTTTTAAAAATGAGATTGTAGCTGATAATAAACCCTACCGTTCTGTTTAATGCCACTTTTCTTCAGCTGCCTAAGAAGGCCTCCACTTCCTCTAAGAACAGTCTTCAAGGCTCTTAGACCCCAGTCGTAATGTTGCTGAGGTGTCAAAAGTTCCCTTAAATAGACACAGAAATCACAAAGCATTAGATAGCTGTATGAAATTATTTTTATTACTAAAGAAAAACAGACTATAACTACATACACATAGAAACAAGTACTGATACTCCAATTAATTTATGAAAAGGACCCAGTCACAGGACCTGTCACTCCAGTAAAACACTGAAGACTGACAATTCCCAAGGACGAGGGTGAACCTGTCATGACCTGGCTCCCACTCTCCTGAAGACACTAAAGGACAAGCACCTGGGGCCGTTACCCCTCAACTCTTCCGTCCATTCGCCTGGCTCTTGGATTCTGGCACTCCAGTTCTCAGCAGCTCTTACGTAGTATGAACCAGAACTCTAGGCTGCCCAAAGAAGCTACAAGCCCACTGCTATTACTAGAAATAAGACATAAGAGAAATTGTGGAAAATTCACTCCAGAGAACAGTAGGCTTTGAAGGGTCTGCTGATACATATGATCAGTATCGTTTAGCTGGAGCACCCCAATAAAAAAATGTTGCAGAAAAGAAGTGAGATCAAATTAATAGGAAAACAAAGTTTTGAGTCAGATGTTTTATTGTTCAAACTAGAATCTTCCCTATCGATACCTAAAGTACAATATAATTACCAATACGAAAATCACTAAATCACACTGGACAAATGTGAAAAATGATCACTAATCCATAATCAATCACTCGAACCAAAAAATACAAAAATACTTAAGAGAGGAAAACTCACCTGGCTAGATTGAAGATAGCTACCAATTTTCTGCCCAAGACTCTGGCATCCTTGAAGCCTTCCGAATACAGAATAACTTCTGCAATAAGCTCATTGTCTGGACGAG
Organism: Mustela nigripes; assembly: GCF_022355385.1. NCBI lineage: Eukaryota > Metazoa > Chordata > Mammalia > Carnivora > Mustelidae > Mustela > Mustela nigripes. Next base: position 104,228,656 of record NC_081557.1, read on the forward strand.
ACATGGCTACTGGCCTGAAAAGCTGTTTAAGATTGTCAGGTAGCTTCTGTCTTCCTCCATAACCTTTTCCAGCAGGATTCATTGTGATGAAAATTCCAGAATTAGAATTTATTTCTACCTGAAATGTTAATTTGAAATATAGGCTTTAAATATGTGTAACTATAAATATAAAACATGTTGCTAGCCGACATTTTATTGTACATATTCCTACACACAAATCTTCGACCCTGGCAGAGACGCACAACCACCCCCCAAGGAGAGCGCTGCTCACAGAAGTCCCTGATAACCAGTTCTCAGAGTCGTCCATGCCTGCTGAAAGCCTCCTGGTTTCAGGCACTTTGCTGGGTACACAAAGACAACACAACTCTGACCGAGATTCTGTAACAGTCTATGTCCTTCTGAAGCTCACAGCCCACAGGCAAGCACCGTGGGATTCACGCTTTGACAGGGGAGGCCCAAGACCACAAGAGTCCCTGGTAGGAACGCCTTCGACAGCACACTCAGGGCCAAGTCAGAGTGCGTGAACAATGAATGGGAGGTGAGCACAGACACCTAGAGCAAAAAAACCTGGCTAGAAAGGAAAGAAAGGAGAAAGAGAAGTGGTTAGAAAGCTGAGCGAAGGGAAGGTTGGCTTCTGTTTTAATTAGATCAAATATTATAATAGTATTACATATGACACTGCATGTTATTAAAAAGGAAAAGATCTGGTTATGTTTCAAAGACCTAGAGGAATGGGGAGAGGAGGAAGGGCTCCGTCTATCATGGAGGCAACAACAAAGGCAAGGTGCTTGGGAAGGAGACTCTAGCATGTAAGTGGAAAGATCAGTGCTGACTGGGAGAAAGGGCAACTCCTTCCGTTTGTTGCAGGAGGAAAGGAGGGGGAAACTCAGTGTGTAAGAAAGTAAATTGTGATGGCAGAAAGGTAAAAACTGGATCATTCCTCTCTTCTTTATGAAGAGTTTAAGCAGCATGTAAATAACATTATTAGTAATTGAGAACTGGTCTCACTTCCCTGCCTGCCCTGAAAAACCTGTCCTGTGAAAATGTTATTACGGATCAGAGGATAATTTCACGGGACTTTGAACTTGCAGTGTCATCATCATCATGCACTATACAGAGAAGCTCCCACTTTCTACGCAAGGAAGTTCACGCTCTCATGACTTGAGTGTCTCTCTCTGATGGGGAAAAGTGAGGAAGGGAAAAACAGCCAAGTGCTTAGTCTTGTAAGATCCTCACGAAACAGGGATCAGAAACACAAGCCTCAGACTGAGACAGTCCTGGGGTCAATTCCCAGCCCCATGACTTCCTCCTCACTCACCAAGCCGCATTCTCCCCATCATAAAGTGGAAAATGTACAGCAGCCCATCCCCGGCAGGATGCTGACAAGTACGCAGCGAGACAGGACCAGGAACACTGGGTACCTGCTACGCCAGCAGGTACTACCGGGGATGAAGTACCCCGTGCGGAAACTCTGAAGGTGAATGGTCAAGGGGGACCAAAAGACGGTGACAAACCTCGGACAACGCACACGTGAAAAGGTTGAACAGGGATGCCAGAAGAAACAAAGACCAAATATTTGCCTGAGTGGGAGTAGGCAGAGTTCTAAAAAATACCTGAATTCTTTAAATTCCCAACTTTTCTATACCTCCTTGCCAAGCAGTTCGCACACAGTTCTGTGATTCTTCAAAGCGTCCTGAATTGTCTGGATCTGCATGGACACGGCTGACAGCACAGACTCTTCCAGTCTGTTGAATTCATCAAAACAGCCCCAGGCCCCACACTTCACTAGACCAACAAAAATTCGTCCCATTGACTTCACATCGATGCCCTAAAAAGGAACAGCAAAAACTGTATCTATGAAGAAGTAGTCAGGATCTCTAATAATCATTTAATACTTTGACATTTAGGGGCAAGAAAATCATTTCATCCACTGGTGCCTTTTTAGCTCTTTTTAAGGCATAAATTAAATAGCTATACTTTATAGGGTTTAATAAACAAACAATTCATGTGAGTGTTCTGGGAAGTACACTCACTTCTGGAAAGTTCTGGGTATATCCCAGAACTAAATAGATTTTCAGTTATCCTTAAGCTGAAATACAAATCCTACACAAAATGTTTTGAAAATGGTGTTTTCAAAATGAATTTTTTTCTCTTTTCTGCTCACTATTGTCCTTGCTAAAAACTTTTCTCCTTCTCTTCTCCTATAATCATTTGTTTTGTTTCTTAAATTTCATGACTGAACTCTAGGAAACAAACTGAGGGTTGCTTGGGGGAGAGGGCAGTGAAGGGCTGGGATAAATGGGGGATGGGCATTAAGAGGCACGTGATGTGATGAGCACTGGGTGTTTTGGTAGTTTGCTTGTTTGGGTTTTTTTTGTTAGATTTTATTTATTTGCCACAGAGAGAGAAAGAGCATGCGTGCACAAGCAGGGCAGCAGCAGGCAGAGGGAGAAGCAGACTCCCTGAGAGGAGGGAACCAAGTCGAGACTCAATCCCAAGACCCTGGGATCATGACCTGAGCTGAAGGCAGACACCAGGCCCCCCAGCACTGAGTGTTATGTGCAACTAATGAATCACTAGTTAAAAACAAAACCAAAACATTTTTCTTTTCTACTCTAACATAAAACTTCATTCTGTATTTAAAATTATTTATTTGTTGGGGCACCTGGTTGGCTCAGTGGGTGAAAGCATCTGCCTTCAGCTCAGGTCATGGTCTCAGGGTCCTGGGATTGAGCCCCACGTTGGGCTCTCTGCTCAGCAGGGAGCCTGCTTCTCCTCTCACCCTGGCTGCCTCTCTGCCTACTTGTGATCTCTGTCAAATAAATAAATAAATAAAATCTTTAAAATTATTTATTTGTACTAGTTCTCTTAGAAAACCTCTGAGACTATAAACTCGGCAAACTCTCCGGTTTTTTGTTCAACTAAAACAAGTTTTGTTTTCAAGTTACCCAAAAATAAAGTGATTTTAAAATTGGGCTTTCAGGGCGCCAAAGTGGCTCAGTGGGTTAAGCCTATGACTTCGGCACAGGTTATGGTCTCAGCATCCTGGGATCGAGCCCCGCATCGGGCTCTCTGCTCATCAGGGAGCCTGCTTCCTCCCCTCTTTCTCTCTGCCTGCCTCTCTGCCTGCTTGTGATCTCTGTCTGTCAAATAAACAAATAAAATCTTTACCAAAAAAATAGGTTATTTCATATATTAGTACATGAATACTAATCCGAAGTCACAACTAACACACTACCATACAGTTCGTAATTGTGCATGCTACCTCATCACAATTAAAAACTAAAACTTGTCTTCCAAGAAGTCCACCTAAGGCCTTGACTGATTCGGTTTTGCCTGTTCCCGCTGGCCCGTAAGGGTTTCCTCCCAGGCCCATCTTCATGGCCTGCGTGAGTGTGAGGTAGCACTTGTCCGTCAGCGGCGTGTAGACCAGCTTGGGAGCATTGCCCTACACAAGGGAAATACAAAGTCTCAGTATTCATGTTTTGTGCAACTTTACACATTTGGCGTGGTGGGATTCGTTAAAAAGCTAAAAAAGTAACCAAAAAGTTGAAGCTGTTAACATAGAAATATACCCAAAATACATTTTTACTAGAGGAAGCTTTTTAAGCACAAACCAAAATTAAACTTTGTCATTTCAAAGCAGTAGGTTACCCCATCCTCAGTTACTACACCAGAAGGTTTTCTGAAAAGTCTCTCAAGTTCTTGATGATGGTACAGAGACATGCTACTAAGGCAAAGAAATTCAAAACTGCATTATACAATAATCAATCTGTCTTGTATTTAAAAATTCATGTAAAGTAATTCCCTGAATCTTAGGATCTTCATAAGTCAGAACCACTTTAGAGACTCAACTGTAATTATTTTGAAAACTTCCTTATGATATTAATATCAACACATCAAATAATTCTCAAAATTTCTTAGTTTTAGGGAAAATAGATTCCAATTCCAGCTGCAGCTTACAGAATTTTTCCTTAACTTAGGTAGACAGATTTCGGTCTCAAAACGCATCTCCTTTTGAAAGTGTCCGCTGGCAACTGTCCAGACATACACTTATTCACGTAGCTGCCTGACACGTCTGATGACTGAGTCATTGTGACAGGACAAGGCAGAGGATGCGATGGGTTTTCTGAAGACAGTTCCATGAGGCAGGTTATTTGTGTGAGGATTCTCTCATCTCACAAACTGGGAGCATTCTCTGAAAACACGCAAAAGCGTATTTTGGCGTGGTGGTGACGGCTGTGTGTGTGTGTGTGTGTGTGAGAGAGAGAGAGAGAGAAAGAGAGAGAAAGAGAGATGGAGAGGGAAGAGGTGCGGGCCAGACCACTCCCGTCAACGCTGCCAGGCTCCATTCTCCCTGGACTGAAGAGCTCCATTTCCGAGTTACCATTACTCTAAGAAAAGGCACATGCAGAATTCGGAACAATATTGCCATTACCTTAACTTTTCTGCAAATATTTCTCTGCTGTAACACCTTCTGTGTTATGATGAAATAGAAAAGACAGTCCCACACACAAAAATTCTTAAAAGTTATGACTAAAATAAAAAACAATTGTCATCCAATAGCAAATGAAAGATAAATGATTTCAGCTGAAAAAATGCGACGCTTTGCCCCAGCCATACCTGGTACTCGTAGGTGTACTGAAGTTCGGAATCCACCATCTGCATGTAACAGGTGTGGTCGCTCTTCAGATAAAACCGCACTTGTTTTTTCCAGGCCCAGTCTTCGGTGGTATGAACTTGAACTTGGTTTAACTGCTTTACCACATCAATGTTATGAATAATATCAAGAATCAGTGCTTTGAGTTTAAGCTCCAGAACGCCAGACTCTGTGGGCAAATTAAAGTATTTGGAGGAAACGTCAGTCTGCGAGAGCATCTTTATCACACACACGCGCGGATTTCCTAATGAAACCGAGGGGTAATTTCACCACCCTGGGAACGATCCTGGGCCTGTAAGTCACACGCGCCACAGCGTGGTCAGATTCACTGGGAAGAAGCGGGCAGGTCGCCCACGCAGACGGCGGCCGCGAACCTGCGGGCGAGGACAGGGTTCCGGTCTGAGGGAGCCGCAGCAGCACAAAGCCCACGGAGCGCCCCGACCGCCGCGCAGCCGTCAGGAGGCACAGACGGTCTGCAAACGTGGCAGGATCCGAGTGCGCCGCGCCCCCGCGCCCTCGGCTCCTTTCTCTCGGTCTGTCTGGTGTCCCACGGCCGCCGGGAGCGCGGGCTCGAGAAGCAGAACCGAGCCGCAGTGGCAGAGCCCGAGCAGCGCTGGGAAGGAGGCTTCCTGGGCCATCCGGGACCTCCCGGGACCACAGGACGAGGCCTGCGGCGTGAGGACAGGGCCTCAGAGAGGGGAGCAGGGGAGCAGAGAGGAGCCGCGAGCACCGCACAGGCCCGGCGGGGCAGGGGTTGGGAGACGGCCCGAGAGACCCAGCGCGATCCCCGGGCTCCCCTCCGGCAGCGCGGGCGTCCTCCCCGCCGGTGATCCCCACCTCGGCGGCACCGCGCAACAGCCGCGGACACTGCTAGTCTCGGAAGCGTGGCGTCGGCTCCCGGCGGTCGCAGCCAAGAGGCCGCGGGGCCCAACGTGGCCGCCGCCGCTCCCGCCGCAGAGCAGAGCCGGCAGGGGCACCCCGGCCGCAGGGGTCTGGGGGGCGCACGGGGCAGAGCCCGACAAGGTCACCGGCGCCAGAAGCCCACGATGGGCAGGAGCACTGGAACTCCACCCAGCGCCGGGGCCGGGCCGACTGCGGGACGGAGGGCACAGCCGGCACCTCGGCTCTGCGGGACGCTCTGCGGGACGCTCGCGCCTAGAGCAGGGCGAGCGCGGGACGGCGGCGGCGGCGGCAGGGTGGTGGCGGTGCGCGGGGCCGGCCGCTGGCCCCACGTCCCTCGCGCTCCTCCTGCCCACGCGGCAATCGCCGTTCGGAGTCCCACACGGGGATCCCGGCGTGCGGGGGAGGGACGAGACCGCGGCCACAGGAAGGCGACACCCCAGTCCGGGGAAGGTCTCCACATCCGTTTCAAGTAATGAAGGGCGGACTCTAGGTACAGTGTGAAAGCAGGATGTTCTAACCAGCCCCCGGAGCGGTGGACAGTGGGCCAGTTCTCATACCGGTGTTCCCGGGATCCTCACCACCTGTGTCCACGCTCGTGTAGTGCTCGAGCTTCGCCACCAGCTGACTTTCAATCTGATGGAGACTGTGGTCCTTGATGGCATTTTCCACGTCTTCGGTGAATTTAATCTGCTCTGCCAAACACAGTATCTAAGGACCAAAGAGAAAAGTTATTTTTAAAAGGTAAATTTACTCAGAAAATTTCAGGGACTTAAGGAAAGACACCCTCCTCTGGATCTCCAGTCCTGTTCCACGTCTCTAACTCAACGTTACTGGTGCCTCACACAGTCCAGAGCAGTCCACAGCAAAGCTAGCTAACAATTCACTGCCAACAACTCTCCTACATGCCTCCTTTCTGGTCCTAGAACCCACCAGGCTCTCAGGCCCCTGTAACCAAAGAGGCTTTCTACTTTCCAGACTCTCCTGTTTACAAACAGCTGCTTCTTTTTTTTTTTCCTCTTTTGATAAAAATTGTTTATTTAAACTTTACTTTTTCAGTGTTCCAAGATTCATTGTTTATGCAGCACACCCAGTGCTCCATGCAATCTGGGCCCTCCTGAGTACCCACCGCCAAGCGCACCCCTGAACAGCTTCTATTCAAGGATGCAAAGGTACCAGTGCATTCCAAAGTCATCTCAGGACACTCCAGAACTCTAAAATCCCAAAATTCCAAGTTCATCTTAAATTAAGTTCTGTCTCCATCTTTGAGTCTAATATCCATAAAGAGATACTAGCTATAGATCAAGGAGGCCTTATATTTACATAAAACATGAAGTGTTAACACTGCTTGAAAGGCTTTCTGTAACAGAACCAACCTAGCATGGCTACTGATAAAGCCGTTACACATTCAAACACTAGCCTTCAAAAGCTTATGCTGCAATAGTTCAAGAGTTCTTCGATGAATGCAGAAAACCAATATCCTCCCTTAAACCAATATCCTCCATCATTACATAAAGCCACTAACGCTACTAAGCAGATACTTTCCAGCGCCCACATGAATGCCCTCAGACGCCTCTCCTTACTGGCTCCGCCATCTGTGCACACGTTGAGAACTTCACATGGCAGGCGAAGCTGCCATCTTGTTCTAACTTAACACACTGCATCAATCTACTCTCAAAAACATTACATAAATATCTTTGTTTAAGCAGCATTAAATACCATTCTTTAAAGGAAGAGTAACTCTTTCCAGGGCAAAGTTATCTCCCCTCACCTGTGGGACAAACACCCTGGGCTCTTTCCTCAGGTGTGTGAGACGGCATTTAAGCAGACCAAATCCGCTTTTGGAGAAAAGACCTTTGCTCTTTAACCTTCATACGAAAATGTTCACTTGCCACTTCCAAACTAATACTCCTACCTGTGGACTTCCTCACAGGCAACAGGACTGAACTTCTGCATTATAAATGCACATGGATAATCTCTGTTTAATCATCTGCTCGACAATTTCTGTGAGAGGCTAGCAGAAATAGTAGTCAAAATACTGCCCTGGCTAATTCTCAAGTCACACCACCATTACAGTATCTGGGCAATAATACTGCATTTTAATAACCTAAAATGCAGCAGTCATTAACAGTGCTTTGCAAACATTTTACAATTTAACCTTCCAAATAAATGGGCAATGCACATATCATCAGGCCCTCTGCACTGTGTCTGCAGGAGTCCCTCTGATAACAGTGACAAAGCAGGATTGTACCAAGGTCTAGCCAAGTCCCTGCACTCGGCACATGGTCTCCTTCCCAGGTCAGAACGTCCCTTGTGTACCTTAGGTCAGGTCCTTACAAAAGCACCTCTAGAATCCTGACCTAGCGGCCATAACTCCTACCAGACACTCACACAGCCAGGCTATCCAACTCCTGCACATAAACGCTCTTGAGGGAAGTTTTTCTTAGCATTAACTGCTAAGACACTAGAATTTTTTGTTTTGGTTGACAACAAACTATCTCTATTTTCAATAGTTCAGATTTTATGGGACCATGAACTGCTGACTTATTTTGTGGTCCCCGTTTTCAGCCAGGTGCGTGGGAGCCCCGAGGTCAGCTGCGGGCTGGGACCCAGCAGTCCCCTCCTGCACCCGCCCCTCCTGTGCATCTCCTGACTGTTGTCATTTCCCCGATCAATTGCTTTGCAATCCTTCCTTCTGGAAATTTTTAATATTTTGCCTTTTATTCCAAGTTTACTTAAATCCTACCCAGAAGTTGACAGCAGAGAACCTTTCCAGAAGTAATAAAGCAGCTTACCTGTGACTTTGCAATGTTATTATTGTTCATTGATGATTAATTTTCTCTAAGAGCTTAACAAGAATTGTAAGACATACTTTAGTTTGTCTTGACATGCTAGAAGATGCAAATGATAGGAATAATACAATGGCTAAGAATCTAAAATATTCAAGTTTTCCATCTAACTTCTCAAGCATTAAAAGAACCAACATAAAACCTGTTCCCATATCATCTGGAAAGCTTATAACCTCGAGCACCGGGTAGATTTTCCTGTGAGAAATCTGCGAACATCTCCAACACCACCAGCCTTCCACAGTTCCTGAGAGCTGATGCCCTCATGTCCTTCACCTGCAGCATGAGTCTCAGCCCCAGTGAAACAAATCCTGAACAAGGCAGGACTTCACGCCAGCCTCAGGACCACATGGAGTGACACCGGGGTAAGACCCCTGACCACGCTTTGTGACCACAGCTGTGGGCCGGGATCTCAGGTGTGAGCTCCTATGAACACGAAGCTGCAGGAAGTCCATGACCCCAAAGTAGAACAGCTCTCGGCTTCCCGCCAACACCCCAGTCCAGCGCTAGGGCTCTATCCAGACATGCATGGACACCCCGCTAACCTCCCGCCAGCAGCGACCTCCTAGATGAGTCCACAGGTGAAGGGGGCCCAGGGGATGGGCCTCAGTGCATCAGTGAGGCACTAACCATCAGGCCCTGGGGCGCCCCTGCACCACTGACCCCCCTCGCTGGCCTGAGGGCCTCGGATCTCAGCGCCTTCTGAAAGCATCTCGCTGTCAGCAAACCAGCGGAGCCAGAGGAAATGGCACGGCCAGGCAGTCCTGTCACCGTGTACAGGTGTGGGGACAAGACTCAGAAGTTATGCAATCTGTCAGTATCAGCTGCTAGAGAAAGGAAGAACAAAGATGCTGCCGTCTGACCCCCTGGCCTCTACTTCGGGGATCTTCCCACGAAACCCGCCTGCCTAGGTTACAGACAGGAGCCCCCTTACCTGTGAAGGGAACGCGGACGGGTCAATTGAGCCCTGACAACTTTGTCCCGCAGTAACACATTCTATCAACAACTGCTTCAGAGTCTGCTTCATTTCGAAGGCTAAATCATTTAACCAGGTCTGAAAATAAAATTAAGAATAATACACACAAGGGGCACCTGAGTGGCTCAGTCAGTCAAGCACCCAACTCCTGTTTTGGCCCAGGTAGTGACCTCACGATGGTGAGATTCTCTCCCTCTGCCCCTCCTGCCCGCTCACATGCTCGCTCTCTCTCTCTCTCTCTCTCTCAAAATAAATAAATAAGGGAAACTCCTAAAAAAATAATAATATACACTCATAAAACAAATATACACTCTATTGACTGACCCTATTCATTTATTTCAAGAGGCAGGATTTAATTTCTTATTGACTTTCAAACTCCCAAAATGTGTTACATGACCTATAATCATTTATTTTATTATTAAAGAAGTTATATAATTTGAGGAAAACCATCTTTTCACCTCTTGGGATGATGGCTACGTATGAAAACTCCCAAATGTATAGTTAGCTATGACCGTCATCATCTCGGCAAATGACTGTAACACGAGCAGACTGAGCCCTCCATTCCAGTGCTGCAAGAAATCAAACCAGACAGCGGGGAGAGGAAATGAGAGTCACAGTGACTGGCTCAGCCTGCCCTGGTGCGCTCACACGCAGAAGCTGCAGTGGAAGAAGGGCCTGCTTTTCTATGGTGAGCTCTGTTATTTGGGGAGCTAAGCCACTTCGTTAAAACTAATTTTCCTTCAGGGCAAAAATAATACATTTGTCACTTGAAGGTAGATAAAATAATAAAGCCAAGTGAAGTTAACCTAACAATAATAACTGATAACAACAGCAATGAATACTTATTAACCATGACTCCAAAAGACCGTACATTTGCAATAAAACATAAGTGCCAAACCTACAATGCTAAATAGCTCTTCGTCATTACTGAGACTCCACGCTCTGGACTTCTCCATCTTTAGAGCCCTTTCCGGTACACGAACAGCACAAACTTCCAATGCCACAGAAGCTTGGGCTCAGGTCTCCGTGCCAGGCTGCAGACGCCGCTCTGCTGACCGCGGCTGAGCCTGCAGACTTCCAGCATCCTCCGCCGGCAAAGCTGCCTGGCGCCCGCTGCTGGAACTGATGCCCTTCCTCTCTCTCTTCATCTACTCCCAGGAGAACCCCAAGAAAGGCAAACGACAACAACAAAACAACCAAACTCTTCACCAAACACAAACATGGGAGTTACTAACAAACCCGTGCTTTCAATCACCTGATTGATGTCACCAACATCCAATCAAACGTTGAGGCCTCCTTAGGAACAGAACGTTTGCTCAACTGTATAGACGTGAGAGTGGTAAGGCCTGGGCCCCAGCCACTAGCTGGGAGAGCATTCTTGTCCGTGACAATTACCATGCACTGGGCTGCAACCTCCTGCAGTCTGGTTTGCTGTGTACCTGCCTTAGATACACATCAAAGGATGTTCACTGCCAGGGCTGCAGGGCCAACTGAGCAGTGGTGCTCCTATAAATGCATTAGTTGTACACTTACTTGTTCACCCGAATCATCTCATATAAAATCATCTTGTCCAACCACCACGTCACACAACACATTTTGGGAGCATGGAAGTGAGTAACAAATCATAATCCGCCTCCTGAAATACATTGTCTTCAAGTGCCCAGTGCGTATTCACGCTGCAGATGCAATGCACTGGACGTAAAGCCACATGCCTCATCTAATTGACAACAGTCTTTGCAACAGACAGGAAGCTGGGTAGTAAGATGGGTATTTTACAGATAAGAAAGCTGTGATTCTAAGTCACGAGCTAATAAGTTGAGGAGCAAAGATTAATAACCAGTCCTTTGGACTCCAAAGCAAAGATTCTTTTCATAGTTACATACTGCTCTCCAAAGACTAAAAAATCTATATTTTTTTCAATATCAAATCATTCCGAACCTAACAAATCATCTTTTTAAGATACGAGATGAGTTTCCTAAAAGGCCTAAGTTTTACCTAACAAATCAACTAAATTTTTTTTTTTAAAGATTTTATTTGACAAAGAGAGATCACAAGCAGGTAGAGAGGCAGGCAGAGACAGAGGGGGAAGCAGGCTCCCTGGTCGAGCCGAGGGGCTTGATCCCAGGACCCTGAGATCATGACCTGAGCCAAAGGGAGAAGCTTTAACCCACTGAGCCACTCAGGTGCCCCTAGACTAAATTATTTTTGAAACAAAGTTCATACAGTTAATTCTTTTCATTTTCGTACTGGAAGAAATACTTACCTCTACATTATTTGAGAGAAGAACTTTGTTTTTAAAAGGCACGACCTCTCCGTCTAAAGACTTCATTGCAGTGATATGCTTGGATTCCTCATCAAAGCAGACACTGTTAATACCTAGAATACAGAAGATCAATGGAAATGTGAAAGGGTGAAAGACATAATTATTAAACAAGGTACGTCACTCCCACAGTGTATGAGTACCTCATAATATGTATCACAATGTACTAGAATTATGCTAATTCTCCTACGTAACACAACGGTTTCTCCTCATCAAAAATGGAAAGAGCCCACAGGCCCCCAACAGGCGGATGTCTAGGCCAGCACACTCCCCCACTGGCATTGGGCTCGGCAACAAAAAGGAGTGAAGCATAGCCAAGGGCATCTCAAAGACATGATGAGGAGCAAAGCAAAAGGCCAGATGCCAATGAGCGCCTAAGAACACTCCCAATTATTCCGCTACCACAACAGAAGACGGAAGAGAAGAACAAAGGGGGAGGGCAAATGGGACCTCCCTTCCCCCAGATGCATACTTTATTTTCTGGGGTACAAAAATACTTCAATATATTGATGCGTAAACACCCAAAACCCCTGTAAGTTATTATCTCCAACGTGAAGGAGGAAACCAAGCTTCGAGCGGTAAATTCGGAACTGGCTAACCCAGGGCGGAGGCCGAGTGAACGCAAGCCTGCTGATTTCAAGGGCTCCAGCCACTACCTCCCGCAGCCCAGGTCACGGCTGCGGACACAGCGCACCAGAGCTCCGCACACATAGGCGCGGAAACGTTAGGGCTCTGCAGGCCGGACAGTGTCCGTGTTGGCTACTCTGCTGTGCCCTGCAGCCAAGAGCAGCACTACGCAATCACGGGCACGGCTGTGGTCCAGCAAGACCATCCTGCAGGAAGTCAGGCAGGGAGCCAGACCAGGCCCCGGGGGCCGCCACGCGCTTATCCTGTCAGTGTAGGTGATGGAAATGTTTGACTGAATTTGAAAAATACGGCTCTACTCCAACAAATGGAAGGTTCTGAAAAAATACTCGTCTTGATTTTTATCACAGGCGGATTGCACAGGTCCTGGCCTGCGTACAGCGGCTCAGCGAGAGGGACGCTCAGCCCCGTCAGCACACTGGTCACCAGGTGACCTCGCCTCGGCCCACAGCCCGACGGCCCTCTGCACCCAGACGACCCCTGACGTCACTCCTCCGCCCGACCTCCCCACTCACAACAATGCCACTGGAGTGGATCCACTCCGCAGTGAAGGAGCATGCTCTCCCCCTCCCCACAGCCCGTTCCCGCCACCCACCCAGCCTCCTTCTGCAGACCACACCACCCATGCCACCTTGCAGGCGACCCAAGACGCCGCCAACCGCTCCACAGCTCAGCCATGCCAGCTGCAGGGAGTGCCGTAGGGCTGTCCACGCAGCAGGCTGTCTTTCCACTAAACCGTGAACGCTGCGAGTGTGGGACACGCATTCTATTCGACGGTTTACCTCCGAGCCGAGCACTGTGCCTGGCAGAGCCTGGAACGCAGTAAGTACGTGCTAGAGACAGGCCGATCTTACCAGCAAACAGCTTTTTGAGGTGAGACTGAATCACTGACGGGCTGGTCGACTGGCCCAGCACCTCCAGCAGGTCATCGTCGCCGAGGAAGTAAAACCTGGGGAACACTGAGCGCTTCTCCTGACACAAACACAAACGAGAGTAAGAGCCTTATCTTTTCAATGAGTCGTACAAAAAAGGACTTCATAATTTATTGTAGAAGTCTAATTTTAAAAAACATGCCTCCAAAAACTCATTTAATGATTTCTGACATCGCTGAAGCTGATCAAGTATCGTCAACAGACAATTTCTGATTCCCGCGTGAGTCGTTAATGTCGTGACCCTACTGTCTTTCTTGATGTCAGCCATTATTGACCTGCAGAGAAAAAACAGTTATTTTTACCTTTACTTGAGCAGTTTTTGGCTGGAAGAGAAATACTGAGACATTTATTTTTTGCCTGCATATAACAAACTAGAGGCAACACTATCATAACAGCAAAACATCACAACACTTCTAAAAAATCATGCTAAAAATTAAGAATACCCCATTACTGTTTTTAAATACTTAGGTTTTTCTTTTTTAAAGCAAACAGAGAACGGCACGGGAGAGGCTGCAGGAGGGGACGTGGAGCAGACCGGACTTCATCCTCGGAGCAGTGGGAAAGCAAAGCAGCCACGAGCCTGGCCTCGGCCTAGAACACTGGCTGCTGTGCGAGTGGCTTCCTGGGAAGAGGAGCACGAGCCCCAGGCTGGGCAGCGCCGCAAGCGAGTGACAACTGTACCTCAGAGCAGAGGCAAGAAAGGACAGACAGAAGAGACAGACTCAAACAGAGCAAGTAGGTCAGAGTGCACGAATCTGGTAGCTTCATGGAGCTGGAGGTGCCTGGGGAGGTCCAACACCCGCCAGGCTGCCACTGTGAGCAGCAAGCCGGGTGGCACCAGCCGTGGAGGCAGGGATGGGGAAAAGCACAGATTTGCGTGAGGCACGGACGGGGACTGTGGCTTTGATGCGCCGGGTGTGTCTCGTCTATCTGGAGCTCGGAAGAGAAAGATGGGCTCCATAAAGCCATGGAGGGGCCACAGCGGGCGGGAGAGAACGGGGGGTGCCCAGGAGCGCCCACAAAGTGTGCGGAGGGAAGCAGTGGGGGCACCCACACCTCCACGCAGAGAAAGGCCTGAGTGCGGGAGCCTGAGGGGACCCTGACAGATGAGCAGAACACAGGAGGAGGGTCTCCCCAAAGCCACGGGAGGAGACTTCCAGCCAGAGGTGGTCGCCTCTCTAAATACTGGTCAGAGAGGAAGCAACACAAGGCGTGCACAATGCCCATCGTATTCCAGCGGGAACAAAATGGATGACCTCAGTCACCACAGTACTGATGGGGAGACGTCAGCACTACCACCGGTACCCTGACACTCCAGGAACAGTGTTGTCACTACCAAGCCGTGCGGGAGGGACCGCGATCAAGAAGTAAAAACAGCTCCTTCGAGGGATCCAGTGGAGGAAGAGGCGGGAGTCGCCGACGACGCTCATAATGTAAAGGCACTCACTTGCGCTAAGCGCCTGGTGATGTGGGAGAAAACGCTGCCGCCCGAGTCGAGCTCCTACACGGCTTTACCCTTACCTGAAGTCCTCATCAACTCTGTTGAAGCGTGTCTGCTCTTTGGGCAATGCTCCACGGCCAAAGATGGGTTCCAGATACACCCACTTCCTCTGAATGTGGTTCAAATTCTGTAGGTATTCATCCAATTCTGCCATTTTTCTCTCCCAAATTGACACTTTATCTTCAAATCCTTTATAATAAGGAGAATCCTTTAAGGACTGAAGAAGGCACCTGTTATCTCCAACTTGATTTACTATGTCTTTCCAGTCTTTAATTAGCTTGATAGTTCGACTTTGGCTGTCTTCATAATCAATCAAGGTAAACACTGCTCCAACTCCCCAGAGATCAAGTTCACGTAAAGCTTCTCTAATTGTAACTTCACCTTGTGCCCGACTATTTAAGTCCTAATTAACAAAAAATATCCATATTTATTATTTCAACATTAATTACCATACACATAATCATAAAACATTTCATAAGAAGCTATATTTTTATTTGGTTTTTCATAATAAAGTAAGTAATAATAATAATAAATGAATATATTTTACATGCAATCCAAAAGAATCACTAATGTATCAAGAGAGATCAGACACTAAGTACCCAGGTTCACATGGTCAAAGTATACACAAGGTTCTGCTATGGTGGGAGGTTGGGGTACCAGGTGGTGGGTATTATAGAGGGCACAGATTGCATGGAGCACTGGGTGTGGTGAAAAAATAATGAATACTGTTATGCTGAAAATAAAAAATAAATAAAAGTAAATAAAAAAGAGAGAGATCAGACACTAAGTATCCAGGTTCACATGGTCAAAGTATACACAAGGTTCTGCTATAGGCTTCTTATTTTAAAAAGAGAAAAAATTCAAGAATTCTTGAAAAGTCTGTCTTTGGGCACCTGGGTGGCTCAGTAGGGTGTGTGTCCAACTCCTGATTTTGGCTCAGGTCATGATTTCAGTGTCATGAGATCGAGTCCCAGATTAGAATCTGTGCTGCACATGGGGTCTGCTTAAAATTCTCTCTCTCCCTCTCCCCCCATCCCTTGCTACCACCCTCTCTCAAAAAAAACCAAAACCAACCAAGAAAAACCAAAACCAACCAAAAAGAAAAAGAAAAAAAAACAATAAACCTAACATATTTAAAATTTTGCAGACTTCAGAAATCTTACAGTAATTTAAGTTCTGATACACCTCAAGTGATTAATTACCACGTTCTATAGACATCATAACCTCACAATTATTTAATAAGTTCCAAGATTATGAACAAACACAAAGGTACATATATTAAGTAGAAAATATGACAATTCAACAGCAAGAATACTTTTATTTGGGGGACGCCTAGGTGGCTCAGTTGGGTAAGCATCTGACTCTTGGTTTCAGTTCGGGTCAAGATCTCAGGGTTGTGACACGGAGCCCCATGTCACGGTCTCCATGCTCAGCAGACGGTCTGCTTGGAATTCTCTCCCTCTGCCTCCACCCCACTCCAGTGTGTTCACGCACTCTCTTTCTCTCTCTCTTGCTCTCAAATAAATAAGTAAAATCTTTAAAAGAGAATGAGTTCTTTTATCTTTACATTGAATGGGCAGAACGCAACACAGAAAGTCTGCAACTAATGTTAGAATTGAGAACTGTGCACGTTTTACTTTTACCTCAGACTTTTTCTAAACCTGATTAGCAAATTGGTTCTTGGTTTTGTTCTCTGGAACTTAACATCCCTTTGCTACCATTTACAATATATCCCATGATTTTAAATGTATTTTATGTAAAATGATTTGAATTTGTTTGTTTTTTGATTAAAGCTGACTCCCTTCTTAAACTAAGACATTTCTTTTCATATTTTTTCTCTCTCTGAAGAAAGAGGTTTATAATGCTTCTACACCCCCTACAGATTCAGATGCATTACTAAAAAAAGAAGAATGGAATAGGAGAACACTGTCACCATAGTAAGAGAAAATATATTTAACTTGCTATTTAAATAAAATACAAAACAAAACCAAATATTAACAAAAGTAATATTTTTTTGAGATATTTATAAAAGTGAATCCTACTTTAAGGTCTGAAGCTTTGGCAACAATCACATCAGCTACTCTGAGGAGATCACCAAACAGTAACTTCTCCAGGCTCGTCCCCCGAGGAAGACCAAGTAGACGAAAAAGGTCAAGCCAATGATCTGGAGAAAGATGCTCCCCTCTCACATATTTCAAAATAGGTATTACAGTCTGTGAAAAAATATATATACACACATGAACACAGATTATCTAAATGCAAATTGTTATTTCCTTTTACGATTAGCTACAAAATTTTTAATTACTGTTCTCTCATTTAATAATCTTGAAATCAAATTCTCAAACAGAATTGTACAAAACTTTTCATTAAACCCTACTGTGGATACATGTAAATATCCCTTTGTAGTTTGATATATTTTAAAACATGACCTAAAATGTTGCTATTTTTTTTATTTAGAATACGACCTATATCCTAAATATGCTAAATGACCCATATCCTAAATTGTACTAGGAGGTATCGGCACTCTAATTTATAACTTGAAGCATAAGTTTCTTAGTTAAAACTTTTCAAAAGTGTAGGTGAAACATCAGTAATGTTTGTGGTTTACTTTATACTTGCTACTTTCTTCATGTGATGGAATCATGGACACCAGAAGCTGGAATCCCCACTCTCTCGGTGGCATGGTGACCTGTGTTACCCTGGACAGCGGCAGGAGTACAGGGGCCTTACTCTGTATCTGTCGACTTCCGACTGCAGCTTCACTGTCATGGCGGAATGTTCTTCCACTTTCCGTAACCTGTCATGCCAAGTCATCAGGAACTCCTCCAACAGATAGGTCTTCGTCCTGGAAAACACCACGACACCTTAAAATGCACGTCCCCAAACACACTACCACATGACAAAAATCTCAGTAGAGCCTATGGACCCCACCGGAACGTGATCCAGTCCTCGCTGGCCATGTCCTGAAGCCCCCGCTGAAACTCTTCATACAGCGCCCAAACCTGCGCACAGCTCTCAATGTCCTTGGAGACGCTGTGCGCCAGGGAGAAGTTGGGCTCTTCTAGTCCAAAATGATGGCAGTCATCACTATAGAAACAAAGGGTGAAACACCATTACATCCTTAAAAACTGTTCCGATCATTGTTACTGAACCACCTTCCCTGTGTGTGTGTGTGTGTATACGCCCACAGGTCCGATTGTGAGACAATGGGTGACTACGTGAGAATTTCATTCTAACTGCTTATGTATAACCTCTTCTAAATTCAGTAATGTTCGTTTTTCTAAAGGACTATAAATGCAGTCAGTAACACACATAAATATATTTATGTACAACATATGTCATAAAAATAGAAATATTCAGAATTATATCTATTCATGGATTAACTGAGAAGAGATTACTATTAATATCCAAGAGTTAGATTCTAGAATATAAGACATCCTTTTAGAGAAAAGGTAGAATGCCATTTAGTAAGCGTGTACTAAATCCTTCACTATCCCTGGAAGACAATCATCCTACCAATTGATGCATATGCCTAAACAGAGACCAAACCTAAAATAACGCTTAAACTTAATACCTTGCGGGTGCCTAGGTGGCTCAGTGGGTTAAGTGTCTGCCTTTGGCTCAGGTCATGATCCGAGGGTCCTGGGATGGAGCCCCGCTTTGGGCTCCCTATTCAGCAGGGAGCCTGTTTCTCCCTCTCCCCCTGCCCTTCCCCCAGTCCCTCACTGTTCCTATGTGTGCTCTCTCTCTCGCTCAGCTCTCTCTCTCAAATAAATAAAATCTTTAAAATAAAATAAAATACACCTAATACCTTATATTATTATAACACAAAACAATTTTTTTCATGGAATTGTCCTATTTTGCTAGGTTCATTTTTTTTTTCTCAGAGTCTCTGAAAGCAACTTTCCATTAATTTCATATATTCCATTTTTAAATACAATGAAACCACAAAAAGCAAGGGCTCCATCTCCGGAATTTAACTTTTAAGTCAGTTTAGTTATCTGTTCTACTTCTAGGCCTAAACAGAAATTTGCTTTTCTTTTTCTCTCCTGACAGGATGCAGCCACGACTCCTGGGCGTGGGCCCTTCTTAGTTTTCTTTAAAACTACAGAATTATATGAAGAAAAACATTAAGATAAACAGACATAAGAACATCTGCAAATACAAACCGAAACAACTACTATCAATTTTAAAGAAAAAACATACACCAGCTTTTTCCTTATGACCTCAAGATCATCAAACTCAATTTTCTTCTCTTTTATTGATTTGGCACTTATATCAAGAGCATTTTGCTGGCCGGTTTCAATAATATCATCACCAGGCTTTAGTTGGTCCCAACGAGCTTTAAATTTTTCTAATTCTTGATAATAGATCTGAAGACGTGACTTCACATTTCCTTTCATTACTTCAATCTGTAAGAGTCAAGAGTTTAAATAATTCAGAGTAAAATCTCGCTTTCCTTTCACATTTTATTTCCAACATTTTTTATTTAGAGGTGAAAAAAACATCAATACCAATTTCTCAACAGATTGTTTTCAATTACTAATTTCAAGTACAGTAAAATTTTGATTTCAAAATTAGACCATAAATTAGAGCACAAACATTCAGTACTTAGAGGTAAACTGCAAGCATCATTATTAAAACATCACTCACACTATTAGCAGCTGCCACCACAGCTCTCCGCGCAGACGGAGTAATCAAAGAATGCCTAGCACTAGAGCTGTCCCACCCAAGCATTCAGCTGCTTCACGACGGGGTGTCCCCGTCTCCCAGCCAAAGAGTAAGTTCAGTCAACAGGATGGAAGTACGACAGACGTGTATAACTACCAGGCTGTCCCTCAACAGATGCCGTACATAGCGGCAAACAAATCCACTCCTAAGAAAAACTGGGAATAATAAATGACATACACTCTTTGTATGGTAGGAAGCGAAGGGAAAACAGTGGGAAGTGTTTTGCTACATGGAAGTACTGAGCAGGCCAAGTTCATCATTAATATAAAATTCTCATCTAACCTGAACTGTAATGGAATAAAGTGAGAGATCTTTTTTTTTTTTTTTTAAGATTTTATTTATTTATTTGACGGACAGAGATCACAAGTAGGCAGACAGGCAGGCAGAGAGGAGGAAGCAGGCTCCCCGCTGCGCAGGGAGCCCAATGCGGGGCTCGATCCCAGGACCCTGAGATCATGACCTGAGCCGAAGGCAGAGGCTTCAACCCACTGAGCCACCCAGGAGCCCCTAAAGTGAGAGATCTTAAGTGAGCAAAAAATCAAGTTTCCATTTTAAGAAAATGACTAAAGTGTTCTTACCTGATCTTTAATCATAAGTTGGTGACTTTCCATCATCAACTCAAATTTATCCCACTTAGCTTTCAGATTGCTAATTGTTTCCAAACCTCCTCCTGCCACAGTCCGTAAAAGTCTGTTTTTATCTTCAGCTTCTTGGAATAAGGGCAAAATCTAAAGGTTGAAGAAATAACACATTAAAAAAAAACAAAAAACCATTTTATCAAATTCCTTAAGGCTCATTTATTCTAATTTGTTCCATGACTTGCTTTTTAAAATCAAGATTTCTGCTTTGAAATGACTTGTTAAATTCCTGGATATGAAGCTCCTAATACTTCCTTATTATTATATGCAAACTCAGCTAAGGCCCTCTAACAGGAGAGTTAAAAAGGATCCTAAAGTTGCCCCTATAGACTGAATGACACCATGAATTCATAAACACAATGCTACAGCGGGATTCAAGGTGAAGTTCTGATTATACCAGTTCCATTCATAAGAAAATGCTTCTCTCTCTCTCTCTCTCTCTCTCTCTCTCTGCCTGCCTCTCTGTCTACTTGTGATCTCTCTGTCAAATAAATAAATAAATCTTTAAAAAAAAAAAATGCTTAAAAGGGCTTCTAAAAGAACAAAGATTAGGATTATCTAAGAACATAAATAAGCTATTCTACTCAACAGAGAGGGAAAGTCATGAATAAGGTCCTTAAGAAACAGACAACTAGGGGTGCCTGGGTGGCTCAGTTAGTTAAGTGATGGCCTTCGGCTCAGGTCATGATCCTGGACTCCCAGGATCGAGACCTGCATCGGGCTCCCTGCTCTGCAGGGAGTCTGCTTCTCCCTCTGACTCTTTTCCCCATTCATGCTCTCTCTTCTCATTCTCTCTCTCTCTCTCAAATAAATAAAAAATAAAATCTTTGAAAAAAATAAGAAAAGGGCGACTAAACTCATGGAAGTGAGCCACTGTGCATGAGGACACTCAGCAGAAGAGAAAGAAGGCAGGCTCTCATTTCTCACACGTGAGGAGGACTTAGAGGAGCCCGAAAAGACAGGACGACAGTCTCCTAGTCAGCCTGCCCCGACTCCTCTTTCCAAGCCACATGGCAACAGAGAGACCTCAAAACACGACTCTGTAACACCCTGCCGCATGCTGCCCGGCAGACTCCCCAGCCTCGACGGGATGGACCCTGAGGTCCTCACTGGCTCCCATGACAGAGATCCTGTCTAGGTCTTCCTGCCTCACCCGCTGCCCTCGCATGTGACATCCGTGTCTCCTCTTCCTGTTTTTGTGCCTTCCCTCCCATTTCATTTTCATTCTCCTCTGCACCTCCTCTTACACTTCAACTCTAAATTCTGGAATATTCTACCCTGCTCCCACAGCGTCTGTTGTCTGCTGTCAGCCAGGTGGTCTAGTCAATCTCATGGCTTTGCATTTCATGCATGTAAAGATGGCGTTCAAATTTTCATCTCCAGTCGTACTCTTAAGTTCCATATTCCTCATTCAATTTCCATCGGACACCACAGCCCCCACCGCCTCTGATATCCCAACACCCTCCTCCTCCAGTCATTCCCATTGGCAGGAAATGGTACCAGCAGCTTCCCAGCCGCTCAGCCAAAGCTCTAGGACACACTCATTCCTCTTTCTGTGAACCAACCCCCTGTGTTACAACAAGAAGGGATATTATTTCACTTACCTCTGAACTATCTTAATAATTTTAAGTCTATTTCACAGGAGGGACACATAAACGTTTGTTTCCTGATCTGAATTATTTCTTTTCTTCTAAACAGTTACAATCAACCATAATGGAACCACTCCGTATGTGAGTGTGTGTGTTGTGTGTAAGTATTCCTAATTCAGCTCTAACTTCACTCTCCAGCATCCTAAAGTTACAACCCTGGAAGTAACAGCATGAATTATTTTAGTCTCATTCTACCATGGCACCTCATAAAACAGACTGTGAATACTCCTGAAACAGTAATAAATGTGACTGTTACTGTGTCACGGCACCAGGGTAACAGCAAGAGTTGCACCATGACCGGCCAGCTGGGCCGGCTTACGCGCACTCCCTACAATTCTGAACTTCTGCGGTCTTCCTAAAGAGTCACATAAGATTGCCTAACTGAAACATCTCCTGCGTGCTACGAAGAAGTCGGTAACTTTACTTTGTGATTCTCACCTCTGGTTTCCGTTCCTGCAGCCTCCTGTATTGTAAATTTGCATCGCCGATCTCCTCCACAGACTGGGGCGTAACTGCTAACACTTCCATGGCCTCAGTGACAAATGTATCAATTTCATGTAGGTGAGCTGAATAGGGGACATGGACAGAGAATGCTATCATCACCAAAATTACTCCGTTGCACCATTTTGAAATCAGTGTTAGAAGTGATCACTACATAGCATACATTAAAACTTAAATTTTCATTTGCTCAAACAACAAAACTTTAAAATACAGAATAAGCAAAAAAAAAATTTCTTGTCATGAAAGTTTAGTTGTTTCACATTATACCTCTAAATTTTGAGGAAGTTAAAATGTACTCATTATTAGTAAATTATACTCAAAATTAGTAACCTTTCCAGTCTTCTAGATAATATGTCAGAATATCTCAGTTTAATCGAAAAAGAAACAATGTGGTATTTTGGAAAACAGTGGTAATTTGAAGAGATAAGAAGAAATACATTCATGGGGCGCCTGGGTGGCTCAGTGGGTTAAAGCCTCTGGTTTCAGCTCAGGTCATGATCCCAGGGTCCTGGGATCGAGCCCCGCATCAGGCTCTCTGCTCAGCAGGGAGCCTGCTTTCCTTCCTCTCTCTCAGCTTGCCTCTCTGCCTACTTGTGATCTCTGTCTGTCAAATAAATTTAAAAAAAAAAGAAAAAAGAAAAAGAAATACATTCTACCAGCATTATCTACCTCTGTCAGGAACATATACAACAAACTAAGAGTAGCTCATACTACAAATAGTAAAAACACCCTTCATTTTTTGAGCTTGAACAGTTGGATATGGACTTTCCTATTTTATTAAAATTATCATTTTAAGCACACTTCATTTCATAATACTTTCTAGGTTGGCTGATTTTTTTTAATAGGTTTTTTTTTTTTTTAAAGATTATTTATTTATTTATTTGACAGAGAGAGATTACAAGCAGGCAGAGAGGCAGGTAGAGAGAGAGAGGAGGAAGCAGGCTCCCTGCCGAGCAGAGAGCCCGATGCGGGACTCGATCCCAGGACCCTGAGCCGAAGGCAGCGGCTTAACCCACTGAGCCACCCAGGCGCCCAGGTTGGCTGATTTTAATCATCATTGGGATTCACACTTCCTAACTACCAAAATACATGCCTTTATGTATAAAATTAAGTTAAAATAAAAAGTAAAAAGTGTCTTTACCCTGGATGGACTTCTTCAAAGAAA
Source organism: Mustela nigripes (assembly GCF_022355385.1). NCBI lineage: Eukaryota > Metazoa > Chordata > Mammalia > Carnivora > Mustelidae > Mustela > Mustela nigripes. The sequence goes on from NC_081557.1 coordinate 104,252,120, forward strand.
GAACAAGCATATCAAACAGCTTCTGGATGAGATCATCAATCACGGTCTTCACAGGGTTACAATTAATATTTAAGCAATCCACCTTGACCGCACTGCAAAATGCCAACAGACATGCATGCCATGAGAAACGCTTACTAGAGAAGAGTCTCGCTATAATGATTTTACATAATACCTTTCAAAATATAAATCAGAAAGTATTATCGTGATCTTTAAGCACAATTAGATTTCATTTAGTAAAAATGCTTTCCATGTACTATTACAAAGTTTTAACACATGTAAACAATGATTTTGTTACAATACTACAGTTTTTTAGTCTCACATGAATATATTTAAATATCGACAAGCCCTTTACTTGTCACGGCATGTAATGTACTTATTCGAATATTTATAACATGAATTCCCAATTCTGCAAAGTGCATACAATAAGGATAAGGAAAAGAAAACAAAGACAGAAGGGGGAATATAGATTATTAAGGCCCTAAGACAATAAAACATTAAGATATCATTTTATACCTATCATATCAACAAAAATGTAATGAATTGTTAATTCATATCTTCAACTGTATGGCGCAACAGAACACTCAGAACTGCTGGTCAGAGTATAAAACCGTGCGACTTCTGTGAGGGGCAATTCAGCCAGATCTATCAAGCATTTTAAAATAGGCATATTGTTTACCTTATTAACTTCACCTTTAGAATTTATCCTAAGGAAAATTCCAGAGCGGACTCTAAAGTTTATACACAAGTATCTACTTCCAAGCATCAATTATAATAGTGAAAAATAATTAAAAAGCTAAATACAAAAATGGCTAAATTATTATATATCCATACAATTAAAAATCAAGTTTTTTGAGGACTAGGTAATAACAAGACTAATCAATTAATTAATTAATTAATTATTATAACTTACCTTAATTTGAGTTTAATTTTTATTTAAACTTAAGTTTAATTTAAATAATTATTTATTATTAATCAGGAATATATTATTATATTATTTATTTAGTGTTAAATAACAGCATATAGTATAATTCAAATATTTAAGTATACATACTAATATTTCCAAAACATCAAATATTAAGAGCAATTTCTATATTTTAAAAAATTTATACAACAAATGTGCTGTTTTAATGATCGGAAAAAGGACATTCACTTTTAAGAACACTAACTGCACAGTATCCTTAAGGCAATTTGAAATGTTCTGAGTAAACAGAAGTTGAACCAGACTTGTTCCTCTGAAGAAACCTCTTATTTATGTTAAAGCATACAAAGTTAAAAGAAGGCTGGAAATTGTGATCACGAAGATTACTTAGAAAGCTCCTCATCCTTTTTGAGGCACAGAGCCAGGTGACATTTTAGATAGCAAATTGTACGAGTTAAATCCTCACTTCTATTTTAAAAATATAATTTTCCCTTAAAGCTTTAGGTACTCTCAAACACCCACTAGCTGTAAAGGTTTAAACTCCAGTTCTTCACCAGCAAAACATTAAGGGCCAGTTTGTTTGCTATGTGAAATTTTATATAATTTTTGAAATTGTGACACATAAAATGTCAAAATTCCTAATACCTGACAGACGATTTTAGCAAACCCGAGAAATTAAATTATACCATATTTTGCGAATGAATTAACATCAAGAAGTCTGAGGGCAGCAGACTTATACTCAGGGACTACAGAATCCTGTGGACAGACTGAACTTACCTTTCACTCAAAAATATTGGTAACGTATAATGAGGGTCCCTTCAGCCACGGATAGGATGGCCTGGCCCTAGACGACCTAGCCCCAAATCATACCCTTCCTATAGCATCCGAAATACATGAGAGTATCACTTTTCTAACCTCATAGCCTACATCAGTACAGCCTAAGCCCCCATGAAACAGTATCCGTGTGTGAGTTAGCGCAGACTCGCGCTTACATGAACTCGTGCTAATCATTAACAAGAGCAAACTGCAGAAAAGGCATGCAGCACAGGCATTCTTTTCCTTCTGCTTAGCTCGGCGGGCAGGCTAGGAAGGCTGTGTACACCGAAGGACAGACAGGTTACACTGACAGCAGCCGAGGTCCGCGAGCGGGCAAATACAACGAGCAAGCCGGGTTCAGAGAGACGCGCCACTATGGCGGTATCATTATCTAAGTCATCTCAGCCCAAACTCACCTGTCATTCGTCTCTTCACTATTCGTCATCCTTCATCTTCTGCCAAAGGCAAAACCTCATAATCCCCCAAGTATTTGATAATACTTCCTAATATTCCCGCCTCCCATGTTGAGTACCAACAACTTAATTCGATTAATTACTGTGGTTCTGACAGACTAACCTCTCTTCCTCCAGGATCTGTTTCCGCCACCCGACTCATGAGTTCCAGACTGACACCCCTACTGTTCAGGTACTGACACGCTTCCGTCGAGAAATCTTCAAGAGCTAACTAACCACTCGAATGTGGAGAAACTCCAACTTCCCACCTTAGAATGGAACCCTCTCCCATATCTATTCCTTAACTGCCCCTTTCCACGAACTTTCCCTCTAGTTCCTAAAAAATATTCATTCACCCAATTCTCAATTAACCAACTTCTGATTTCCAGCATAGAAATTCCTCACCTGGAAATCTCTGCTTGAACCTTCAATCCTCATCTCTAGCTGTCAGAGTTCTAGTTCAAAGATCTCTACCTTAAGGAGACTTTCCCTGATTTTGACCCAAATGGACGGGATGTCAGCATCCTGTGTGTCTCCACAGTCTTCAGCTCAGCCTCTCAAATGAAACACACTGCTCTGATACTAGCAATAACAACAGTAACTAGCATTTACTCACAATTCCATCTGTACCAGTATTTTGTAGCCAAAGTACGTACTGAATTCTCAAAACCCTTCCGGATAAATACTACAGTGGTAACTATGTTAAAGCTGAGGAAACTGAGGTTCACGGGCTTGCAGTGGCTGTCGAGCTCCTGGAGCTGGTATGAGCCATCATCAGATGACCCCGAGCCAACCCCCTCAACCCCTGTGTAGACGCACTCGGTCACGTCTCAGTGCACTGCCAGAGAGTAAGCAACGTGAGGTTCTGGGTCTAGTGCACCAAGCAACTTTATACTGCCACAGGACAAAGTTTGCATAATATAAATGCTCAGCAAATATTTATTGGATGAATAGACAAATGATTTAGTAAAAGTGAGATTGTAGGTAATATGTGCACAATTATATAGGCCTCTCATAGAACTTACTGCAGAGTGGTTCTAGGGCCACGAATTTCAGAGAGTGATGGGGGAGCTACCTTCTCGAGCAGGTAGGTAAGGACATGCCCAGCAAAGGGTCTCCTACAACTAAGGCAACACCCAGATGCAGCACGCTGTTGGGTGACTGCCAGGGCCCTCCAAAAGGAAGTGAGGCCACATGAAACTTGAGTCAGCTGTGAGATCCGCATGCCAGGTCTGTGTCCAAGTCTCCCACCCCAGTCTCCTCTATCCGACCAGGTCCCAAACAGCAGAACCTCCAGAAGAGAACTTTCTTTGGTCTCAGCAACATCTTACTCTGATGACAGTCAAGTGTCAGAGCTGAGCTTTAGAGGCGTTAAGACGGTGACCTGACTTTGACACCACCAAACGAGGAGTACCCTTCCCATCTCCTGGCAGAAACTGTGATGGTGCATAAATACAACTTTAACTTCCAATACCTTGGAAGTCGTTCTACTTCTTTCCCTTTTATTTTCAGTGCTTTAAAATTTCTCTCCCAATCATGGACAGTAGAAAGATGCTTTTCCACTAGAGCCTCCATATCAACTTGCCCAATTACGATCCATTCCTATTTGAAGAATGAAAAACATTGTTAGTAAAGAAACAGTACTAATATGCGAACATTTAAAAGCTTAGTTACTAATACGCGAACATTTAAAAGCTTAGTGTCCAACATTAACACTGATTTAAAAGGTACAAATGTAAGGTATTCATGTAAATTTCAACTTAAGTATGCAAATGTAGCCATTACTGCAGAGCCTAAAGAATGAATAAAGAAACTATGTAACACATAAAAGTATTATTACAATGGTGAAATTTTTTTTAAGAGATCACAAAAATCCGTTTTCTAAGATTCTCTTCTGAAATCTGACAATTACACAGAATCACTTTGGTGAAGCCAACACTACAAATCTGAAAGGATCCAGACCCAGCCCATTCTAGAAACTTAAAGTAGAGAAGCAGCATCACAGATGCAGGGGTGAGACTGGCTGGACTCTCAATCACCGTCATTGTCGAGGCAGCAAGGAGCGGGGCGGGGCCTGGGAGGCCGGCAGGATTCCCTCCAAGTAAACAGTTCATCATCTTCATGACATCACTTTGCTCCATGCTTTGCTCTTGATCCAAAGCATGAGGAAAAGGATATATTTTCCTGAGAGGAATTAAAACTGACACCACAGAATCCTGTCCCGTTCCATGTTGATGCAACAACCAGTTTCTCAATTTTCAAATAGTCAAAGACAAAAAAATCTTAGCCTGACTCTCTTCCCAGGTGTGGAATCCACACAGGCTGTGTCATCACCACCAGTGCTGACCCTCCGCCCCACGTGAGGACACACAAGACACACAGCAGATGGCCCACTTCATACTAATGCAATCAGATGAAAGTTGTAATACGTGTTCTGTACCTTATGTTGTTGTAAAACAGCTGATAATCTCCGAAACAGATCCTCAGCTTTGCTGAAAATAGTCAAAAATCCGCTTGCATTCCTATCGATCATAACCGAGAAGAGAGACTCGGCTCCGACCTCACCCACTCCCCTAAACTGATTAGGAATGCCGATGAACCGCTTCATCTCTCTGTAATATTTAGCCCGGATTTCTTCAAAAGGAGGCCTGAACTGCAACCGCCCCTGTCTAAAAACAAGGAAATCGCTTTGAAATGGGCACGGGGAGGAACACAGAGGCTGAGGACAAGCCCGGGCGCCCCGTGCCTCACTTATAGGTCAGGTCCACGCTGATCTCCGGCAGGTTCTCGTTCAGGGCCTCCAGGCCCATCTGGTACTGGTGTTCCAGAGCTTTGTACAGCTGGTGGTCCCAGTGCTGCTTCCACGCCCGCATGTCGCTCGCCTGGAAACCCTAAGCGGGTAATTCACACCTCTTAAAAACCACGTACCGGAATGCGGTTGCCATTTAAAGCTTTTCTACCACCACGTAAAATTATAAGCAAAACCAAAAACCAAACACGTCATTCTCAACGTTGTCGAGCTCTGCAGCAGCTCCGTGCCATGCGACTGTTTATAAGAGTCGAACACCAACATCTCTCATCTCATAAGTAATACGCTAACGATCAGCAACACCTAAACATCGAGTTAATGTCAAGTAGATTCTACCTGTGGACTTTATGATGCTGAAGACAAAAACAAAACAGAAGAACCACTCACAGAAACTGGTTTACTTTATGAACTTCTTGGTCCTCCTCCTCAAATTCCCATCAAGTACAGCTCTTCTCCTCCCTCTCCCTCCCTAAATGCTCCATGGCACATTTGTAAATGATCAATCTAAAACACGAGGATGCTCAGGACAGTTTATACACTCATTTGCTTCCATTTAACCATAAATATATTGAATCTAATACTTTAAATTTTTTAAATTTCTAATACTTTAATTTTTAATTTTTGGTGGGCTCTGTGTCCACCACTGTCACATACATCATCTCCTATCAAGATGTGGTAGAACTGAAATTCTACCCAAAAAAAGGGGCACACATACTGAAAGAGCTATTTCATTTTTTAGGGTTCTAACCTCAGCTTTGTGTCCTACAGATGGCAGGATCACCTAAAAGGCAACTAGGCAATGACAAAATTTAAGCACCAAGTTTTCAGAGAAACTACAAAGTCAGAACTGAGAAACTTGGCATTCCATGAGGCAAATGGAAACTCCCTTTTTAACTTTGAAATGTGAAAGCATGGCCAACCTGTGGTCTTTGTATGGGGTTCAGTAGACTTCTCAATTAGAAATTCATGCGAGATTTTTCATCAGTTTAGAGCCACACTCGGCAGGGGGGATACCAGAGTGCAGGACCCGTAAGGCACGCCTCACCTGAGCTTCCACACTCGCCAAGCCGGTTCTCAGCTCCTGTAATCCATCTTTCCAGCGCTGCTGCTGCCGCAGCAGGTCAACATTCATAAGAACAACCACCTGAAAAGTAAGGCAAAACAGTCTCCAAGAAGTAACCGAGCCCTGGGAAAACAATGACTTCTCAGTGGAAAACCTGACAGCACCTAAACCAAAGATCAGGTACCTCCGCCTACAGCGAGACGCAGCATACCTCCCCATCGCACGAGAATGGCACAGAAGCCCACAGGGAGCCCACAGTGAGAGGCCTTCCGCCAGCAACTACTAATACCAGGGTCACGAAACAAAGGGAAGTCTGTGGAGGAGGGGCCTGCCGAGCCTCGGGGACTCCATGCAAGGCAGGATCCTAGAAAAGGACATCAGTGGGAAAGCTGGAAGCTCAAAGCCGTCTAGTTCCTAGTTTTGTTAGACGCGCTACGGTTATGCAAGTTGCTAACAGATGAAGTCGAAGTAAGTGTGAACTTCATACTGTTCCTGCCAACTTTAAGTCTGTTACATAATTAGACTTCCAAATAAAAAGTCCTTAGGATTATATCCCAAATACCATTTAAATAATACTCGTCATAACCTATGCAACTTTATAAATAAAACATACCTTCTCACAAAACGTAGTGTGCCATTTCCTCAGTTTCCTATTTTCGGTGGCAAGTTGCTGAGCAGCATTTTGGAGTTTTTGGATGTAGCCTTCTAATTCTTTAGGATTATCCCAAGTAATTTGTGACTTTCCCCCACTTCCCGCTTTTGAATTCTAAAATACAACAAGTGTCATTTAGCATTTAAATGCATTTCTCTTTTCCTGAAGACTCCACAGACATTTTAAGACCAGTTGTCCCTACCCCTGGTTTGCAAGAAAAAAGCTTACAGTACTTTTCCATTTTATAAATGGCAAAGCAGTCCGGCAAAACTGAATAGCTCCATCCCTTCGAAGTTCCTCTTGGAGAGAAACACACACAGAACAGAAGCAGATGACACAACGAACACACACAGAAGGAACAGAAAAAAGCAACCGAGAGGCCTGGGGACCTGAGCCAACACAGACGCACGTGTCCTTACTGTCTTCCAAATACACAGGGCGGCCAGTGGACGAGCCTCCACCTGGAACATCTTTGTACTCTTGCCAGACACCAGCCCAGAAAGCACCGCTCTGCAGAGAGCCGACCTGCTGTCCACCACTGTCCCAAGCATGCAGTGCTCCACGTCCCCAGCCAGGGCAGCCCCCGCGGGGTAATGCTGGTGGGGCCAGGGAGCCAGCAGAGTCCCCCCGAGCTTCCTAACAGGACTCGGGCACTGCGAGCTGCCGCCCTTCACAGGCAGGCATTGGCGAGGCCCGAGGGGGCGTGACCTCCAGCTCCCTTCCTGGGAGGCTGCGCAAGGCCGTCCCTCACCCTCCTCAGCACAGAGTCCGCTGGGCCAAGCAGAACGCCGAGCACACACGCTCACCCAGGCCCCTCACCACAGTTCCCTGTTTCAGGGAGAAACAGCGCTCACACAGAAGGGACCATGATCCCACTCCAGGGCATCTCCCAGCTACAACTGCACGGCCAGCAGCGCGCGGAACCACAGTCCTCAAGGGCTGAGACCTGCAACCTGCACCTGTGAAACATCCTTCAGATAACAGGGGCATAAAAACATTCTCTGACAACGGAAAACCAAGAGACTTTGCCTCCAGCAAACCTGCTCCCAATGCCTGGCCAGAGGTAGGACTCTCAGTGGGAACCGCAAAAAGCAAAGGAAAACCCAGGGATGAAGAAAATAAACTATCCTCATTCTTTGAATTTCTTAAATCCTACTTGATGACTGATGCAAAAAGGACCACCCCATTTGAATGCAGAGGGTACCTCACACTTAGGACAAATACGGGGAAACGGAGTGGGGAAGAGAGTGAGGCAGCAGTCCGGCTCCTAGACGTCCCTGATGTAGGCAACAGTAACGCAGGACAACTGCGCCTGGATGCGGGAGACCCTCAACCAGTAGCTGAAAAATGAGTGAAACTGACAAGATGATCAATCCGAGAGAAACCTCTGTGGACAGCCGTGAAAACATTTACCTAGTAATTACCTCTGCTGCATTCCTAGAGATGATGAAGTTAGTTAAACGAGAGGCCCTGCTCTCCAACCCAGCGAGCGGCAAGGGGATTGAGACAAACTTCCCTGTTCTTTGTCCTTCTTAGTTTCTATCTACCCTTCAGATTCATTTAACAGAGGCTATATCCATTTATTTACTTCTAACAACCCAATTTCTCATAGAAATATCAACAGATGCCACTTTGAATGTATTTATCAAAGAAGAAAAAGTTCTAAGGGTATATAATTAAACATTATTAGGTGAAAAATAATAAAATCTTACCCCATTCCCAAAAGTACTCTTATAAATATGCCCCCCAAAAAAGTTGAAAGGATATACACCAGATTATTAACAATGGCCATCCCTTGATGGTATATATTTAAAACAGTTTTTTTCTTTTTGTTTGCCATTATTTTTTAAACTTTCCACTATAAACTCATACTGAGCTTTGGCAATTAAAAAAATACGTTTTTAATATAATTTTTAATATGAATTATCTGCCTTATAGTAAATGTGAAGCCTGAGATCTAGTGTGCAGAACAGAGTTGGCAGAGGAGGTCGCCATGGTTTCCCTCGGAAGGCCTGCTTCCATGACACAGACCCGTCCCTGGCACCTGACCCTGCACCCGGGAGGCCTCCCACCACCTCACCCTTAGGCCTGGCTCACTACACCGAAACACGAAGGTTTATGCTCAACAGTCAATCCCCCGCAAGAACCTGGAATTTTGGTACATGTTAGGCAGAAGATAACTCCATGTCTAGCCCCCAGTAAGCGCCTGGGCACTGAGTCACTAATGGCATCCCCAGTAAGACACCATTTCACACGCAGGACAGCTTATTGCTGGGGTCGGGGGAGAAGAACGCCAGCGCGACTCCACTGGGAGGGATTCTTGGGAGCTTGTGCCTGGCGTCCCCAGAACCTCACCCTCGTGTACTTTTCCCTGTGCTGCCTCTGCTGCGTATCCTCTCACTGCAGTAAGTCATGATAAACCAGCTCTGGGTACAACTACACCCTGAGTCCTATCAGTCCTCCCAGAAAATCACAGAACCTGGGGGTAGTCTGGAGGAGGACCACAACTGGCAATCCACCTCAAATAAAACAAGAAGGAAAGGGTTTATTCCCTTCTACCTATTTTTAAAACATTTTAGGTTCTGTTAAAGCTAAAAATGTAAATTTCAAAAAGCCCCCAGTCACAAAGTAACAGTTTAAAAACTCTTCTAGGTTTTTCTAATGCCATATGTGTGCATATTTGAATAAGCACAGATAAAAAAATTAATACCGAATTATAAAATCAGGAGATTTTTTTCTAATATATAAGGACCTCATACTTCAGTGACTAAGTAACTGTAACAGCACACCAATTGTATATACACACATGAAGTCAACTGATCAAACTCAGTGCCTTAATATGTGAGAAACAATGTAGCTGTTTAAATCTATAGTTGGAAAAATGTTACTTGTTAAGAGTGAAGGAAGTCATTGGGGAACAAAACAAAACCTTAATCAATGTTAAGTAGAAGGATATACTAAAAAACTAAAAGAGAAACACCTCACATGTAAATTCTAATTCTAACAACATAAAAAGTCCATTTACCTTAATTATCTGTTCAAACGCTAATGCAGACTGTAGCATCATTGGTCTCTGACTTTGAATCATTTGCTGATCAATGGAATTGTAAAAATGTGCCACCTACAAAGTAAAAGTCCAGTTAGTAATAATCAATAATAAATAACATATTTAGTGTTTCATTTGTTTTCATTTTTAATTGTTTGAATGGAAATATTAGCTCTTTATTAAATTCATGAAATCTTCATGCTAAGATTTAACAAAACTATTTTTCATCTCTAATGTAGCATTTATGTATGCTATGAACAATTAGTGTTGAGTTCCTACAATTTGCCAAATCATGTCCTGGGGCTGATTAAACAAAGATCATAAAACCCAGTCCCTGCAATCAAGAAGATCATAATATCAAGGGAAATACAGAGGAAACCAGTAAAGCATGTCAAATACTAAAAACGCAAGTCTTCGTTCTTACAACTCTCTGCTCCTTTCTTTCTTTCTTTCTTTATATGCTTTATATGCTTATAACATGTAATCCATTTCTAGGACCAAAAAAATCTTCATGTTGTCCTTAACTTGTATTTCACACCCACATCAGTGATGTTTACTGACTATACTCTTAAACGTACTAAATCTAGCCATCTCACCCGCTTCCATCAGTCCCACACCAGTCCAAGCACCCTTGTTTCTTGACAAGACCAGTGCCCATTTCCAGTCGTGGCTTCCTACTTTCTTTTCAAAGCATTCAAAGAAGCCACAGTTGTCCTTCCTTCAACATGAATCATACCATACTTTTCCAATGACTCCCCAGGGCACTTGAGAATAAAATCCAAAATCCCAATGGCTTCCAATATAGTCAGGAATAAAATCCAAGTCCAACACCCACGGCCCTCCATCAGTACAAATATCGCACATAAGCTGGCCATCAACTGGCCGTCAGCCCCAGCACAAACCGTCCCTGCACTGAAGCCTCACCTCCCCGCCCCCGCCCTGCCGTGTCTCTAAGCCACTGCATGAGTCTTGCCTCAGGAACCCACCATGGACCTGCTCCCTCCACATGCACTAGTGCTTCTCCAGACGCCTGTGTGCTTCTGCTGTCACTTTGTCATACCCCTTCTCAACGTTACCCTTTACCAAGGCCTACCCTGACCATTCTGTATCTTTCCTCTGTTTTCTTTCTCTTCAAAGTACTCATCATGACCTACAACTACCTACTACATGTTTGCTATCTCCCAAATTAGAATGACAGCGTCCAGCGAGTGGGAGGCACTCAGTAGTACCTGTGAATCAGTGAGCCAGAAAACAGAGATGCCTACACGGCACAATGATGAACAGAAGAGGGCATATCAACTCTTTTGGGGAAAAAGGAGAAGTTCAGGGAAGCCCACTAAGTGGGCATCATGGCACAAGTCTAAGGAGTTTAAAGACTTTCTTGTAATCTTTGTGTCCCCAGCACCTCAGAAAATTCTTAGCCCAGAGTATGTGCTTAAAAAATATTTCCTCACTGGAGCACTTAGGGGATTCAGTCAGTTTAGCGTCCCACTCTTGATTTCAGCTCAAGTCCCAGTCTCAGAGTCAGGGTGGTGAGATTGAGCTCCTCGTCAGGCTCATGTGCTAGGCGTGGAGCCTGCTTAAGACTCTGTCCGTTCCCCCATCACTCTCTCTCCCCAAGAGAAAAAAAAAAATTCCTAAGTACTTTTACAGAGAGTCCTCTTCTTTCCACTAGTACATATGAAAATCTGCTTTATCTGGTGGAGAATATCCACTGTACTTAGCCTGTACCACAATAGTAGTCCAAGAAAAAGCCTCATCAAGAAAACTAGAAGCAAAAGCACACACACTCTTACAGCAGTCTGACCAGGCTACTGTCTCACCAGCTATGACTTCACACTCCCTACGCCAGCTACACACCTGCTCCCGAGCAGCAGCTCTTGTGAATAGATTTCCCCAGGCAAATACAGACAGCGCACGATCATTCCTTCACCATCTGAGCTCCTGCTGTGTTACACTAAGTACACAGGACACAGAAGGGAGCAAGCCTGTGCTTTCAAAGATTGACTAAAATAGAATGACTAAAAATAGTAATACCACAAATTAATGAATTCCTACCTAGATTTGCAAAGCAAAATTTATAATATAATCATTTAGCAAATCATAATTTCCAAATTGTGCTATTCTATTACCTAAAAAAATCAAATTTAAAAAACAAACCCCTTAAAATAGTGTAATTAATGAACTCAGAATGGTCATATACTCAAAAATATAATGTCATACTTGTTTAAGAATGATTGCTTGCTTGCAGAATTTCTGTGCAATGTTTGCAACTTGCTGTATCTTGGCAGGAATAACAAAGCCAAGTGCAGAGAGCTGACGAACTTCTCTCAGAAGAACCACCAACCGATCTGAGTAATGCACTTTCAATGATCCGTCGTTGGGATCCAATTCCATAATTCGACTATTAGCCTCGATACTACAAAATAAACATATTTTTAAGATTCATGTTCTCACTCTTTTAACAGACGAAAAACACAACAGTTTTTACAGCTTTTCTGTAAATATAAAATTAATTCAAGGTAAAAAAATTTTATAGTTTTCAAGCAACCTTTTTTTTCACATAGTGTCTCGCAATTCAGATCTTGGTAATAAACTACAATATCCAAAATACGTCCATTATGTCCAATATGTCCAATATGTCGCATTAATATGTCCACCAAGCAGTTTCTGATACCAGGAAAATCAATCTCTTAGCCTTCAGCTCAGGCTCAAAACTGGCATCATATTCACCATAGAGAAGGGTTTGATTCATTTTCCAAACAGTACCTTGGGTTTTTTGAGTCAGCCTACTTACTTAATATGTTTACTGAAGGATCAATGGTAAAGAACATCAAAATGGTAGGAAGAGAGAGAGTCAAATATTTCATCCCTCTACCTTTTACCTTTTTTCTCTAAGGACTGTCCTTCAGTGTTTCCTGAAAATGCTATAGTAGCAATTGTTAAATCAGGACACTCGAGTCAGCATGACTATGAAAATACTACACTAAATTCACCAAGAAGGATTATAGTTTCACAACTTCCCTTCCAGGATCAGGTTTACTACACAATGCTTATTCCTTCAAACCACTTTCACAATTAAGAAAACTTGTAGGTTTTGGAAAGTAAGCTACTGAAAAGCAAAGTCCATGCCACCGATTTATCGACACATTCAATAACACAGAATAAAAAGTAGGCACTTTAGAGTGACTTAACAATAGTGATGAGCCTCAACTTTCCTGTAACATAACATAAAGCTTGTCAGAAAATTTTAATGGTGATTTTCTTTGAACTAATCCTCAAAATTACTTTCTACACACCTGCATATCCTGAAACATATTCTGAAACATGCTGATTCTACAGAACGATTAAGAGTTTTGCCCAGAAAGAAAAAGCGGGAGTCCAAGTGATTCGTTGCCACATGGGAAACACTGAGCTGAGCAGCCCTCAACGGGCTTCTTTACGGAAGGTCTCAGCCCCTCCCATGCTGTCACTCACAGTGGCTCTCCACCAGAGCCGCAGTGAGACAAGTGTCAACATTTCCCAAAACTAGCAGACTAAAAAACTCTTCTTCTTCAGCCTGGACCATCTGGCACATGTTAGGTTGAAAGCGGGAACGCTTTCAACGTTACACCCCATCACACCCCAGAACACTTTGGTTCTTTTCTTCTTCCTCCACATACAAAATGCCAGACAAGGGAAAAAACCACTCATTCCGTGTAAGAAGCTCTCCCTTAAGTTTAAGTATTCTTTGTAGCAGAATAAGAAAAATAAACAATTTCCTATCATGGACAAAGTAGCAGAAGTTACTCTTTTGAAAAGTAACAAGTTTCTAAAAACATGACCAGTTTCTAAAATATAGTAATATACTAAGGTAAGTTGACCTAAACAAAGAAACCATGGTTTTTTCCCAGATCATCCATTTTAAAAACACATCACAACAGGTTAACAATTAAATTAGGTTCAATAATGCTCAGTAAGTGTTTAGAAAACCCTAACCCTCTGGTGGGCACCACAGGAATATTTCAGGAAGAGATTACTTCCTCCCTCAAGGAGCTTAAAATAATCAAATTTTATAGTTTATAATGTGTGTGTGTATCCATGTAAATAATCTCAATGTAAAAAGGCAGAAAAGCACATATGAGCACTGACAGCAACACCACGAGAGAGGAAGGCCTCATCTTAAAATGAGAATCTGCAGACCCAAGAAACAGACAGAAGAAGCGCGGCCAGGGGAGAGGGCAGTCAACTAACTGACTAACTCTACCTTCCAAGTTCCCAACATTAGCGACTTAACAGTTAATCACCAAAAACTAACTAGAAAATGTTTTAAGGAGCAGCAGCAAGTTAGGACAAAGGAGAGAAGAGGTAAAATTTCACCTTGCCACTTACATTACTACCACAAGGGACAGGACTCTTGCACGGATTTCACGATTTAACGCATTTATACTTACCACAAGCCAGATCTGGAATCAGACAAACCAGACTGAATATCCCTGGACCAATCATCAAATTGCTCCTGTTCATACAGTTTAAACTGGTCCAACAGATCTTCGGCACTTCGATGGAAAGATCGAAACCCTGACAAGTCAGATAAGAGAGCCTCTGCAATCTTGATAGTATCATCCACCTTAAAAAGCCACATTACAACAACATTACAAGAATATCTTTTTTTTTTTTTAAGAATTTCTTAATACAACAAAATTAGCATAAAGTGAACCACCTTCTCTGATGTGTGGTTCAGAAATTACTTTCCTATTCACCTATAAACAGTCAGATAGAAGATCTGTCAGCAAATGTGAGCAGATCAAACCCTACTTGGCTTCTGACTTGTACGACTCAGAAGAGCATAGCCCAGCTGGAAGGCGCCGAGGCATAGCGGGAACGGTGGGATGAGGGAAATCCTGCCGAGACCCCCACGCACTCAGCATCGCTGCTGCAGGGCAGCACTCACGCCGTCCTTTGCTTACTGCTCTGGTGAAGCGCTCACGCAGTATTTGGGAATCTGAAGGGCAATCAGAGGAAAGAAATGTCTTCCTTCCACAACTGTTGTACAAAGAACTCGACAGCACTTTGGAAAGCTGACAGTTTCTATTCAGAAAACTGAACATCAAAAACGCAGCCATGAGTCAGCAGAACTCTCCAACGCGCTAGCCTTCACAGCACTCTGGGTCTGCTTGCTCTTAGTCACAGGCCGCAACCAGCCAATACCCATTATGCGAGTCAGACGGAATACACATTATTCCATCTGGGCCATATACATTAGTGAATATATAAGATTCTTAGATCCATTTTGATAATACTGAAACGTTAAAAGAAAAGCTGTTAAATCCATAAATTATGGACACTACATTAGGCAATGTCCTAATTACATTTCACCTTTCCTTTAATTTTCTTTCAACCTAGAATGATTTACCCACATAAACATACTTGCCAACGGCCTCTGCAACTACTCAGATTTTACAGTGATAATCTCAAAGGATTAAAAAAATCCTTTGAAAATACATAAAAGATGAATTCCTCTTTAACATTTCCTTGAGAAGATCCTTCACCTGGGACAACTGCTCTGAATGATAAAGAATGTGCTAATTATCTCTACCTAGAAAATGAGCAGATCATTCAAACCTCCTCTGTACACTTTTCCAGAATTCTATACTTCACATGGAAATTAGACAGATATGCCACAGAACGCAGAGAATATTTTTTCATTTTCACTAGAGTTCTACAGTGACTTCCATATTAATTTGGCACATTACAATTAGTGTTCTTCAACATCTATTAAAACTAATACCTTCAGTTCCAACTGGCGAACCCAAACTATATTATTAACAACTTCTGAAAGGTTTTTGCCAGAAAGTGGTCCAGACGTTTCACCAGGAACTCCTCGGCATCGATTCTCAAAGTCTAACCGAAAATCTGTAAAATTTAAGTCAAATAAATTATACCCAGTCAGCCAAGACTTCCTAAGTGCCTTCCGTGTACCAAGTACTAACTGAAAGGTTGTGAATAGAAAAACCTGAAGACTTGGTCCTTTAACCTCAGGGAACTTAACATGCATCAAATGAGATAGAGTAAGAAAATAACTAGTTAATTTTTAAAATCTGTAATTTATAACAAAAACAGTAAATTAATCTTCATCAAATAATGTTGTAAAATATAGTCTTAATCCTAAATGGTATACAAGAAAAAGTAACCTACAAAAATATTTTCTCAAACACTATAATAATCTCTGATAAACTTTTACCTTTAACTGAGTCCACAAGTCTTGCCAGTAAAGTTTCTCTTTCCAACATCAATTCTTTACTTATAGCTGGACGCTTCACCAACTCTTTATACTTCAGAAATGCCTGAAGAAGCTAACATAAAATAAAAAAGTCCATGTTCATCCTAAGTCGATCAACTCAGTAAATACATAAATACCTCCCAAACCAGCTTGTGGGAAGTATTGAAAGTAAAATATTCCAGTATTTTACCTGCTGTGGACTATCCTGAATTTCTGAAATATAATTTTTCAACTTTCCTGCTATCTTTTGTTCCGCAGGTGCAATAATTTTTTCATATTGAGACACTGCAGCTTTCCATAAAGGCTAAACAAATTAATAATAGTATTAGACTTTTAGTATTTTCAACATCTACCCTTGGGAAGAACACCACAAACAGGAAGTTATACAGACAAAAACACATAGACTCAACCTCAGTATATGGATTATACTGCACAGGATTCAGGCCAGTGAAAGGTTCAAATACTCGAGCCAGACATATGATCTTCTCTTCACCAGCAGGTAAAAAATAAAGAAGCTTCTCGTGGATTGTTCTAACAGCCAAAACCTAAAACATAAAATATTAAAACAGATTTATTTAAATTGATAAAGCTACACAAAAAGGTCTAGAATCTACATATATTCAGCAAGAGTCTCTTTGAACTGGGTTCACTGAAGGGAGTAAATGAACAGGAACCTGAGATTTACTACTCATTGTCACCACAGTGCTGCTCAAGGAGGCTGGTCACTGTCGCACTCCTCACAGTTAAGTGCTCAAACCTGGTGAAAACACACGGACTCTAAATATGGGTAAGCCATGTTTAAGGTTCATTTAAGTACGTTTTAGAGTCCATGATATAGTAAAAACTTCTGATTTTCATTATTCTGCATTAAATTGCACTTCCAACAGTGAAATGATACGTTCACAACCCTATCACGTATAATTTACAAACAGCTGGGAAACAAATTGTTGCACTTGGTGTTTGAAACTTTCACCAACAGTGACACCTGCCTGAGTCAGTGGGCAGAGCATGTCAGTTACTATCAGGGTCATGAATTCAAGGCCCAAGCTGGGTATACAGCCTACTTTAAAAAAAAAAAAAAAAAAAAAGCAAAAACAAAACAAAAAACTATGTATAGTTTAAATGAATAAAATGTGTGGTATTTCAATTTAGAAATAACAAATAAATAACATTTCCAAAAACAATTAAAAGTTAATCAAAACAGTTGGTAAAATCACTATAACCTTTCATTTCAGTTGGTGTCTTCAAAGAAACAAGTATCAGTAGTTTCTATTCATCTTTCCAACTCAAATGAAAGTTAACAACCCCATCTGCTGAGAAAGCCTAAAAGCACTGACAACTAAGTAACATTCAGCTCTTTCCCACAGACTGTCATTGCTAAATACCATTTTCCACCAAAAAGAACCAGCCTCTTGAAAGCAATGACTAATTCCAGGAATGAGGCAGAAAATGTCCAAGTTGGGCTGGTACATTTGGTGGGGAGGGCGCTAAAAGTAAGGAAGTTATCAAAGAAATACTGGCTTCATGTCAAAGTAAGTCAAGAGCCAACTTAAAATAGGCACTTGATGCCCAAAGATGGAGCAATTTGAGGCTAACAATAAGCATAACAGATTGAAACTCACAGAATATAAAAACTCATGGTTTTGGAATGATACTACCAAAAAAATTCCATTAATTGCCTATGGAACTTAACTCTGACACTAACTTGTTCATCAGTCTAAAAAATGATAAATCCAAGGAAAAAGGTAATTGTGTCTTTTGCCATGCATGTACAAACTATTTCAGGGTAACTAAAAAACTGATGACAAAATGTTCTTCCATCATCTCCAAGAGATGCATAAGGAACAGAAGAACTAAAGAACCACGACATCACAACGGCTCACGATCGTCCGCGGCTGGTAGACGCGTAGGAAGAGTTGAAGGCAGAGCATCATGAGGAGAGCCAAGAGCAACCTGAACTCCTGCCAGCGGGAAATCGAGGCTGCATGTCTCCTGACTTACCCGGTAGGGATTACACAGCTCACCCAGGAAGCAGCCAGATTCAAGTAAATTAACTGTAAAAATCTTCTGGAACAATCAAGACAATGGAACATTGCTTAAATACAAAATGGTACTAGGAAAGTACTGTGGTTTTGTTGAGTGTGATGGTGGTACTATGCTTGTTTTAAGGGTGTATGTATACAATTTCCTGGCTTGGCGTTAAAAATACTCCAAAAACCAAGAGAAGGCAGGGTAGACAGAGATAGAACAGAGACTGAGTAATGCCAGCAGCTGCTGAAATTGAGTGATGGATACACGGGCATTCATTATACTGTTTTGCTTTTGTGCATGTTTGAAATTTTTCATAATGAAAAGGTTTTTTAAAAATCCCCAAAGAACTATAAGCACAAAGGGGAAAAGTCAGCTTTGCAATCTTTGCATATTCTCATTTTGCTTATCCCCTCACGCTATATACGTAAGTTCTACACTGAAACTTGTAACCTATGTAAATTAAACAGCTCTCCCAAATATTTCCACCGAGTACTCCCTGAAAAGCTGTCCCTGCTTCACAACTTCAAGTGCCAAGAGAACGTCTGAGAGCATCTATTCCTGGACAGGGGTCTGATTATCTTTTTCACAACAGAGAAGTACAAAATAGAAGTTCACAACTTATGAGGTGAACAGTCATGCACCTAAAAAAGCAAGCAGGTGGAAACCAGCCCTTAGTTGGGTACTAGTCACATGACTGCCAAAAATTATCTCACATTAACTTTAATTATTATGCTTTCCCCAAAACATAAATAACTCCTATGAGATGTATAATACCTACTAATTATAAAATCTATGCACAAACAAGAGAGAACCTACTTCACACGTATGTCAAAGACCCAGGTAATCAAATGATACCTCTTCAAGGCGTTTGCCAAGTTTGTCAAGTGTTTCAGGAAAGTATTTCTCTTTTTTCCACAGATGAGGAACATAGCGCTGCCACACCTGACCAGTCAGATGATTACAGGCCGTCACCCACTGCTCACAAACTGAAATGCCAGCTTTCAGATTGTCTTTCACGAGATAATAAGGGTCTTCCCACAGATTCAAAGTTCCCAGCTTTTTCTGAACAAATCTTCCAAACGAACCACCTAATAAAACAGAAAGCAAAAATTTTTTTTTTAAAGATTTTATTTATTTTATTTGACAGAGAGAGAGATCACAAGTAGGCAGAAAGGCAGGCAGAGACAGAGTGGGAAACAGGCTCCCTGCTGAGCAGAGAGCCCGATGTGGGGCTCGATCCCAAGACACTGAGATCATGACCTGAGCCGAAGGCAGCGGCTTAATCCACTGAGCCACCCACGTGCCCCCAGAAAGCAAATTTTTTAATGGAAGTGTGTTTGTACTAAATAATTATGGAATAAACTCTATGACAAAAATAAACGTATTAGCAAACTAAGGATCTATGAAATCCTACATGCACATCCTTGGACCCAAAATATTTCTTTGTATTTTTGCATCTTTCAAGGTAGTATGTGCATCTCACAAGTGCAAAAATACATGCAATTTTTCAAAAGGCTACACTACGTATGGAGATAGCATTATATGACCAATTTTCAATTGCTATTTCTCTCTACTCCCACATTAAAACGATGCTGCCGTAACTACCCTTATACATCTACCTTTATGTACTTGTCTAATAGTTCCTGAGAATAATAAAGAGAATGGTATTTTCTAGGTCAAAAAAATATATGCACTTTAAGTACCAACAAGTAAACCAATACATATTAAAGACTTGTGAAATCATTACAAAATAAAGTTTAAGCTAATACATGCATAGAGACTAAAAATCTATATAAATTTACTTGCCTTAATGGTCAAAGAATTTGCCACATATGATTTAAATTAACCAACTACAGACAAATTTCTGGTTAATCCTGTATGATCTGCTCTAAGCATTACTATAAGCAACATTTACTACATTTAGGAGCATTTTCAGTAAGAGCTTGGAGGAAAAACTAGAAAACAAAGTAAGACAGCCTTCCAAAGTTTCAAAAATTTACTTCTTCAACAGTACCTATGATGTCTAAGAGATGTAACATTCGCGACTCAGGGTAGTGGTCATGCTCTGTTTGTCTCCACACATCATCTACGACATCTCGAGTGGTCTCCACCAAGTCAACCACTTCCAATAAGGATAGACTGTCCAAGTTATAAAATTCCTAAAACCAAAAGGCATTCATTTTTAAAAACAATTAGAACTATAGCTTCATCAATATAGTCAACATGTCCCCAGACCTTTCAATAGCTACAATTCTTTTTTTTTTAAATTTTATTTATTTATTTGACAGACAGAGATCACAAGTAGGCAGAGAGGCAGGCAGAGAGAGAGAGGAGGAAGCAGGCTCCTCGCTGAGCAGAGAGCCCGATGTGGGGCTCGATCCCAGGACCCTGAGATCATGACCTGAGCCGAAGGCAGAGGCTTTAACCCACTGAGACACCCAGGCACCCCCAATAGCTACAATTCTAACCCCTGTCACATCATTCCCTCCTCCTTTTTCTGCCACTGTGTTACTTCTTTATGCAAATACCCTACAAGTTTTCGGAAAAGCCAGAGGAAAAAATAAGAATTGCAAAGTCCAGTCATTTATTTTGCCCTTGACCTAATTTTCTTACAGTCTGGTTTCATTTCTTGCAGCCCCTGAAAGGAGGCGATCCTTGCACCAGACAACGTTCCTCTCTGCAGTCCCCATGCGTCACCACTCACGGACCACATTGCTTGTTACCAATTACACGATCACAGTCAAGGGTTGTGATTTCACATTCCATCATTATGACAAAAAATTTCAAAACCATTTCAAACACTTCGTTAAAATGATACTATTGCAATAATACTGGGAACAAATTAAAAATTACTATTTAGGGGCGCCTGGGTGGCTCAGTGGGTTGGGCCGCTGCCTTCGCCTCAGGTCATGATCTCAGGGTCCTGGGATCGAGTCCCGCATCGGGCAGGGAGCCTGCTTCCCTGTCTCTCTCTCTCTGCCTGCCTCTCCGTCTACTTGTGATTTCTCTCTGTCAAATAAATAAATAAAATCTTTGAAAAAAAAAAATTACTATTTATTTATTTTGAAAAGAACAGACTTTTGTAACCATACTTAAAGTGGTCACTTATTTAACTTGTAGGACTATTTCAAAGAATAATCAATCAAGTATAAAACTAAGACTTCAGGGCGCCTGGGTGGCTCAGTGGGTTAAGCCGCTGCCTTCGGCTCAGGTCATGATCTCAGGGTCCTGGGATCGAGTCCCACATCGGGCTCTCTGCTCAGCAGGGAGCCTGCTTCCTCCTCTCTCTCTGCCTGCCTCTCTGCCTACTTGTGATCTCTGTCTGTCAAATAAATAAATAAAATCTTAAAAAAAAAAAAAAACACTAAGACTTCATATTTCAGATTACTCCAAAATGCTAATTTGAATAAACTGAACACTCCCTCAAAAGAACATATTACCTGCATGTAGATAAACCTCTGTTAGTACATTACGCTTTTGCTTTTCCCTATGTACCTGCAGAAAAGCAATTATGTTTTTGAGAAAAACATTTACTAGAAATGAGAATCTAACTTTCTTAAAAGTTCCAGTTTTTAAGTTGTACTCAAATTAAGGGCACACTTCAAGGAAATCCTGCTACATACTAAGGATATATGTTGTTTATAAGCATCAAGTAATAATGTCAAAACAAAGGTAAAGCTAGTGGAAACTGAATCCTAAAGTACTTTCATCAAAAGTCTTATATATAACCATAGAGGAGTCACATACTCTTGCAATTGTTTCAAACAATTCTTTAAAATAACTGGCTCTCTCTTTACTAATCTGCTTATTCCCACGATGAGCTTGTTCTACCCAAAACTGGAACTCATCACTTGGTGTAAGAATACCTGAAAAGGTGAGAAGGAAAAAAAGAAGTATCAGTTCAAAACGAAAAAACAGAAAATTTTCTGGTTCATTTGCTGATTTTGCCTATTTCCTATGATCTTGAAGACGTATGGAAAATCAGCGTCACAACTTCTACCGAAAGAAAGTTCTTCCTTAAATATACTAAGAACAACCAGCAGTACCAATCACACACACACTTCACCGGTTTGTTGCTCAGTGTGTTCCCCAAGCTTTTGTAAACCACCTGTCTCTGTCCCATCTGTCTTCTACCTGGAAGGTTGCTTCTCCAACACAAGGCTATCACCATTTGTGTTAGGGAATACCATCCAAATTAGAAATGATTACAATCAATGCTCATAATTTAGTTTCAAAATATATGCAAATTAAAATACTTTTACCTTCCAACTGGCTTTTATATTTCCCAATGAACTGGACAATTTCTAGTTGCTTAATCTCAGGCTACAAAGTGCACTATTCTTTCTGGGTCTATGGCATTTCAAAAAGCACCTGATTTACTGTTCAAGAAAAATATAAAACTGTATCCAACATTGTAAAATAATGATTAGTGTAGGTCATTCATTTCATAGTAATTGTTCATACAAGTAACATTTATAGCCATAACAAAATTATAATTAGCTTCTGATAAAATATATTTTTAAAATAAAGGTCAATTGTCTTTGCAAATTAGACAATTAGGGTCAATCCTCATTACTCGTGGATGCTGGATTTATGAATTCATCCATTCCTGATATTTATTTGTAATCTACCATCAATGCTTGTGACGCTTTTATGGTCATCCACAGATGCGCCCAGAGCAATGAAAAACTGGGGCTGCCCCCTACACGTGTTCCCAGCTAAGGATGAACAAGGCAACACTGCCTTCCTGTTTCCTATCTCCTACTATAAACAAGTATCCTTTCTGTTAGCTATTATTCAGTTGGATGTTTTCTCATTTGTTGTGCTTTTTATTGGTCATTTCTCTCTTTAGCATGGCTCCCAAGCATAGTGCTGGAATGGTGTCCAGTGTTGCCGAAGACAAGAACCCTATGGTGCGAACTCCAGAGAGAACACTTGTGTTGGGGAACTTTCCTTCAGGCATGAGTTACAGAGCTGCTAGACATGAAGCCTATGTTAATCAATCAGCAATCTATATTTAAAAATCAACAATCTATATTTAAAAAGTGTTAATTATATTAAAACAGAAACACATATAAAATAGTATATTAAAAACTGGAACATACATAGAATAAGGTTACATGGTGAGAAGTCAATAAAAATGTTATGACCAGAGGCTCACAGGAACCTCACTTCGTTTTCTTCCTAGGACCAAGAGTTCAGTGTTTACTAATTCAATATTCACAGTGAATTTACAGAACAGACCCACTGCAAATAATGAGAGGCAACTATATTTTCTAGGTCCATGAATTGCACATTGTTAAAGATTACATTTTCCTCCTCTCAAAATCCATGTAAATCCATTCATTTAAAAGAAGCTAAAGCTCAAAGAAGATCCAAATGTATGGAAATAAATCTGTGAAAAAATATATTACTTTACTAATACTAGTACTGATAAGTAAACGGTTTTGACTTTCTTTCATTAAGCTATGGTTCTATACCTCGTGTGTCATCTTCCTTAAATTTCAATTTTGATGAGTTAATGTCTGATCTTCGTAGAACTATACCCAACCCAGTTTCTAGTTCACTCAAAAGATTCTGAAGTTTGGGATCAAAGTTTCCACTCCATTCCTGGTCCTGAAGAAAAACAGACAAGAGCAAACAAACATTGATCAAAAGTTTTCCGATCAAACTGGCTTTCTTAAAATACTGTTGAGAGAAATAAGTCCAAATACACCTGTCTCACTCAAAGCCTGCCACTGCCCTCCATCTCATGAGGGAGGGAAAAGAAGCCTTTCAACAGGTAAAACTTTATGAAATCATTTACTATAGAGCAACATAAAAGCTGATATGGGTTACATTTATCCCCTTCTCCCATTTCTCTGTCAACAAAGTTGACTTTAAATGTTTTTATAATTTTTGTAACATTTAAAACACTAAAATAATGATATTAACAGCAAATAAAATATCTTTGTTTATAAAGATATTTATATAAATATCTAGTTTTTTAAAAAATGACCATACAGCTCCTTTAGCTTACTTACCTTTAACAACACTGGGGCAAATATTTGCCGTACTGCTTGGTAAAGAGAATTTATAGGTGATTCTAACATAGACGAAACAAGAATGTTATTATGTAGATTCTGATCAGTAATTACTTCAGGTCGCAGCTTGAAAAACACCAGCACTTTATCTTTTGTGTCAGCAAAATCAATCTAAGTGATAAACAAAAGATTTTTCATGTTACTTTCATGAAAGCATTTGAAAGAAATGTTTCCTTAGGGGTGCCTGGGTGGCTCAGTGGGTTAAGCCGTTGCCTTCGGCTCAGGTCATGATCTGAGGGTCCTGGGATCGAGTCCCACATCGGGCTCTCTGCTCAGCAGAGAGCCTGCTTCCTTCTCTCTCTCTCTCTCTGCCTGCCTCTCAGTGTACTTGTGATTTCTCTCTGTCAAATAAATAAATAAAATCTTAAAAAAAAAAAAAGTATCTGGGTTTTAAAACGTATCCCCACTTATGTGACTATATCCTAAAGCCACCATGACAAGTGGTTTACAGACAGAGAGAGGACTATATAAATACTGTGGGCATATACTGCTAACTACTCCACTCTAACCAGATTCAGTAATACTACAGACCAAAATTGTGCACCCCAGGCACACACTGATTAGTAGTGTATGTTTCCACTCTATTCCAAAAATTCTAAACCAAGGATGTTTATTACCCTCTCACCTGAAACTAGCATTTTAGAAGGTGCTTTTTAAGTCATAAACTCAAAGCTACCAAAACAGATGTAAGTGTCTATCTCCTAGGTTTATCTTTATCTGAATCAAAAATGTTTCCTTGGGGCGCCTGGGTGGCTCAGTGGTTTAAGCCACTGCCTTCGGCTTGGGTCATGATCCCAGGGATCTGGGATCGAGCCCTGCATTGGGCTCTCTGCTCTGCAGGGAGCCTGCTTCCCTCTCTCTCTCTCTGCCTGCCTCTCTGCCTACTTGTGATCTCTGTCTGTCAAATAAATAAATAAAAAATCTTTAAAAAAAAAAATGTTTCCTTAAAGTATTTGTGCATCAAACTTTTTCATTTAAGTTGTATAACTAGATTAAAGTAAGAACTGGAGGAGCTAAATTGGAATTCACTAAAGCAACCATGTTTAAAATAGGTCAGTTCACAGTAATTAGTCCATTGGCTGAAAAGTGTCTTACCCAAAATAAGTGTTTGCTTTATATATGCATTTTCACAGTTGCTCTCATTTCTTTTTCCAGAAAGAGAAGTATATGTATTAAAAAGCTTTGAAACAAGTTCACTGCTGTGCATGTAAACTCCTTATAGATGAGTGAGATTTCATGTTACTTTTCTTTTACCCTAATCATTATATTTTCTAGGCACAAAAAAGGAACTGGCATTTACTCGGTATTGCCACATTTCTCAAAATGTCATTTGCACACATTAAAATTCTATTGCAGTATGATCATTCTATTCCAATTACAAGCAAGAACAATAAACTACAGATAGGTAAATTTGAAAAATTCACTCTTTAGTCATTAAACTGTACATACCCAGTACTCTCTTTCTCCCACCTATCTAAAGAAAGGAAATTCAGAGAATATATATTTTATCACCAAACTTTGAAAACAATACCCACAGTCACCGGCCGAGCCCCCAGCCATCAGCCACGGTGGATGATGAGCTTTGTCCTAGCCAGCGGCAGTGGGCTACCGCTGCTCTTCATTCCCAAGAAGAGGAAAACTGAAACAGCACCCCTCGCTGCCTTTCCTGCCAGTTTCCCTACCAGTGGCAACTGTGATTTTCCCTTAACTGAGGAAATTTGGCTAGCTCTTAATTCAAAGCCCAAAAAATTTTCTTTTTTGAGGTTGCAAAATAATTCTCTCACCTACTGGGATCCATCAGGCACCAGCCTACCACAGCCTGCTGCCTGTGTTTGCACAGCCCAAGAGCAAAAACAGGTTTTTTAAAAAATGAAGAGGGCCTTGGTATTTATCTTTTGCTTAGAACATGCTTCCTCTAAATCTTCTGTCTGCCTACAGCTTATCATGGAAATCTCACTTCAAAGCTCACTAATCCTGACAGGTAGCCCTTCCCCCTCCATTTTAACACAGTTCCCCATCCCTCCCCGATCAGTACTTCAACACTACTCTATTTTGATCTTTTTTTTTTTTTTTTAAGATTTTTATTTAAGCGAGCAAGAGAGAGACAGACAGACAGTACACAAGCAGGGGGAGCAGCAAAGGGAGAGGGAGAAGCAGACTCCCCATGGTGCAGGGAGCCCACCATAGCACCAGGACCCCATGGATCATGACCTGACCCGAAGGCAGACACTTAACCGACTGAGCCATCCAGGAGCCCTTCTATTTTGATCTTAACCATACTTATCAATGCCCCAAATTATGTTACATTTATGTATCTGCGTGTACATGTTTACCCTGCCTTTGTGCACTACAATGCTACTCCTTGAAGACAAATTCTGCCGTTTTCAAGGCTTTATTCCAAGCATCCTGTACAGTGCCAGGCCCATCCTAAGTACTCAATATTTATTAACTTCTCATATCATGCTAACGGTCAGACATCTACAGTGAAACATAAGACACAACAAAACATTTCAAACATAACTGGAAGTCTGTAGTGTGCTGTATGACTAAATATAAAATATATTGCTGGGCTCTAGCCTAAACTGCATTAACCTGAAAAAGTTAGCGCTTCAGGGCACCTGAAATGTCAGTTAAGCATCTGCATGGGTCCAGGTCATGATCCTGGGGTTCTGGGATGGAGCCCCACAACAAGCTCCTTGCTCAGTGTGGAATTTGCTTCTCCCTCTGGCCTTCACCTCATTCTTGGGTTCTTGCTCTTTAATAAATAAATAAATAAATCTTAAAAAAAAAAGTTATCACTTCAATTTTCAGTACCCAACCCAAGATACATTTTCAGCAATCCAAACCCTTCCTCTTCGTGTTTTCCCTGGACCACACTCTCCTTAAACTTTCCGTGGCACTTCCAACAGTGTACCCTGAAGTTGTTGAGTGGTGCCCGTCACCTCAGGCCCCTGGAGGGAGGCTCTGGAAGGCAGAGGCAGAGACTTCCATTCTGAATTCTACCACCACTTAGAGCAGTGGAGTGGTTACCACCTGGGATGGAACATTTGTGCCTCATTTCCTTCTTTTGCTGTAAAATGGAAATGAAGACAATCCCGCTTTAAAGTGTTGCTGTGAATGCTGAATGAGCCCATGCGCATCATCGAGGCCGTAAAGCAGTGCCTGAAGAGTGTCTTCTAGACCTGTGGAGCCCAGCAAAGTGCCCTGAATATGTAGAGTTCAAAATCAAAGTTTATTGAAAAGCATCGAATTATATCCAAGACTACAGATTCCTGGTGAATGACTCAATCATGGAACAAAACTGCTCTCCAGGTTTGCTGTGGGAAGCCTCTCCCGGACCTTCAGATATGGGCAAACAGGAGAGGAAGAGGTTTTACAATAGGTCTTTCCTTCTTTTACTGAACCCTGCAATGCCTGACACCATCCTTCAGAGTACCACCCTCAGGTTTCCTTATCTGAGCCGGGACTGCAGCAGCGCCGACGGTCAGTGAGTCAATCACATACTGCCACTCAAAAAATAAATAAAGAAAGAAAGAATTCAAACTTTGAATTCTACTATTTCCTTAAAGATATGAACTCTTAAGCAACCTTTCCCTCGAGTCCATTTAAGCTCAGCGCATACCCCAAAAAAGATACACTACAATGTGCCTCAAAGAACCTCAAGAGGGAGGAGAAAAACAACTTTTCCGGTAACACAGGTGATTTCTTTTTAACTGTTAACACACGTGTAGCGTTTAAGAACAAAGCAAAACTAGGAGAGCGCAGTGGTGTCTGCTCAGGTGCGCGAGTGCAGCTCAGCACAGCGTGGGGGAAGACCTGGCTGCGGGGTTGGGGGGGCTGGGGAAGAGGAGGGAGGACCCCCGAAGGAGAAGACCCAAGGAGGGGAAGGTCGGGGGGAGGGCCCGGTGGGGGCGGGGGTGTCCAGGAGGCAGGTTGACGGGGGACTGAAGCGGGTCCTGCTCAGAGGGGAGCCTGAGTGGGGGTTCCCTGATAAGGGCTGAGCAGGGCCCTCTTCGGGGGTAGGCCGCGGGGGTCCCGGGGGAGGGAGCCCGAGCCGGAGGGGGGGGCGGTCCCCGAGGGGACGTGAGCAGGGCCGGGTCCGGAGGGAGGCCGCGGGGGTCCCGGGGGAGGGAGCCCGAGCCAGAGCGGGGGACGGTCCCCGAGGGGACGTGAGCAGGGCCCGTTCCGGGGCGTGCCGAGCGCTGGGGCCGTACCGCATTGGAGAAGGAGACGCCGGCGTCCGAGCGCTGCGCCCGCAGGAGCATCTGGTTGCCGTCGTCCAGGAAGTTGTTGATCTCGGGGCCGCTGCACGCGAGCGGCGGGTCGCAGGGCTCCGACGCCAGCCCGAAGTAATTCTGCGTCGTGGTGAAGATGAAGACCTTCCGCACGTCCCTGCCTGCGCCCGCCATGGCGCCTGCCCCCGCAGCCAGCCCGCCCGCCGGCCCGCAGGCTTCGCGGTTGCCAGGGCCAGTCGCTATGGCGACGGAGCGCGACGTCGGCGCGGCGTGGGCGTCAGCGCTCGGGCACGCGCACGCACGGCCCGCGGAGGCGCCCGGAGGCTCCGGGCTTGGAGGGCTCCGACCGCGTGCGCGTGAGGTCGCCGCGCGCCGCGTGTTCGCCGCGCGCCGCGTGTTCCCCGCGCGGACTTCTCGGGGCGGCGGAGGCCCTGGGAAAAGGCCGAGGGAGAGCGGCGGGGGCGGGGGGGGGGCGTGACCCCGCGTCTTCTTCCCGCGCTGCTAGCTGGGCTGCCTCATCCGGCACCTTCGCCCTGTGCTCCGCTGCGGTTCCCGAAAAACCGCGGCCACCGGTCTTCCATCTCGGCCGCTGCGCGACAGCAGCCTGTGCGGGATGCCCGAGCCCACGGCTGCCGCTCGCTCGCTCGGGAACCGAGCCGGCCTGCGCCCGCTCCCCGTACGGACGGAGCAGCGGCGGGGCCGGGCCCGGGTCTCCTTGCACACCGCGGCCCCGCGCTCAGCGCTCGCGCGTCGGGACTCAGAACCGCCCCGCGTGGCTGCGCGCTGCTGTGGGCCCGGCCCTGGGCAGCCCTTGGAGTGCGCCCTGCCCTTAAAGCACTTTGTGGTCTGGTCGGGCGTCATCTGTCCTCCGGTTAGAGCCCTCATCCCGAGGAACTCGAATTAATTAATACAAATTAATTTGCATTCAATTTTCACAACTTCCTCGTAAAACTATATTCTTTTATAATTGGAAAGAGGGTCTTTTATCTTCTGAGCATCTTAAGTAGGATTTGGGAATGGGAACTAAAGAAAGTGGGACGCTGTGAATTATAAAGGGAAAGGAATTCAAATTCTCAAGAAATAATCCTCGAAGTGGGAGCGAGGAGTCCATGAATTGGGTTGCTGGCCGCTGGATGGGAAACAAATCCAAACAGGAGCCCGAGATGACTAGGTAGCTAAGACAGATTTTGGAAGCAAAGATGGCTAAATATGGACACAGGGATTTTTGCTCTGCAACGGACATTATGACCCTTCACGTGGTCTTCAGGAAAGCCGCCTGTACTCACAAATGCTTGGTCTAGGTGAGCCATTCCTATGGAAATGCGTGAAATGGTTGCATTCAGCATCCATGGCAATGTGGTAGGTATGAAGGCAGGTAGGAACATGAGTCTGGGAAGCAGATGGGATGTAGGGAATGTCATCCTCCCGGGAAATTGTAGGAATCTTTGTTGGGCTTTAGACTTCCACAAGAGAAAGCATTTGACTATTCAGATATAGTGTAACCCAGACATCAAGAATCATAGAAACTCCAGTTGACATGTAAGCCCAATGAGGGTAGGAATTTCATATGTCACTGCTGTGTACCAAAAATTAGCCATAGAGTGGACCAAAGACCAATTAGTTCTCTGTACACATGAAGCTTCAATAAATCAGAAGGAATCTCAGATATAACTAACGTATACGCAGATGATTAGTTGTAGAACGAAGACTGCTACCCAGATAGATCTCCAGGCTCTACATCACAGTGGAGGCCAGCCAGCCGCCCCCCAATATCCCTTCTCTCCTTCCACGGCTAAGTAGTGGCTACTTTCCAGTTGTGGCCATTAACTCATTCTTACCCATAGGATGTGAGCAGAAGTAATGTGTGCCACTTACAAGCCAGGGTTTGAAAGCAGTGAGTGAACCTTCATCTTTTGCCAGCTGGATATAAAACAAGAGATGACAAAGCCATAAATGTGTAGGTCGCAGGGCTCCTTGCTCAGTAAGGAGCAGGACCAGCAGCTGTTAAGCAAGAAATAACCTTTATGTGTTTGGACCATTTTGCGCATATGTATGTGGGTCTGCTTTTTATAGTGAGTTAAGCTACCAACAGAGCAATTTATATCAGCAGTAGGGTGCTGTTTGTTTTGTTTAATTGAATGTACGATGTTGGTTTAGTAGTGGGCTAGCAGGTGGCATGAAAATAGGAAATGTAAGCTGAAGAACAAGGGACAAAGCCGTTCTGAGCCAAACTTTCCTGATTTTGATCAATATTGGCATATCTCAAACATTTTAGTGTCAGGTCTTTATACTTTAAAAAACTATTGCAGATACCAAAAAGATTTTTTGTGCATTATTTCTATCAATAGTTACTGTAACAGTCATGAAAACTGAGACTTCCTTAAACATATTTATTCATCTATTTAAAAATAAGAAGTCCATGACTTAGTAACATAAACGACATGCTTTTATAAAGATAA
The DNA here is from genome assembly GCF_022355385.1 of Mustela nigripes. Classification (NCBI taxonomy): domain Eukaryota; kingdom Metazoa; phylum Chordata; class Mammalia; order Carnivora; family Mustelidae; genus Mustela; species Mustela nigripes. Next base: position 104,282,947 of record NC_081557.1, read on the forward strand.
TTATTCCTAGGCTCCTGGTGGCTCAGTCAGTTAAGTGTCAACTCTTGGTTTCTGCTCAGGTCTTGATCTTGGGGTCATGAGATCAAGCCCCATGTCTGGTTCCATCTCAGCAAACAGTCCTATTGTCCCTCTCCCTTCTCCTCTGCCCCTCCCCCACCTTATGCTCTCACTCCCTCTCTAAATAAATAAAATATTTTTAAAAATATAATTCCCCACACAAACATAAATTTGGTGAAAAGACTGGCATTGTCTTACATTTTTTTTTAAATCTCTTTATGCCTTAGTAGGGGACAGCTAGACCCTCTCTCTGCCTCTTCATGGTATCTCTTGCAATAAGCTGACCCACTGAAGTACTGGGAAAAACCTGCCCTCACATAGACGTGTAGTTCGAAAATGGGAAAGAACTTTAACAGCTTTTTCAGATCATTGTGAATGTTGTTCATTGTTACTAACATTCCACAAGTGGTAGTTTCTTAAAGGCTAGTTGCGGTTTGGAAATCTGGAACCGTATCAGTGATTCAACATTTCACACTCAGCTACATTAAAAACCATTGATTATCATGCATGCTGAATGGATCTTTGACCCACGCAGTTTTGTAACATCACGTTATTGGTCCTTTGAAAAATACTGGTTCACTGAGCTATGAGGATCTTCCAAATGTGAATACATTTCATTATGCAATATTTTGAAAATCACATCTGTCAGTATACCACTGATTTTATAAGTTTTTATGTCTGAAGAGGTGGTCAAGCTTACATCAGAAAACTTAAATTTTCCACAATTCTATTTCTTGCATGCAGGATTGGCAACCAATGGAGTCAGATGTTTTCCCTGAAATGATAGCCTTATTTCATTCATTTCTGGGAAAAACATTTGCCACATATCCCATCTGCGTAATCGTAGTTTTTGTCACTCTTCGGGTAAGCGTGGTCTTGCATGACATAAGCTGCTGGTGCAGACCATGACTCCAGTGGCCGGTCCTTTCCGGAAGGCAGCCACTGTGCCTCTGCATGTGGCCCACATGCCTCCAGCTCTGGGATTGAGGAAGTCGATAGTCTCTACTCCTGTAAGAAGGACACTCTCTTGTGGCTCACGGAGGTGAAGAACAGGTGACTACTGGAACAGTGTTGTGTCCTAGCCTGGATCTGTGCCATTGTTCCACACAGAGTGCTACAAATGTGGAACCATCAGCCTGGTTGTGGGAAACCACATGCCTGATTGTCCGCTGAGGGTCTCATGGGACTTAGATCAAGATGCTGGCCAGGCTGAGTCATTGGGAGCTTAGGCTTCTCTTCCCAGCTCCCATTGTGGAGGCAGAATTAAATTCCTTGCAGGTATAAGACTGCAGTCCCCGTTACTTTGCTGGCAGTCAACTGCAGTGACCGTGAGTAGGTCAAGGCCCCCACGTTCCTCACCTCTCTCTGTAGCACCCACACACCAACTCGACCTTGTGTCTCCAACCTCTTACAACAGGAAAGGCCTTATTCCCTCTCAGGGTTCACCTGATTCGACCAGACCCAGTGGATAACCTCCTTTATTAAGTCAAAGTAAGCTGAGTAGTAAATTCAGCATGGGAGTGATCACCCATCCCTTTCACAGGTGTCACCCCCCTCCCCCCGCTCCAAGTTAGAGGATCACATGGTATGCAGAAGCCTCACACCGGTTGAGAATTCTGCCTACCACACACACCAGTGCTCTTGCACTATCAGTGAAAATGTCTTAGGTTGTAAAGACACTGGGACCTCCCAACCCCCAAAAAGATCTTCCATGTCTGCAGGGATCCATTGTTTCAGTTGATCTCTAACAGATCCACATCTGTTCTATGCGAGGAAAAATGTTTTTCTGTTTGATCCATTATGTTTGACAAAGATTGGGCCAACTTACATTACGATGCTAGTTATAAAAATTGTTCCCCTTATTAAATATGCTCCTTACACTGACTCAGTTTAAAGAAAAACATGCCACAGGACTGTTGTAGAACTGTTGATAGTACAGCAGTAACCCTCTAGTTAACTCTTCTTAGTGGGGGGCCATGCATGATGGGTGTTTTCAGAACCCCTTCTTCAGGCTTACCAAAGCTGCGATTTACCTAGGGCATGGCACTTGGGGATTACAGTTACGGGCATAACGAAAGATACATCCTAATGAGACATTTAATGCTTACATATATTTACGCCACTAAGACCAAAGGAACTCTTTCTTCCGACTGTTGATAAGTCAGTGAGTGGTCGCCAACCATCCCTGCTGGGACACAGGAAGCCCTTTCCTCCATAGTCAATTGCACTGAAAATTGTGGAGCAAGAGGAAGGAGCTGTGTAAGCGAGGGAGTTAGTGTGTGTTTGTAACACACAGCCAAAGTTAATTCTTTGGTCTGCACTTCTATGCTCCTCCTGCCCCCCCCCAACAGGAATCCTGGGCAGAGTACAGGAGAGGGGTAAGAGGCCAGAAATGTGATGATTTCTCACAAAGAGAACCAGAAACAGACATTAGAGGAGAGCAAAAATGGTGGAGTTCCTTGCAGATAATACTTGTGTTTTATTATTAAAAAAATAAAGACATTATCATTAAATAATTTTAATATTTTGAATCTTCTCTCAAATTTTAAATACTATTTATTTGAGTGCTGGTGTTTTTCATTTTAAAATTAACGGCAAGAAGTATGGGAGGTATGGCAGACACTGTACCCCGCACTTATTTTAAGATGAAAAGTACACTGGTCTTGGGAGAATTTTTTTTTAAAGATTTTATTTATTTATTTGAGAGAGAGTGCATGTACATGAACAGGGGGTGGGGGACACAGAGACAGACAGACACATACTCCCCAGCTGAGCAAGGAGCCCAGTGTGGGACTCAATCCCAGGACCCTGGGATCACAAGCTGAGCTGAAGGCAGATGCTTAACCTACTGAGCCAACCAGGCGCCAGGGGAGAATTTTTTTAAGTGTAGTTTTGTGATGTTTTTATATTTCCTGGAAAACATTGTTTACATTTATTGAGCTTTGGTTTATATTTGCTTATATGCAGGCTTAACTGACAAATATCTTCTTGGTATTGAGGGAGAAACCATGTAGCAGAGCACTCATGGGCTCTGGAAACTTCTCCCGTCAATTCTATTCACGTTGTATTAGCCAAGCAAGTTGCAGGGTCACATCTACCATTGGGGCCAGGTAAGGGCAGCTGGGCCTTGTGCACGAAAGGAGAGAGAGCAGAAGTTTGAGAGCCATCCAGATGAAGACCACACCTTCCAGACATCTTTCTAGTTAAGAGAAAAAATACTGCTTGGGCCACACAAAATAACCTCCCCCGTTTCTTTCTTCTGCCACAGTCATGAGCACAGTTCTAGATAGTGGCTGTTCAAATGACAAAGAACAGAGCCCCCAGCTGACCCTGGACCAAGGTGGAACGCCAGCAAGCAAGCCCATGTCTTCAACAACTGAGCTCTTGCCTTCTTTGTCACTGTGGCCGAATGGAGCCCTGCAGACGTACCCACCCTGTCTCACACCAAGGACACTCCACGAATTTACATGACCAAGCAAGTTTGGGATGGCTTTATGGAATGCTGTCTTTCCTACAACAGTCACAAGTGACAATCATTTGTCTGATAAACAGAGCCAGTCCCTGTAATTTTGCCTTTCAGTGTGATCAAGTATGCTAGTGAAAACTACTGTTTTAAGGTTCTTACTATAAAAAAAACTCCCAAGATAGTAATAGGTAATATTTTCCTCTGTAATGATGCTGATTTTAAATGCTTTAATGCGGCTTTCTTGACCGTGTGCCTGACCTAGCCTACCTTTATTTGCAGGAGACAGTCCCGCTGAGACTTGTAACAGAACATCTTATAATATTATTTTTAAAAAATACGTAACCACTGATACAAAGTGCTAAAAGGAAAGCTTTGTACCATGGCAGCTCCTAATAAAAATGTTCACATGAACTGTTAGTAGGAGTCTCTTATTTTCTATTTCCATTTTTATTTACGTGAAGTGATAGCTGAGAACAGGCAATTCAGCCACAGCTTTCTGCTTCGCAGCTCAGCATCTTTTTTGGGATAACTTCTGTGATAAAATAACCCTGTGACATCACACCCTGTTGCTATGAGAATAGAGCATCAAAAGATTGGTAGCATCAATTACTCAAGAGGGTAACTCAGGACAGATTTAAAGGAAAAGAGACCCAAGTTTTCAGGTATCACCTTGGCACCTTTAGTCCCCGCAGGTATCTAACAAGTATGAAATGTGAAACTTTACACCACTGAGGACCTTAGTCTCTGAAACTAATGGAAGACTCTTCCATCACGTGTCTCCTGTTCTTGCTGGGGATGCGAAGCCAACGCATGCTTATCTGCGGCAGTCCTTTATTGGAGAAAGGAGAGGGATTGAAATCTCCACATGATGCAGGTTCAAGTGTGGCTCCTCATGGGCCAGCAAAATGCAAGCCAGAAAGATGGCTCCTCGGGGCATCCTGCTGGGGATGCTCTGAGAGCTTGTTTGTTTTAAGGCTCAAAGTATTTTTTTTAATCAGGGCGCATGGTTTCTTTACCTCAAAAACTTGGCTTTCTGATATATGTGCTTCTGGTTCCCGTATTGTAAATCCCGCAGCTCTTTCCATACAAAATCTCCAGAATGATTCATCTCTGCTTCCTCATATACGTGCCCCTTTCTCTCAACAAATGAGGCTATCTGAAGGCTCTCCAAAACACCAAGTTTCTGGCAAGGTCAGAACCTTTCATCTGATCTTTGCAGAAAGATTGTGCCGCTTTTTTCCCCTCAGTTTTGAACTGAGAGAGCTTTTAGTGCCTTTTTGTCACTTAAAGCTTTTAGGAAGTTATTACCTAGACCTAGGGTCTAGGAGCAGTTAGCTTTTCTAACGTTAAAGGGATCTTGATCTGTAGAATTCCTTAGTACCCTCTAACCCCTCCAGAACACCAAACAATTCTCATCTGAGCTCCCTTTGCTGTCGCACACAGCCTGGTGCTTGGGAGGGTTCAGTGGCTGGCTCTCTCAGAGCAGAGCATCCAGTCAGGTCTGAACAAGCTGCACAGATGTGCAGCTGGGCCTGCATATGGGTTCTACCCAAAACCTGTGTGGTTGGAAGATGGGGCTGCAGACAGACTGTGCGACAACTAGGGGAAGGTTGTCTGAGAATTGGCTGCGTTTTTTAGCCTGTGGCGGGAACAGCAGAAATGAGATGCTAGAACATCTTTCACACAAGCCCACACTGACTCCTACTGCTCGAGAGAGGGTTTTTTTAAAAAATGTTTGCGTGCTTTTCTTCTCCGCACATTCTTGCTCATGACCAATATAAAGGATCAGTGTCATTATTACCTCAAGGAGAAATAAGACTATAAAATCGACATGAAAAGAACACTTGGTTTGGCTTTTTTACTTTAAAAATATGTAACAGTTGAAGCTCATCTTGGCTCAGACTCGGAGGGAGTCTCTGTGAGGCCGGAGGTTTGCTCTTTCATAGTGTCCCTTCAAAACTGTCAACTCTTTCTTCCCTGGATCCTAAATACAATCTCATCCCAACCCCCTATTATTGTAGACTGTGCTTCTTTTCATTTGGAGCCTCTCTTTGCAGGACGATACATTCAGGTCTTGATGGACTCATGTCAGGACTCAGATACAAGACCGAAACAGAAGTGGTGTCACTTAGAGCAGGATGTTTCATCATGTTTTCTGTCCCCTCCACCATGATGGAAGGCAGTGGCCCCAGATGGTGGCTACTCTGTGTGGGGTCCCAGAGAGAACCACGGCCACAGTCAGACTGCAGGCGATGTGCTTAGCACCCTGCTTTAGGGCATGGAGGACGTCTGGCATATATTCTATAGTTCTGCACTATGAGACCTCCCTCGAGCAGTAGGAGTCATTGTGGGCTTGTGTGAAAGATGTTCTAGCATCTCATTTCTACTGTTCTCCAAGTTTTCTTTCTCTGTTTTATGTGTGTGGAAATAGTTTATAAAATGTTGGCCTGCAAGGTTGTTTTGAGAATAAATAATGTATGGAAAGGAGTATTTATGCAGATCCAGGACCAAAATTCCATGTGGCATCCCAGAAATCAATTTATTTTTTTGTGTTGCTTCTTTTTCTGGCAAGTGCCAATGCCCTATTTTAAAGAGGTGTTAAGAAAAAATAAACTGTGTACAGAATATATAAATTAACACATTTTAGGGGCCCATTTTTGGCTGCCTCAGTTCAGATGCAAATCTTTTAAAATACCTTTTTCATCACTTCCTTCTATAACCTTCAAAAGCTAAGGGATGTGCGTGTAATTAGGATGCTGAGTAGATGGCAGAGCTGTGGCTGTCCTTTTGCTTACTGCCCTGTTTGGTATGAATCCGTGTCCCCTGCTGTGCTAGATGGCTATTTAATTGTGTTTTTTCTCTATCCTTCTATGTTCCAGTAGGATAAGATGAAGGATAAAGGGATTACATCTTACTGAAGTCACTGAGCATCTTCGGATTTGAAACGAGAACATATGAGTTTCTGCTTAATGCTTCATGCCTCTCCTTCCTTCTCATTATCTTCATTAACAAAATTCTACACAGAAAGAACCACAGTACTGTGTCATAGTTTGCTTCTCCACAGTAGGTGGCTTCTTGATGGAAACGAATGTATTTTCCATGTTTTAGCAAAAGAAGAGATGAAAACCACATACCTCAGTGCTTACGTACTGCTCAGGGGCAGTGAAGCCCCTTCTGTGAGTAACTGGAATGGCCCACGTTGACCAAAGAGGTACAGTGGCGGCAGTAGGTACAGATCAAAATACAGTGAAGAAAACCAACTCCATCACTCTGGAAATCATCTCTTTAATGCCACTGATGAGTGTAAATTATTGGCCCTATTCTTTGTTCCTAAAATTCTCTTAAACGCAAATGCACCCATGTCAACCCCCCAGCTGACTGTAAGATTCATGGATACAGGAGTCATGCCTGTCTTTTATATCCCTAAGCCCAGCACAGTTCCTGGTTTAAGCGATCATTAAGTTTTGTGTGAGTAATAAACTTAATGAGTGAATACCATCCATAGACTCATGGTTTCATTTTTTTTCCCCCAGAGAATTCCACAGATGCAAGTGAGATCCTATCCAGTCTAAAGTCCAGGTGTGGTGGGCTCTTCCTTCTCGGGTCTAGAAGAAGCAGCTGTAGCTGTTGTGAGAGGAGTTCTTCTTCAGGGAATACTCAATGGAGAAAAGACAGTCTCTTCAATAAATGGTGCTGGGATAACTGAATATTCACGTGGAAAAGAATGAAACTGGACTGTGCTCATACACCACTCACAAAAATTAACTCAAGATGGGGCAACTGAGTGGCTCTGTCCGTTAAGCCACTGCCTTCGGCTCAGGTCATGATCCCAAGGTCCCGGGATCAAGTCCTACACCGGGCTCCTTGCTCAACGGGGAGCCTGCTTCTCTCTCAGCCTCTGCCTGCCACTCTGGCTGCTTGTGCGTGCTCTCTCTCTTTCTCTGACAAATAAATAAATAAAATTAAAAAAAAAATTAACTCAAGTGAATTAACAACTTAACTGTAAGACCTGAAGTCATGAAGCTCACAGAGGAAAACAGGAATAAAACTCCCTGACATGGTCTTCATGACTTTCGATTGTGACATTGAAAGCATAAGCAACAAAATAAAACGTAAGTGGGAGGATATCACACCCAAAAGCTTGTGCACAGCAAAATAAAGTGAAAGGACAATCTATGGAATGGGGATAAAAACTGCAAACCATATGCCTGATAAGGTGTTAATATCCAAAACATATAAAGAACTCGTACAACTGAACAAACAGCCACGAAACCAATAACCCAATTAAAAAATTGGGCAAAGGACATAAACAGACATTTCTCCAAAGGATATATATGAAAGGCCAACACGTACATGAAAAGATGTTTTATATCACTAGTCATTAGGGACATGCGTATTAAAACCACAGTGAATTATGACCCCACATCAATGTTAGAATGGCCTTTGTCAAAGATGAGACAGCAAGTTCTGGCATGGATGGAGGAAAAAGAACCCTCGTGCACTGTTGGCAGGGAAAGAGTATAGAAGATCCTCCAAAAACAAACAGAGAACTACCATGTGCCCCAGCAACTCCCCTTGCAGAAGGACAGGCGCCCCTTGTATGCCACGGGCGTCAGAAGCACCAACACTCCCGTACTTAGCTGAAAATCTGTTTATTGTAAGGTGTGACTCCCAGAAACGTTACTGCCAACAGCCCACTCAGGACCTTCACCCGCCCCACCCGCCGATGAGCGCAGATTCCCTGGGTCGCAGGTACTACCCGCGGCACCGACACTGGATCAGCTGGAGAAAAAGGGTTAGGAAGAAAACCCCAAGGCAAGCACACTTACAGCCCCGAAGCAGAAACCCGCCGCTGAGAGAGGCTCGCGACGCCAGCCGGGGCTCTTCCAGGGTCAAAGGTAACGGGAACGTCAGGCCGGAAAGCTCTCCTCGCCCCAGGCCCAGACCTGGAACGACCTGAAAGCCCGCGAGCACCTGAGCGGACGAAGTGGTGTGAGATCCCCGCAGAGAGAGACAAATGCTACACGGGGGACGGCACGGGCGGACCCAAGACAAGGCCCCCAGGAAGGCAGCCGGGCCGCGCTACTGTGGGATCACACTGCTCTGGGGGACCCCGGCACGCCTCGGTGCCGGGCCGGTGCACGCCGCACTGAGCACGGGGCGTCGCGAGCGAGCGGGCGGAGGCGGCGCGTCCGGAGCCCGAGCCCCCGGCGGGAACGTCGGTCGCTAGTCGCCCGCCGCCCGGCAGCACAGCCGCGCGCACCCGCAGCTCGGACGCACGCAGGCCGGCTCCCCGGCTCCGCTCCGCCGCAGGGCTCTGGAGGGTCTGGGGGGGGGCCCATCCTCGCCGGACCGGCCGCCGCCGCGTGCCCCTCACCTGGACGGCGAGCTGGGCGGGCGCCGGGAGAGCCACAGCCGGGGCTCCAGGCGGCCCCGCAGCGGGTGCCCCGTGGGCGGCAGGTGCCCCGCGGCCTGCTCCACCGCCTCGCTCCGAGCCGCAGAGGGCAGGGGGCCCCCAGCACGAGGGACAGGGAGCGGCCCCACGACAAAGGCCGGCGCCCGCGGGCGACCCACGAGGCGGAGAGCCGCGCACGACCGCACCACCACGCCCCGGCTGCCCGCGGCGCCGCCCCGGCCGCGCACGGCTCCGCACAGCCACGCCCCTGCCGGCGGAGCCACGCCCCTGCCGGCGGCCGTCGCCGCGCTGGCGTCACTTCCGGCCAGGGGCGGTCCACATCCGGGTCAGAGCGAGCCTCTCGCTCCCGGAGTGTGTGAGTGGTGGCGGTGCCGCGCTGTCCGCGTTCTCTCTTCCCGGTGCGAGCCAGCCGCAGTGTCCACCGGCGAGGAGTGCCCTCGGCCGCGAGCAGGGCGGACGGGCGGAGACCCGGGCGCGGGCTGCGGCCGGGCTGGGCCGCTCTGCCGCGGGCTGGCGGCTCTGCTCCTCCGCTCGCTGCTGTGTCTGGGAGCCGGCTGCCAGCACTGAGGCGTCTCCGGCGGACCGCGACCCCCTACCCCGGCTCCCCTGGCCGCCCTGCCGGGGAGGGCGGAAGATGCCGGTGAAGAAGAAGAGAAAATCCCCCGGGGTGGCAGCGGCCGTGGCGGAAGACGGGGGCCTCAAGAAGTGTAAAATCTCCAGGTATCGCCTCCCCCCTTCCTTCTTCTCTCCTTCGCGGGGCGGCGAGAGGAGCAGCAGGCGGGCCGGGGCTCCGGGGCTCGGGCTGCGGAGGCGAGCCCCCGCCGAGAGAGCCGGCTGCTGGGCGCAGGACCCCTCGAGGCTCCGTGTCCGACTGCACCTCGTGCTCGGCGTGTGCGCCCCGGGAGGCGCTGCGGGAGCCGCCGCGGGAGCCGCCTCACCTTTGGCCCTGCGTGCCCGGGAGGGTGGGGAGACGGGACTGCGCGCGGCAGCGGCGCCCTCGCCCCCTGCTCCCTGCGTCCCCGCCCCGACTTCGTCCATACCTGCAAGTGAGTCCAGGTCCGTGGAAGGGTCACTTCCAGAATCTCTAGCGTGCGAAGAAGGGAGCGGAGCTTGGGGAAGGTCGACCTGACAACTGCCGGGGTGGGAAGGAAAGCTCCCTGTGCTGTAAGTGGCCCCGAAATGGAGCCTCTGGAGGGGTCTAAGCCGGAAAATCCCAGCAGGAGGGAAGCCCCTTTTTGGAAGGATAGTGCCTCCACCTGCGCCCAGTCCCTGCGTGCGGAGCTGGAAGGGCCGTGCTTGCGGTTTTGTTTTCTAGCACTCAAAATGCTGTTCGCTCTCGGCATCAATATTAATAAGCTGGGGCTTATTTTCTCAGTATCCTCTTGGAGAAAAAAGAAGACAGAGCAGAGCTGTAATTAGAGCTCTTTGATCCCACTGTAGCATGTCACGAGGCATGACAGCAACGTTGTGCGCTGCACAAAATCATTGCAATTTAGGCGTGAGAAGTGGCTCTTTTCTAAACCTCACTGGGTGTTTGTGTCTCTGGTTGGCACTTGATGTGACAACTCCAGATGCTACGATTAAGGCAGGACTGTAGCCAGCGGTGTGGACAGGTCATGACCGAGCTCTGCTTACGGAGAGCGGCTTCGGAAGTGAGGGAGCGGCTCCCTTCAGCGCATCTTACCTTCCTGCCTGACGGAACCACTAAGGATATTCGATATTCGGGAGCTGTTAGGGTGACAGACGATGTTTTCTTTTACGTCTAGGTCACTCACACTAGAATGTGCCACCGCCGCTCCAGCAGGTCGTAGTTTGATCAAACACACGAGTTTCTTCTTATTCTGACTTGCAGCCGTCTTAAGTGCATAACAGAACAGTTATTTAAATAAAGCACATTAAAATAGTCGAGCAGTCAGTGTTGTTAAAACTCGGGTGATACTTTGCTCTGTCAATTTAAAACGTTAAATATGGTAGCCTTATTTATGACATTACTCAGTAGCTAGAGTTGTAGCCTTTCTAGGTCACTGTGGTGGTGGAACTCTCTGAGCTCTTTGAAGTTCATTAAATCCTAAAGGTCATTTATGAACTTGCCAACCTTTAATGATTTGGGGGAAGAGAAAGGCTTTGGAATTAAATGGCTTTTGCCCAATTATTTGTACAATTGTTTTCATATTTACAGTTACCCTTGTTTTTAATCCGTGAAATTTAATATGATTTGGGGTCCTAAATCATCTTCTGTCTTTAAATATCTATTTAAGTTTAGCAGATGATAAATAAGCAACTGTTAATATATGATTTTTCTTAAAATATTGATGCATTAAGTATCAAAATATGTTTTATAAGATTTTGCTTTCTAATTATGTGTATTATACACGAATCTAATTTCCATACAAGTCAGCAGGAGAACTGCTATAAAGATTAATACTTTCCCAACTACTAGTCTTGTCTGGGGACCATTAGGTTGAGCTTCCATGTGGTCATTTGAAATCTGGGGAAATGACTTTAGCTGATATTCTGGATTTTGATAGTGAGCAAAGTAGCATTTGGGTTTTGTTAGCAAGAAAATTTTACGTATACTCTACTGTTTCAAATTTCAAATACTAAAAAACTCCCGATTTTTTCCTATAATACCAGCTGTAAAAAAAAAGTACTTTGTTTACTTTGCATTGAACTAGTTCATATTGAACTTAGCTTTTCACTGAAAGTTGAGATTTGATAAAATTCTTAGGCATTTGTGTGTTTTCTAAGCTATTGCAGATCCCAACCCCCTGCTAGACTAATAAGTGGAGAGGAACATTTTTCAAGCAAGAAGTGCCTGGCTTGGTTTTATGAGTATGCAGGTAATGAAATTAATATAAGAAGATATCAGTCACATGCTTTAACAATTTTTTGGGTTCATTTATTTAACAAATCATTTATTGCAGGCCTGCTTTGTGTTAGTGGTATGTCCTGGGATGAGGGTCAAGACTGAGGATTATGGGTAGACTAAGAATTTGGTGTCATGTCAGGATGATACTTCTTTAGTTATGTAATTCAGTATATATTTAGTGGGAGGAGTGAAACTCATTTACTCTTGATACAGTGTGTAAAGAGATGTATTTTTGGGTTTATGTTCACTAGCTAAAGTAGACTTAATATTCTGGGAAACACAAAGTATGTAATAAAACATTATGCTTTATATAGTTCTTTTCTTTTCCATATTGAAAATTTTCTGAACCTAAACTGACATTTTTTGAAACTTTGGGGGAGCCATAGTATATAATTTACGATTCAGATCTGTCATTACACAACACATTTGCCCCTTCACCATTGCTGGTTAGCCCCCTTCAGTTCTTCTAGAAATGTGGTAATACATCAGAAAGTAAACAGACTGATACTAATACAGTGTGACAAATGCTGTATTAGGAAGATGTCCTGCGGTAGTTCAGAGGAGGAACAGGTCACCCAGCCTTGGGAGTATCCGGGAAGGGCTTCTGGAAGGAGCTAACTGAAGCAAAATCCTCTCAGTGCTGGCAGCTCAGGGCCTGGGGTGGAGCTGTAGCCTGGGGGTGAAATAGCCCCAGAGGAGACGTCCCAGTTAAACACGTGTATGAAAAAGCAACTTGTTTCCCACTTATTACTAATTTTTTTATAAGCATGTGTGAAAACATTTTTTTTCTCAGAATAGTTTTGGTCTTAGGGAGTTAATGGTTTTATCGCTTCTCCCTCCTTTTATTGCTATCATTCTCAGCATTTAAAATAAAACAGTGTATTATTAAAACAGTGTATTATATGTTTGCTCATATCTTGTGCTGGTGAGGCCTGTGAACTTTTGGTGTAAGTTTAGGCTAATTGTGGAAAGTAAGACTATTGACGGGGGACAGCAACTTCACTGTTGAACCAACTGAGGGATCCCCAAAGTATAATTTAAAAATTGTTTAGTAACAGACTTTTTCTTTCTAGTCCAGAAAAACTGCTATTACTGGCCTCCCAAGACAATGTCTAACCCAAATTAAATGAAGGGAATTCATTTCTTACTGACCTCCATTTAAATGTTGACCCATTATTCAAAATGCCGGTTTTACTGAAATTCACGATACAGAATCAAAAGGCCACTCATCTTATTTCACTTATAAAGAGATACCACAATTTAGTGCTTTTATTTTTTTCACACTTATTTGTATTTCCTCTCCTTGTGACTTTCCTGGGTAGCATAATATTCTAATTAGCTCAACATTTTTTTGCGATTCTAGCATTTTTGTAGTAGTTAGCATAATAGTTGCTGTCTTTATTTCAAAAATCGTGCTTAATTATATAATGTTTCCTTACGATCATTCTGTTAGGTAGGTGTTGTTATTTCTTTTTATAGATGAGAAAACCAAGGTTTAGATTGAGTAATTTGCCCAAGGTCATACAGTGACAAAAGCCAGGATTCAGAGCTTGGTCTTTCTGATTGGAGAGCCTATGCTTTTAATTACAATCTTATAATTTCCTTTTTAAAATAGGTACATGGCAACTAATTTTCCTTATACAAAAAAATATTAGTAAATGCACTTGAGTGTAATTTACATTATGTCATTTATTGAATGATTTAGTAAATATTTATTGAGCATTTGCTGTGTGTCAGGCACTGTTAAGTGCCAGGGATGTCGTAGTGAACAAGTTCGACAAGATCCCTGCCCTCAAGGGACTTGCTTTCTAGTGGGAAAGACAGTAAATAGCTAAATAGGCAAGGCAGTGCTAGGTCTTGCAGCATTGTAAAGCTAAAAATATGGCAGGTGTAGGGATAGAAAGTAGAAAGTTTGGATAACTTTCAAGGAGGGTGATGAGGGAAGGCATCTCTAGACATTACTTTGGACAGAGACCTGACAGGGAAGAACCAGTCTTTTACCAAATAAACAGTCACTGTTGTCTTAAATGAGGTTCTCCCTTATTAAAATAGAGACGGCCATTGTGCCTACTGGAGATAATACCTGTACAGCACTTTATGCAGTACCTGGAAGTAGTCAGAAGCTCTTACTAACACAGTAATAGCATTACGGCATTAGATTTATGGGTTGTAGATTCTGACAGTTCTGTCCAGGATTAGCAGGATAGCTCCTGTGTAGCTCATGCGGAAGGTGCTGTGTCATCCATGAAGCACAGTTTTTTTTCCTGAGCGTCTGCTATGGCTGGCGTGAATTTAGACTGCAGATATCGCTTGCAATGTTTTATGATTATAAAAAAAAGAAAATTGATTTTTTTTTTTACTTTAAAAAATTTTTTACCTTTAATTTTGGTAGTATGATACCATAGGTGATGTGTGTTAAGCCTGATGGTTTTGCTCTTTCAAAAGACCTCTCATCTTGAGTAATAATTATATTAGCAAACATTAGCATACAGGGGTCCTATTACTGAACAAAAGCATGGAATGTGAAAAGGCACTTTTAAAACCTTACAAAGAACCCCAAATGCAGGATAGAATTGCTAACTTCTAATAAAGTTCTACCTGCTAGTAGAGTGAACTAAATCATTCCTGTAGCTTTGGAAACTTCTTTTTTGCCTGAAAGAGTTAAATGCAGCTGCAGAGTAGATTTATTGGAAGATGTATTTCAGTGAGTAGAACTAACACGGGGCAGTCCAGGAAAAGAACATTGGTACTGGCCTTGTTTTAGAATTAGATTTGTAGTTATTTGCATTGGTTTGGAAAAGTCACTTAACATTTACAGAAGGGTCTTGTGTATGCCTTATTTATCTCCCTGTAACAAAATTTAATTTGATTCTCATCCAGTGTTAACCACCAACTACCCTGAAGTTTCTAGGGAGGTTGTCTTTTACAGTACTTAACTGATACTTCTTGATGCAACTCTTGAGCTTTTTCTTCTGATTACTAATGGTGGCAGCTTTGAGGGCAGGTCAGTTTTCTTTTTCATAGAAAAATTTATGTTTTTGTCATATTAAATTTTTTATCTAATTTTTACTTCCACCAAACCATATGTAAGGATGCATATTGTATTTTTAACAGCTTTATTGTATATGTATGCTTTTAAAATTACATAATTAACACATTCTCATTAAAAAAATCCTCCAAATACATATTAGGAAGTGAAGGTGGCCTGTAATTACCATCTATGTCACCTTTTAAGACCTCACTGCATGAATAACCACAGTAGTTATTTAAACCAGGAAATTAAGGATTTTGGTTTCAGACCATGTTTTAACATCATCTTAGCAGCCTGGATCTCATCTGAAACAGCAAAAATGTATTGGCCCACATACTGGATGGCTCTACTCTTCTGTGAAGACAAAACCCTTGTGCTAGCTTTGTGTTGTGAACTAATGAGGGTGGCGGACAGCGCCATCAATGAGTTGCAGTGGTCTAGTCCGTGGAGAGTAAAGCTGCAGGATTTCTCTAAGTCCTTAAGAAAGGAAGACAGGGGTTTTTTGGGCCACTTTAATATTTCAGGACTATGTTTTCAAAAATCAAATGTGATAACATATTTCTATCATTTCATAATTATTTTAATTAACTGTTTCTTAGTTCAGATATGACATTAGTTTCAGATGTACATCGTAATTCAACATGTGTATATGTTGCAAAATGATCACCATAAGTCTAGTTAACATCTATCACCATACGTAGTTGCAGATTTTTTTTCTTGGTGATGAGAACTTTTAATATCTACTCTGAGCAACTTGCAGTATATTAACTGTAGTTAGTCCTCATGCTGTACATTACATTCCAGGACTGATCCATTTTAGAACTAGAGGTTTATACCTTTTGAGTACCTTCACCCATTTTCCCCACCCCCATCCCTGCCTCTGTGCTCTAATCTGTGCCACTAATCTGTGCTCTGTATTTATGAGTTTGGGTTTTTTTCCTTGTTTGTTTGTAGATTTCACATACAAGTTACATCATATGTTATCTGCCCCCTCTTCGACTTGTTTCCATTAGCATAATGCTCTCTGGGTCACATTTGTTGTAATCTTAGCAAGCTACAAAAGACCATGTAATCACGATCTTTTTGGAATCTGGTAACATAAAGAAATAGGAGAGTTGGTGTATTGATTTATATCTGGTGCTGCAAAGGGAGAAAAGTAAGATCCAAGTGAAGTATCATTAATTTTTGCACAAGTGATAGACATAAGCTAATTGAGGGATTAAACTTTTGTTTCTCTATTAAGGTGGCATAGTTATTGCTTTGCTGTGTTTTTAGATCCAAGATGATAAGGAAAGTGGTATTTTCCTAAGTAATTATTTTCAAAATGTGTGTATGTTTTTATACTATTAAATTTTATTTGATTGTATTTCAAAAGGTAATAAATGACCTTGTGTTTTAGTTAAGAAAATAGGTATTCTCTTTTAGCTGTCTTGAATTGTGGGCTGGTCCTACACATTCTAGTAAAATTTCTTATGGTTCTTTATATTTACGTATTGTCAAAATTTTTCTTCAAAGAAGGCTTTCAGTAATTTTTTTTTTTTAATGGATAGGTTCAAGTTACTATACAAATAAATGACTGATACTAATACTACTTCATTTTCCCCCTAAATTTCATTTTGCAATGAAAGTCTAAAAAAAGTTTAAAGACTATTTCAAAAATTCTACATTTTAAATTGTATAGCAAATATTTATACTTTATCAAAGATCTGTCAAAATTCAAATTTTGTTATTTGCAAAAAAAGTTACATGTATTCATAGATGCCTTTAGTACAATGGCTTATGTTTTATGTTGATATGAAAGTATAACAATAAAATATATAAATTATTTTTGTCTTTGAAGGTCCTGATGAAGTTGTAGGGCCAGAAGGAATGGAAAAATTTTGTGAAGACATTGGTGTTGAACCTGAAAATGTATGTTTTATTTCTAAGTAGAATGGAATACAAGTGGGGTATAGAATATTTGTAAGTTTCTAAAATTTGGGACACTTTAATCTTATATCAAGATTTTGTTTCTTCATGTTTAATGCTGTAGATTGTCATTTTTAGTATTTTTAATCAGTTCAAGTTGGGCACATGTTCTCTTCTGTGATAACAAATGTCATTTGTAATAGAGATTCTACCTTGAGAAACTGTTAGAACTTTGTACTTTTAAGAAATTGGCCCATCTAAATTTCTTTGGAGTTAATAATTCCAGAGGTCATACTCTTTAATAGTTGAAGGATGGAAATAGTTGTATAAAAATGCTCTCCATGATAAATATAGACATGATTATCTCTGTGCTGACTTTTCCCCTATCCTTTATGTTCTGTTCTTTCCAGATTATTATGTTAGTTTTAGCGTGGAAATTGGAGGCTGAAAGCATGGGATTTTTTACCAAGGAAGAATGGTTAAAGGGGATGACTTCATTACAGTAAGACATTTTTTTAAAAAACAAATTTGATGGCCTATTTGAAGATCTTAATTGATATTTTATGCTTCATAACTTTTAGAAGTAAGGTTTCACCTTAAAGGAATCAAATTGGTTTGATGTGTAACAATTAGTTAGGGATTGACAAAATTTTATATTGTGGTCTTAACAAAATGAACTGTTACCCCATTTTTCATACTCTCTGAGAACCTCAGTACAGTCTTATTAAAATCATTGACTCTTGGTGGGTGAATTAGAGGTTTGTGATCAGAGTTATTTACGCACAGATTGTTTGCGCAGTCAGGGATTTCCTTCTCTGAATATAGAGTTCTACTGGTAAGGAGTCTGTTCTTGGGGCAGTCCTAAGCTCTGGGGCCTCTTCTTTGCAATTTTATGCCTGATTTTGAAAAGATATTTGAAGATAGAGTTATGTGGCACTTTTATTGTTTCTTTTCTGCTAAATTAATCTGACAAAAAGATAAGTGAAAAGTTATGAGGCTTCCCTGTAGCCCCAGCCACGTTCCAGTTACACACTTTCAAATGCTGCCTTCGAACTCTTTCTTGAGGTTTCAGAATTGCTTCTGTATAAAAATCATGTGATTTCAACCTTCCAGAGTAAAGTGTGCTTAGTTTCAAAATCAGTTAGTAATTATGTGTTACTTTTAAATTATGTCATGTTCCTGATATTCATGCAGGATGTTACTAATTACCAACATTCTAAAATAGAGGAAGCATTAATTTACAATACTTTTGAACCAAACGTTGGGGGTTAATTAGCCATGTGGTTTCCTGTTGTGGTTATGCTTTTATTAACAGTTTATTCATTATTACTTATTTGCATGTCCTTAAATTTCAGAATACCTTAGTTATTTTTTTAAGTGTATCTGTTCAAATGGAACTGAATTTTTATATTTGAATGTTCAGCATTACATGCTTTGTAATTGTCCTTTTTAACCAGTATTAACATGTAGATATTTCTTATATATTTATGTAAAAACCTTTGCTTATAGAGCCAAATTATAGCTTCTAAAATAGAACATAAATTCAACCCTGTCATTTTAATTATTTATACGTGACATAAGGAGTCAGACTTGGAGAGGTGAACAAAATGTTTGCCAAGGTTTATGTAGCTATTTGGTGGCCCAGCTAGGACCTAGAATTTAAATTTCCAGATTACCAGTCTAGCATACTGTACTTCCTGTTGCATCATCTTTCTGTATATGTGTTTTGAATGTTTTTGAATCATAGTATTTACAGCCGCGCTTCAATCCTATCACTGTGACTAAGGTGTCAGAACATACCAGATTCAAATGATGCTGATTCTGAAATTCTTTGGAAATATCTAACCTTCAGTTAGCTTTTTAGAAAAATAAAATATACAGACAAGTATGCAAAGAATATTAACTAGTTTTCATATAGTTTTTGTTTTATTGGAGCTTGTATCAGTTGTGACATTGCTTATTGATTGTAAGACATTTTATTTGGCACTATAATTGCTTTTTGTACTACTCCTGCTGAATTTTTTTGTATATTGCTTTTTTGAACATCCCAGCTAACAAGTGTTCATGTACTTTTAAACCAAAACGTTCTCATTATTTGTTTTTGCATAACTTGATAACTAGTCTTTGTATAACAGAAATGTGGAAACACAAATAATTTCTAATAATTAGAATAATTAGCATATGGCTTTCATTACAAGAATGGAAATTGACTTAACCCTTGAACATACTATTTTTTATTCGCACATCTTTTCTGTAGGAAGTTCACGCAAGCTACACAACATAAAGGTAGTTTAAAATTGACCCTGAGGTCAATAAATGTTTCACTCATTTATTATCTCCTGCCCCTCTGCTTTACTCTATGCCGTAAAGCCTTGTTACTGCTCAAATTTGGCAAGTCTTCTCGGCTGGGAAAATAGTTGTTTTTTTTTACCCACAATCTAGATTGCTATGTGAAGTACAGAGTATCTCTTGTCAGTTAGCCAAGTCTTGTTACTCCCTGAATTTTCTTGTAAAAAAATCTTGCAAAGACTATAGTAGTATAAATTGAAAGCTGGAGAAACAAAAGAATCTATAGAAGTCTTAATTTTTGATTTTATAGTTTCCTGGTGTACTTGGTTTTATTTAATACGTATAGTCATAAAATGTAAAACTTCACGGACTTGATTTCCTTTGTAGATTTTTCATAGTCCTAGGATTTGCTTTAACTTGGGCATAGTTATGTGTTGGTCCCTAAATTGGCTTAATGTAGCTATCAGTTGTTTCAAATTAATTATTTTAACCCTTAGTAAACTTTAGTAGGGCTCTGTTGAGGGATAGAAACAGCCTGGTAGCTAAAACTTAGACATGCTTGGGGATTGTAGACTGTAACAGTCGTGATGGATTAAAATCTCTCATTGTGTAGAATACTTCTGTACATTCATTTATTTTCAGGCTGTTAATTCATACAGACTTTGTGTATGTAGATTGCCTTTCTATTTCGTGTCGAAGAATTTGTGGGTGTGAGTTTGTGTAGAAGTATCCTCCAGTAGCCATTTCCTAGGTATCGGAAGACAGAGTTGCCACTTCCTTTGCAGGGACGTTGCTCTGTAGTTGCCGTCTTTGTTCAGTAACTGCCACATTGCCCCTCAGATGGGCTTTGATCTGTAGACCCGTACCTGCACTCCTGTGCTCTGTCGGTGCTTTGCCGCTTACCTGTTACCACGGTGACATAGAAGGCTGGTTCTGCCCTCTGCTGAGCATGCCAAGAGAGCCGGGAGGGCCCTGGGATGCTGCCACCCCACGTCCAGCGGGAACAGGACGGGCGCTGGAGTGTGGAAGCACAGCCACTGATGAGATTAACTGAGGCCGCGTGAGATGGGAGAGGCTGTAGGCAGGGATCCTTCGATGAACTGGGCCTTGAAGCATGGGTAGGTTTTTGATGGTGAAGGATATAGGAAGTGTTACTGCTGAAGAGAAGTCATGAGCAGAGCCTTGGGAAAGGAACACGTGTGTGTGTGTGTGTGTGTGTGTGTGAGAGAGAGAGAGAGAGAGAGAGAGAGAGAAGTAGTAGTCTGGTTGGTTCT
The DNA here is from genome assembly GCF_022355385.1 of Mustela nigripes. NCBI lineage: Eukaryota > Metazoa > Chordata > Mammalia > Carnivora > Mustelidae > Mustela > Mustela nigripes. The sequence continues at coordinate 104,303,257 of NC_081557.1, forward strand.
AATCCAAAGGTACGTAAAGAAAATCGACAGAATAGGTTTGAATTCCAGATGGCGGGAATAATGTGGACAGAGCTTCAGCCCTATGTTACAGGCCATGGGAAGTCATCAGAGAGCAGATAGTTTGCAGTAGAGCAGTTGTTTTCATGTCTGATGGTCACGGACTCTTGCGAGAGCCTTATGAAATCTGACCTTGTCCCCATGTCGACACACCTGCGCTGCTACGCACAGCGCGGCTCTTCCTCCTCCTCCTCGCATCTGTGCCTGCTGGAGTCCAAGGGTGCTCGCTGGCTGGAGCGGAGAGCTTTTCTCCCATCTGCTAGCTGAGAGGGGCTGGAGCAAGGGTGAGCACCATGTTGGTGGAGAAGACAGCATAGAACCCTGAAAGGACTGTCCTTGATTACGATCCTGAGCAGATGCAGGAGGTAGGCACCTCCCAGGAGTTGCAGCAATGACGCTGCGTGTCCTGCGTGACATGTGGTCCACCCTCTGGTCTCTGTAGTGAGCTCCGGACCGTGGAGATCCAAGGTAGGGTCTGGCTTGACTGGATTTAGGTGAGAAAGGAATGGGGAGCATTTATCTGACTTTTTGGTGAGGATGGAAGAGTTAGGTGGATGGGGTGCTGTGGTGTGTGTTGTGTGTGACTGTCATTTATGTAGTATTTGGGGCCCAACTACTAAGTGCCATTCGCATTCTTCTGCTGTGCTCTCCATGACAATTTTAAATGCCCCCTCCACATTTCCAAATACCCCCAGGGATGTACCGTTTTGGTCAGTAAACCTCATTCAGAGAAAGTTCTAGATAAAGAACTTTGTGAGTAAAATTTTTCTGTTGTGGATCAGTGTCACAGCATGCTTATTTGGGACTTCTCTAAAGAAGAGAATCTCATGTAGATCTAATATGTAAATGGTAGTTTCTTCTCATTTTGGAGGTCTTTAAATTAGAAGCAGAAATTTAAAAGCCTCCCATTAATCAAATATTTAGCAATACTCAGGAAATTAATGTCTAAGTCCTAATGTTGAGATTTAAACCCGTTTCTACTCATTCTAACCAGTCGCCTTGGGGAATGTTATCCTTTGGTGCCAGTGTCCCTAAAATCCGTGGGGTTTTGTTTAGTTGTCATTTAGAAACTCTCTTGCTTTCTGTGATGTACTAGTGAAGTGCACGTTTCTTTTTACTTCAAGGGAAATGTTCTTTCTAATCTTTCCAAGTTACAAGGTATGGACATGCTAATCTCTGAGTCTCTCTTGGGCTAGGTTAACTGGTAGAGTTGTAAAGTGTCCGTGACCGCTTGGGTACGCTCCCCGGCTTTGCCAGTCCTTCACTTTCTGTGATGTGGGTACTGAACATGAAAGTTTGTTCTCTTGTTTCTTTCACTCTTCAAGAAGAAAACATCAGTTGTTTGTGTTCTATGAGATTCTTTCTCTGCTCGAGACTGAGGTAGACAGTGGGATTGGTCTGAGGTAGTTTGCACAGAGACGGCAGGGTGCAGGTGATCGTAAGCCACGGGCCTGAGAAGGGGCATCTCTCGCGGAGAACTGTCGTGATCACGGAGCTTGTGTATTCCTTAACCGCACGGCTGTCTGTTCCTGTTTCTGTCCCATTAAAATGAGGAGTCAGTGATGTGCCTGAAGCCACAGGGAAATCACAACTTCTGCCAAGGGAGAAGTTGGGATTTCACCTGGGCTCTCTCGGTTTGACTGGAAACTTAGCTTTTCACTTTCTGCCTTAAGCTTATTGAGATCATAGCCTAAATAATATCGTTGCTCTGTGTACCTGCGGGATGTAAAGTATTGGAAAAGATTGTGATTTCTTGGATTCCTATCTCCTTGGTAACTTGTATGTCACCACTTTTACACTTGATGATTTTGTTGGAACTACAGTTTCCACTAACCTTTCCCCAGGGAGGGATTTTGAAACTTTTTATAATCAAATAAATATATACATTGTGCCTTTAAAATTTTTTACTTTGTGGCTTCTTTTTGGTATTCATACTTCTGTTTAACAAATAATTTTGCAATGCTTTCATATGCTAGGCCTTGAAGAATGATTTCAAACTCTGGGGGGACTTCTGAACATTGGGAAGCAGCCTCTGTCATGTTTGCCTTCCTGAGTCTCAACTGTATTAAGATTCTGAATGAGATTTTGTGAGAAAATGTGAATTACATTACTAAAAAATATGTGCAAAACACTTCTTCAGAAAGCTACAAATATTGAGAAGATGAGACCTCTACTTAAGATAGATGTATGAGGAAGGTAGTACACGTAAGAGGCTCCCTAAAATGTCGTACTCCCGAACCTTATCAGCTGATCATTCCGGGGATGCCGAAGACAGCCAAATTGTCAAGCACCATTATAGATAGAGTGTGTAATCAGAGAATTTGTTTCTTTTGTATATCCCTCTGGTAGAAGTTAACTAAATTTTTGACGCCATTAAAGCTTTATTTTTCACATCATGAAGAATATTTGTGCTGATAAAAGCCACTTAATGAAATTGTATATAATATGTTTTTAGTAAGTAGTAAGAATAAACTTTTCTTGTTTCTGCATGAAATATATTATATACTCATTCATATATAGGAGCTAGGCCCCAGACAAATTGGACAGTTAACTTACCCAGATTTTGATTTCTTTTTCGGGCCATATGGCGGACTAAATGTGCGAAGAAATCATTTATCATGTAAAACACTTAAATGCTGGATAAAATATAAAAGCATCTTTTAAAGAGCATGCCTGGACTTGACTATAAATTAAGGAAGATAATTAGAGACTAGAAATGACAAGAGCTGGTAATGCCATAGGGATCTGTGGAGCAGGCATTTACTTTAAGGTTGCATACCTATTCCTAATCACCTAGGGTCTGGCCATTAACCAGTGGTGCATCTAGCAAGTAAGAGACAAAATTGCAAGGCCTGAGTAGGGTGAGAATCTGATCAAAATTCTCAAATTAAGTCATGGATATCACACCTACCCAGTAGATGGAGATACGAATGCGTGGGCTTGCTTCTACATACAGTGAAGGGCTTATCCCCAAGAGAATTCTTGTAAAAAAATTCTTCATCGGGCAGATGAAAGCTGGAATTCGTTATTGGTATGACAGGCCAAAAATCTTTACAAATGTTCCAGGTAAGTAGTCTTGTGTATAGTGGAAGCCATTCTTCTGTATAGGAAGACATTTTAAGCAGAAGCCTCAATTTCTGCAGATAAAGGTTCAGTTTTCATTAACTAACAATCAAAAATCACTAAGCATGTTGGGAAACAGATCTTAAACTTCAGAATTTAGACTCTTAAAGGGTAGTATTTTGAATTGTAATGGCAGCATGAAATATAAATACATTATATTTAAAGAAAGAAAGAATTGAGTCAGATGATCAGATTTCAGATGCATAATTAAATCTCTGAAAGTGAAAAATACTCGAGATTTAGAACTCCGTGGGTGAATTACAAAGGAGGTGAACGCAGATGGATTAGGAATTGGTGACCTAGAGTTTCTGAGGAAAATAGTTAAGAGGCTGAGGGCCATAGTAGATAAACTTTTTTTCACTGTGAGTTTTCTGTATGTTTTAGGTGGAAGTCCTCATTGAGTACATGGTCTGCAGGTATCTTCTCCCACTCTGTAGCTTATTTTTTTCATCTTCTTATGAGGACTCAGAGCAAAAGTTTTTAATTTTGATGATGTTCAGCTGATCAGTTTTTCCTTTTGTGAATTGTGCTTTTGGTGTTAAGTCCAAGAATTCTTTCCCTACATCCTGAGAATTTTATGTTTTTTTTGCCTGGAAGTGTTTATATTTTTATATTTTACCTTTAAATTAGTGATGAATTTTGAGTTCATTTCTTTAAAAGATGTGAGATGGGTTTTTGTTTATTCTTTGCCTACAGAATTCTACTTGCTCCACATTTCCATTTGTTGAAAAAGGTCTTTCCTCTGTTAAATTGCTTTTGTACCTTTGTCCTTTAGCAGTTGGATATACTTGTGTGTGGGTCTGTCTCTGGGTTCTCTGTTTTGGATCTGTGTGTTAACCTCCTGCCGCACCACACAGTCTAGGTGACAGCTGCTGTATACAAAGTCTGGAACCACGTAACTGATTGATTTCGTTTCGTTCCTTTTTTTTTTTTTTTTTAAGATTTTATTTATTTGTTTTGGGGCGCCTGGGTGGCTCAGTGGGTTAAAGCCTCTGCCTTCAGCTCAGGTCATGATCTCAGGGTCCTGGGATCGAGCCCCCCATCAGGCTCTCTCCTCAGCAAGGATCCTGCTTCCTCCTCTCTTTCTGCCTCTCTGCCTGCTTGTGATCTCTCTCTGTGTGTCAAATAAATAAATAAAATATTTAAAAAAAAAGATTATTTATTTGTTTAGAGATAGAGAGCACAAGCGGAGGGAAGGTCAGAGGGAGAGGGACAGAGAGAATCTCAATCAGACTCTGCATTGAGTGCAGAGCTTGAGAAGGGGCTCAATCCCAGGACCCTGAGATGATTGATCTTTTTTTCAGAATTGTTTCAGCTCTTCCAATTTCTTTGCTTTTCCTAAAATTTTAGAATGATCTTCCTTTTGCCTACAAAAAAAAATCTTACTATGATTTTGGTTAAACTGTGTAAAGAATATGGGGAGAATTGACATCTGTACTATTTTGGGTCTTTGAATACATGCAAGATAGATATGTCTCTTTTTGGTGTTTAATTTCATCATTTGTGTATAGTTTTCAGCATACATACAAATTCTGTATGTTTTGTTAGAATTACACATAAATGTTTCAGTTTTCATTTTCAGCCACTGTAAATAGTGTTGTATTTTTAACTGAGAATCCATATATTCATTACTAATACAGTGGATTTTTGTGTGGTTGTCTTGTATCTGTGACCTTGCCAAACTCACTATAAGTTTTTGTGTATGTATGTCATCCTTGTGTTGTCATGTCATATGGTTATAACATAAAATAGGGAAACGGAGACTGTTTTCTTTCTTTTCCAGTCTTGTATGTCCTTTATTTCCTTTTCTTGACATATTGCATTAACTGGCACTTCTGCCACTGTGCTGATGAATGTGCCTGGTGAGAACGGATGTCCCTTCCTGGCTCACCATCCCAGGGACCGCGTTCAGTCTCTTACTGCTATCAGTTGTTGCTCTAAGTCAGGCTGAGGGAGTTCTCCTCTCCAGGTCTTCCTGTGAGTTTTCACATGAATGCACGTGAAATACTTTAAATACCCTCTCTGCATTAAATCGTCTAATCATGTAGCTTTTCTTTTTTTTAGACTGTTAATGTGATTATATTTTGGTTTTTGAATATTGAGTCCATTTGCATACCTGGAGTGAATCCCATGTGGTTGTGGTATATAATTGTTTTTATATACTGCTGAATTCTTTTTGTTAATATTTCATTAAGGATTCATGAGAGATATTGGTCTATTATTGTCTTTTTCTTATCTATTTCTTGGGGTATAATTGACATAACATTGTTCATTTCGGGTGTATTACATAATGTCAATATTTGTGTATGTTGGGAAATGATCACAGTAAGTATAATTAACATCCATCTTCATACATAGTTAAAAATTTTTTTCTTGTGATTTTTCTTCTTTTTTTTTCTTTATACTGCCTGTAACTGGGTTTGATGTCAAGGTAAATCTGGCTTTATAAAAGGAATTGGAGAGTTTTCCCTTATATTTTTTGGAAGGTATAGCATAGAATTGGCCTTCAGAGATTGGTAACATTTTCCATTGAAACTGCCTGAATCTACAGATTACTTTTTTAGAAGTTTTGAAATTTTGAATTTATTCTTTAGTGGTTAAAGGGCCACTGAAATTACTATTTATTTCAAATCATTTTATCGGATTATTTATTTTGTGTTTTAATGTGTTACATTCAGAACTGGTCCATTTCGTCTAAGTGGCCAAATTTATATGCTTTTGATATCTATAGGTCTATAGTGGCACCTTTTGTTTCATTTCTGACGGTGATTTTTGTATTATTTTTTCCTTTGTCATTCTTGCTAGAGACTTGTCCTTTTCATTAACTCTTTTCTGAAGAATCCACTCTTTGTTTCATTGATTTTTCTCTTTTCTGTTTTCAATCTTAATGATTTCTGCTCTTAATTTACTTTCTCCTTCTTGCTTTAGGTTTATTTTGGTCTTCTTTTTCTAGATTCTTAAGATAGGAGCTCAGATTATGCATTGAGATTGGTTTCCTCTTTTCTAATTGCATTTAGTTGTGTGAATTTCCCCCTCAGTAGTGCTTTGTGTCTCAGTGTCCATTAGTTAGTTAGTTAGTGTCCATTAGATCTTGTTGGTTGATGGTGTTGAATTCTTTGTTTGCCAGTGTTGTGTCTAGTTCTATCCATTTTTGGCAGAGGAGTGTTGAAATTTCTAACAATAATTGTATATTTGTTTGTTTCTCCTTTTCTAGAAGTTTTTGCTTCACATATTTTGCAGTTCTTTTGTTTGGTGCACACACATTTGTTACATCTTCTTGGTGGATCAACTTTTTTTTTGTTTTGCTTTGTTTTAAGATTTTACTTATTTATTTGACAGAGAGAGAGACAGCACAAGCAGGGGGAGCAGCAGGCAGAGGGAGAAGAATCAGGCTCCCCACTGAGCAAGGAGCCCTACGGTGGGGCTAAATCCCAGAACTCTGGGATCATGACCTGAGCCAAAGGCCGATACTTAACCAACTAGGCCATGCAGGCACCTCAGGATCAACCTTTATTGTAATGTTCCTCTCTGTTCTGATCATTTTCTTTGCTCTGAAATCTACATTAGCTGATCATAATAAGCTGCCCTTCCTTTCTTAATGTTTCTATGATGAGTCACTTTTCATTCTTTTACTTTCAATCTGCCTATATTATATTTGAAATCTTTTTCTTCTAGATAGCATATCCTCGGGTCATTTTGGTGTTGTGGGTCTTTTTGATCCACTCTTTCAGTCTCTGTCTTCTGATCAATACATGTAGACCACTTACATTTGATAAAATTGTTGATACCTTAAGCTTTAAGTCTGTCTGTATTTTGCAGTTCAGAAATTTCCGTTTGGTTCTTTTTTATGTTAGATTTCTTTTCTTGGACTTTCTGTTTCTTCGCTGAGACTTTCTATCTTTTCATTTTTTTTATTTTGTCCATAATTGCTTATTGAAGCAGTTTCAAAATGGCTCCTTTAACAGTCTGCATCAGATTTTAAAATCTGCAGATTTAAAATCTGCATCATTTTAAACATTTCTTTCCATTTCAGTATTTGCACATATTGGCTTTCTTTTTACATTCTGCTTGACATCTTGGTTGTTGGTATGACAAGTGCTTTTTTTACTGGAACCTGAAAATACTGAGGATTATGTTATGAAACTCCGGATCTTATTTAAACCTTCTATTTTATTTATTTTATTTATTTATTTTTTTAAAGATTTTATTTATTTATTTGACAGAGAGAGGTCACAAGTAGGCAGAGAGGCAGGCAGAGAGAGAGAGAGAGGAGGAAGCAGGCTCCCTGCTGAGCAGAGAGCCCGATGCGGGACTCGATCCCAGGACCCCAAGATCATGATCTGAGCCGAAGGCAGCGGCTTAACCCACTGAGCCACCCAGGCGCCCTAAACCTTCTATTTTAGCTACCTTTCCCCAGCACCACCTCCAAAGGAGGAGGGAATTCCTCATTGTGTTGGCAGCCCCCACAAGGCCTCCGCTGACACTGCTCCCAGGCACAGCTCCTTACTACTTGCTGGAGTGGAAGTTCATGCTTTTATGTGGCTTCCACTGATTGCGCAGGAGGTGAGCGGCCTCCCTGCATCCTAGTGATGGTAGACTGTTGAGGTCCTCCTTCCGGCTCTGCTGATGTGGGTGGGCACGGAGCCAGTTTTTTCTTGGTGGTTGAATAAAGAAGAGTGTTTTTCTAAAAGTTTTCTTTCTTCCTCGGCTGCTTGATTTTTGTGGGAGGGAGAGCAGGTTTTTGTTGGTTTTTTTTGTTTTTGTCTACTCCACTGACATTCTGGTTTGCTGATTCCTTCATCTCCAGGTCTGGGATAGGTAGGGCAAAAGAAAACCCAGGAAATGCACCACTAGGTTGTTCCTTAGAGTCTTTCAGATTCTTCCATTTGTATAGCTAATGTCCAGGGCTTCTAGTTGAATTAGCAGGAGACATAGGGAAAAACTACATTTACTTCATCTTCCTGAAAGCAGAAGTTATTTGTCTAATTAAAAAAAAAAAAAGAAAGCAAACCATCTGTCCGCCTCCATCCCACACTAGTAAAGTGTCACTTTTCTCTGCTCTCTTTTAGAACCGAGTTCTTTGGCAGCATTTTTCTATACAGTTGACCCTTGAACAGTGGGGGGAATTTTTATTGAAATCTGGAATTTTTGAGTATTATGTTCTAAAACTCTGGATCTTACATAAACATTTTGTTTTAGCTAGTTGCCTCCGATACCACCTTGGCAGAACTTGGAGGGAAGTCCTCATCACTATTAGCAGGCGTGGGAGTTCCTGCAGAGAGACATCCGTGTGTAACTTCTGACTTCCCTGAAACTTCACTGACTAATAGCCTTCTGGCTGTTGGAAGTTGATTGGAAGCCTCAGCCATAACATAAGCAGTCAAATAGCACATACTTTTTTTTGTTAAAGATGTATATACTATATTCTTGCAATAAAGTAAACTAGAGGAGTAGAGAAAAGAATATGTTCTTAAACAGATTCCATGTGTAAGTTGACCCACACGGTTCAGAAATCTGTTGTTTGAGCGTCACCTTTACTTATTTTCTCCAGCCCCTTCCTCTCAGTCTCTCTTAAACCTGGTAAGCCTCCCACCCTTCCAGTCCTCTGGAACCACCTTGTTGAGGCACCATTTATAAGTGGGTAAAGTAATATCCATCAGAACTGTGGCCAAAGCTAAAATTGTACTTAGAGGAAGGTCTGTAGCCTTAATTGTACTTTAAAAGAGAAAGAAGCCTTCAATCGAGAACCAGTCTAATTTAAGAAGTTAGAGAAAGGATCAACCTGAAGAAAAAGAGATGAAAGATGTACAGACATTAGTAAGAGAGAAAGCAAAGCTGCAGTTGAGAAAATTAGGAAGTTCTGGCAAGATGATTAAGAAAAACAAAAAAGCAAAAATAAATAGTAATGCATATTATAAAATATTATAAATGTAGTCATCTGTAAATAAAATTATATGTGAAATAAATTATCAAAAAACTTTGTCAATGATCAGTTGATTCAAAAAGAAGTAGAAAATCTGAATGATCCTATAACCATTAAAAACGATGATTGAGTTGTTAAAAATTCCTTCCTTCAGTGAAAAAACCCAGGTGGTTTTTCAGCTGATTTTGGATAAATGCTAAGTCTAGTATTCAGTACACTTTTTCAGAAAACAAAAAAAGAGGGGGGAGGGCGCCTGGGTGGCTCAGTGGGTTAAGCCGCTGCCTTCTGCTCAGGTCATGATCTCAGGGTCCTGGGATCGAGTCCCGCATCGGGCTCTCTGCTCGGCAGGGAGTCTGCTTCCTCCTCTCTCTCTCTCTCTGCCTGCCTCTCTGCCTACTTGTGATCTCTCTCTGTCAAATAAATAAATAAAATCTTAAAAAAAAAAAAGAGGGGAGATTAATTGTCATTTAGGTTTTCTGGGGCTTCTGCTATGAGCTTGTTATCAAAATTAGTAGAGTGTGAAAGAATGAAATTGACAAGCCTGTCTCTTTTATGAACATAGCCAAAAATCTAGCAATGTATGAAATAGGTAAATTACCCAGTTTGGCTTATTCCAGGAATGCAAGGTTTAATCAACATTAGAAATGTATCTAAAATATCTACACGTTAATAAAATTATGAGTTACATGTCACACTGTCGATTTAGAATAGTGAAGGTCTTTGTTAAATCTGAGAATGCTAGGTGTCTGCTACATGATGAGTACTAAAACTCAGTTTTGAGTGGGAAGACTGTGGGTTACAGTAGATGGCACACTAGTTCAATGGAAGGGAGTCCTATCTGTCAGCCATGGCGAAATGTGAGTTAGGTGTCGGTGAGTGGTATTTTGTGAAACTTGGTGGGAACACCTTGCAGGTAGAGGCAGTACTGTGAGTTAGAGCACAGCTGTGGCACCTGGGTGGGGTCGGTGAGCTAGAGCTCGAGCTCCACGGCAATGAGATGCATTGTACGTCATTCGTGAACGGCGGCCTCTGTGTTGCTTCTTGCTCAGCCATGGTGCGTGTCTCAGCCCAGTGAGTCAGGACACCAGTGAAGGTCTTTGAACATTCTGTTGGCCTTTTTTATGTTTCATGTCTGATCTTTAGAAATAACATGGAAACTTGTTTGCACTCCTCTGCCTACGTATCTTATCTGAGGTCAGGTGCTGCCACTATTTACCTTGATTTTTGTCACTAAAAATTAAGGAATCTGAATTTATGACGGAAGCACTAATATAATGTGTTACTTTTCTCTGTGTTATATTCCTAAACTTTTAAAACCACTCATGGCTTATCTCTTTTCACCAAGCTGGTGTGTGAGAACTTTCCAGTGAAAAATGTGACAGAGGCCAGATTCATTCCTTTGTTCTGCCACCTTTTGAACTTCACAAGTGGTGAAAGCACGTTTTAATACACCTCTTCTTAAGAGAGACTTGTGATTTTACTGGAGTTTTTGATTGAGTTGTATTTTTTTAAAGGAAAGTCATTGAACTGAACTTGCACTGATTGTCATGTTTTCTAGTTTTTTCCTTTTTGTTTTTTTTTATTCTACTGGTACATACAGGGCAACAAGTTTGTTAGTAATTCTACATTTGTGAATCAGAATTTTTAAACATAGGTTAATTTCATAAATGCACTCACTTTTCTCTTAAAGCATTTCTTCTAACCCCCTAAAGATACTTTTATTTACTTTTCTGGATTATGTAATGTATTTGGCTTTTTTAATTTAAGGTGTGACTGCACAGAAAAGTTACAGAACAAATTTGACTTTTTGCGCTCACAGTTGAATGATATTTCTTCATTTAAGAATATCTACAGATATGCCTTTGATTTTGCAAGGGTAGGTGAAATTTCCATGTTTTGTAATTTTCACATTTTTTAAATCTTGAAACCACACTCAGGAGAATTTTTCCTTATGTTTTAGGATAAAGATCAGAGAAGCCTTGATATTGATACTGCAAAGTCTATGCTAGCTCTTCTGCTTGGAAGGACATGGCCATTGTTCTCAGTATTTTACCAGTACCTGGAGGTATGTATATTCTTTATTTTTTTGAATATATTAACCTAATGAATATTAAATTTTAATTTTTATTTTAAAGCTTAATCTGATTGAAAATACACCTTTAATGGAGGAAAAACAGATTTTTAAATACTTAGGCTTTTAAAAAAATCTGCTTAAGTAGTAAAAAGTTTCCATTAAAATGTGTACATATTCGTTGTCATTTTTAGACACAAGTTCATGTTCATTAATACAGTCTGTACATGAGATACTTGTATTCCAGCCCTGCATCCCTCTCATAAAAAAATGTAACCTTTAAGAAATAAATTTTAGCAAAAATGTGCTTTATGCAGAATTGGTTTCTTGGGCTTTTGGCAGAAGAGATTTGATGCTGGTATACAAATATCAAGCTTCTAAATCTTTTTTTTTTTTTTTAAGATTTTATTTATTTATTTGTCAGAGATAGGGTGCACAAGCATGGGGGAGGCTGGCTGAGGGAGAAGCAGACTCCATGTTGAGCAAGGAGCCTGATGCCACTGGACTTGATCCCAGGATCCTGGGATCATGACGTGAGTGGAAGACAGACGCTTAACCAACTCAGCCACCCAGACAATCCCATCAGGTTTCTTTAATATAAGATCTGGGGCTGAAATCCTACATAAGGGAACCAGTTGTAGTAATAATAAAACTTTATTTTTCACTTAGGTTCAATCCAATTAATTAGAATAAAATATTTTATGTTCACAAATATGAGAATGGCTATAATCCTGTACTTCAGTGTACTGTTGAGTGAGTGATGTATGCTGAGTTCATGGAGAAGATATTCTTTTAGAAGGTTTAGCATAACACCCATTGCCAACAGTGGTTCTGAGAATACTTTTATTCTTTCACTGCTTTCTTTGGTTTTCTATCTGTTTTTGTGTCTTTTCTATTTTAGAGTTTTTCAGTATGGCTTGCTCACCATTTCTTGAGTACAGATGCTTTTTGTTTTTGCTTTGATTTTTCATAAAGCTGATTATCATAGCAAATTCCTCAGAATAATTTTGTTTAAAGCGTCTGATAAGAAGCAATGGTACAAGGTGCCTGGATGGCTCAGTTGGTTAAGCTTTTCCCTTTGGCTCATGTCATGGTCCCAGGGTTCTGGGATTGAGTCCTGCATCCAGCTCCTTGCACAGTGGGGAGCCTGCCTCTCCCTCTGCCTCTGCTCTTCCTTGCTTGTGCTCTCTCTGTCTCTGACAACTAAATAAATAAAATCTTAAAGAAAAAGAAAAAGAATAATAAGAAGAAGACTTAAGTGAGTGGGTTTCACGTATGCTTAAATCTTTAAACATAATAAAGTGGATGTAATGAAGGCTAGTAAAGTAGATGTTGATAGATGTTATCCATCTTCCTCCTATTAGTAGTTTTGGGCAAAAATAAATAGGACTGAGTGTAAAAATACTCACCTCTCAAGGGAGCTGAGAGAAGTAAATATTTTCAGTACTTGTTATGTGGAGGGTGTTCGACCTGCAGTGCTTCTTTAGTTCTTTGTAACACTGTTTTGAATTATGTCTTATCCCCCCCTTCAGTAAATGAAGAAGCAGGCTCTGTTGTTAAATAATGCTCCCAGGGTCACCCAAGTAAGTGGAGAAGTGGGGTTAGAACCAAAGCCAGTACTCTTTGCACTGCCTGCAAAGATGCCAACTTCAAAATGTGGCTGAACAGTAAACCTCAGTGAAGACGGGGTGTTGTGGGAGGCAGCAGGAGGGGCGCAGTTGTGCTGTTGGCTGTCGATCTTGAGCTCATTGTGGTTCCAAAGTATGTTCCCAAGGAGACTCAAGTTTTACACTTACTGGATGTTCCTGTTATTTATCTAAAATGAAGGAAAGATAAAGGAAAACCTCACTTGGGTAATGTTAACATGTAAATGTCCCTGAGATTTGTCTTAGAAGCACGCGTAATTTAAAGAGGAATAAGTGTTTTAAGAAAGACCAAATCACAGGGCGCTTGGGTGGCTCAGTGGGTTAAGCCGCTGCCTTCGGCTCAGGTCATGATCTCAGGGTCCTGGGATCGAGTCCCGCATCAGGCTCTCTGCTCAGCAGGGGGCCTGCTTCCCTTCCTCTCTCTCTGCCTGCCTCTCTGCCTACTTGTGATCTCGCTCTGTCAAATAAATAAATAAAATCTTAAAAAAAAAAAAAAAGAAAGAAAGACCAAATCACAAAAAATGTTAGAACTAGATTTATCAAAGTCAGTTCCTAATAAATAATGCTTGTTCTGTATTCAAAATATTTACGTCATTTTCTACAGCAATCAAAGTATCGTGTTATGAACAAAGATCAGTGGTACAACGTATTAGAATTCAGCAGAACTGTCCATGCCGATCTTAGTAACTATGATGAAGATGGTGCTTGTAAGTATGTTTTCCTACAAAAATAAAATTCTTACAGCCTTAAATGAGAATATACATTTGTGTAACATTGCCATAAAGGATTTAGATTTTCTAGCAGTAACTTTTATTATTTAATCATATGGAAAATGTGGGGAGGGCGGGTGTAGAATGTAGACCAAGAGCTTCGACTGAGCAGTGTATTACAAGCAGGGGCACCTGGGCAGCCCAGTCAGTCAAAGTGTCCGACTCTTGATTTCAGCTCAGGCCATGATCTTGGGCTCCGTGTTCAGTGGGGAGTCCACTTGAGATTCTCTCCCTCTCCAGTAACCCCCTCCCCCTCCACTTGCTCTTGTTCTGTCTTATGCTTACTCTCTCTCAAATAAAATCTCTTGAAAAGAAATGCAGTTTTTCAGTCATTCAAGTTATTTGTCAATATTCTTCAGTGGAAAGGACAGCATGTCTCAACTGTTAACTGTCAATGCCTTAGCAGATCTGTGAAGTAATGATCAGTTAGGTAAGCCGTGTTCTCTGTGACGGTACAAGATGTCTTCCGTTTCTACCTCCAGTTTGGTTGCACGCGTTGTGTTACTGTTGGGAAGTTGTGTGGTGAGACACATTCCTATAAACGTGAATTGAGGTGTGGACTTACTTAGAGAAGGGGTAACTTTATTTCTCAGCGCATGCGCACGCATGTGCGTGTGTGTAGTGACCTCTCCCTACAGAATGGTGTAACACTTAATAATATTTTTTAGAGACAGTACCTTGGCAGCCGTAAGCCGGCAGCCTAAGGACTATCTGTGGCCTGCAGAGGTGTATATTGTGTGTGTGTTTGAGGCAACCTTTAAGTTAAGAGTTTTTGCATAAAAATTAAGCTTCCAGATTTGTTTGAAAAATCAGAAAATCTGACAAAACTGTACCTGGAGTTAGTGAGTGAAGCGGAGTAGTAGCCCATGTTAGACTCGCTTCCTGCTTTGCTGGCCCGCAGCTTATGCCAACAGCCTGCTTCCTTTTCAGCAGCCATATATAGCCAGGCTTGCCTGCTGCTTGTCTTAGAGTAGAGAAGTGTGTCTGTGAAATCAGGAGGAAAAGAGAGACCACCAGAACGTTGTGTGTTTTGAGGAAAATAGAACTAGCAATTTTTTTTTTTCTGGCAGTGAATTTTCCCTGTTTAAAAAAAGAGGTAACAGTGAGGTCATTTAAACTGCCTACCTGGCTTCTGTCAGGAAATGAGTTTGTATCTCCCTCCCCTGCACCTTATACAAATGTCTTTGTAGAGTAGTTCTTAGGCCAGCTGTTGATTAGACACCTGCTGCGTGTTTAGACTCATACTGGGGCCTGTTACCAGCCACCCCTTCACCAAGCTTACACATTTCATGGTGAGTGAACCTGGAAATGCTACGTTAAACACTTTCAGTATTTCTTAGGAACTAAATAGCAGGGTGCTATGAACACGTAGAGAAGGGGAGAGGTTAATCTTGACTTAGTTATTGGAGAGTCGAACACCGGAACCTTGTGAAGAAGGTTGCAGCAAATACCCATGGTGGGAAGTCCCATCTTTTTGGAAAGAAAAGGCTGGGGAAGCAAGCTCTGGGGAGTCCAGCAGCGGAATGGGGAGCAGAACCCCCGCAGTGGCAGAGGGTCCATCCTCAACGCTGGCACAGGGCTTGTGGACAGGGTGTCCTATAGTTGGAGGGATGAGTTCACTCAATTCTAACAAGAATTGCTTCTTTATTTCTAGGGCCTGTTCTTCTCGATGAATTTGTTGAGTGGCAAAAAATCCGTCAAACATCATAGCAAGAACTAATGTGAAGAAAATGCAAACCTTTTGGCACCCATGTGTATACAGGCTAACAAGACAAGGAAAAAATCCAAAGGGTGCATTTTCATTCGTATGAAAGACTTCTCATAGTACTTTTTTTTCCTTTTTTTTAAAGGAAGTTTTCTTGTTACATGTGATGGGCATTGAGCCACACCTCTTCTGAGACTGAATATTGAAGCTTTTGTTTTGAGTTATGTTTATAACATTTATTTCAGAACAATAAAGATTCAGATTTGTGACAAAGGCCTTAAAGTGAAGATCTCCCTTGAGTGTCAGAGTGGTATTTATTTTTGTACATTTTAATTCTCGAATTTCAGAGGATGTTTCTCACCATGAATTTGGAATTTTAAAGATTTTGAACAATCTTAATATTTGGCAACGTAGTCCACTGATGGTACAGCTCATTGTGATCAGCTGTGAACAATTAGGAAGAGTATTGGCCTTGGCTTCTGGGATAATGATGTTCTGATACAGCGAATACAAAACATTTCTGGAATTGGGAGTTCCCCGGCTTTCAGCTCTGGTTTTCTGTGAAACCAGCCATGGTCTTATGCACATGCTTTATCTGAAAAGTTGGGACTTGGAATGATTTTGTCCCGGTATCTTGCTTTCCTAACTGTTAAATAGTGTCATCAGTAAGCGTTCATCAGCATTGCATGTATGTTCTTAGTATGACTTTCAAGTTTCTGCACTGTCAATTACAGAGTTCCATTTCTGTTTGAGAGAGCAAGGTTCCTGTGTTAATGGTCTCCGAAGTCGGCTGATGAGAGACTAAAGAGCAATATCGAGGTTGTATGATCATCACTGTTGTCATTGCTGGTGGCGTATGTGTGATCTCTTTAACTGTCATTTTGTGATACGGAAAGCTTTGTTGAGGGCCCTTTTTTTGTCTTAAAAGAGAACCTTAGCTCTGATGTTGTGGATTCCATTAAGATACATACAAGAAGAGAAGATAGTAAATTAGGAAGTCTTGGGAGAGCTCTGGGTGTAAGGGTGCACAACCAAGGATGCTGTTTATATGGGTATAATCACAGTATTATTAATTGTCATAACTTTCTAAATGTTGGCAGTAAAGTATCTTGAGGAAAGGAAAGCCTTTCCGAATTCACACAAAAGGCATCTTCGGACGAGGAGTGGAGCTGCGTGGACATTGCTTTTCAGACCGTTGCGCGTCCCATTCACGGTCCAGCCACAACCCTCAGCAGCATTGCTAATTTCAATTTATGAGTGGAAGGAAGTAAATAGGTTATTTTTCCACAATAAGGACATTTCTGTTGGGATTTAAGATAAAGGTTGATTTTTGAATGGTGAATTTATTTAATGAGTGACTTTCAGTATTGACTGCATAAGGGAAAATAGCATTTTAAAGATTTTTATTATTTGGCTAATGAGCTGGGAGAAAGTGATTACGTTTTACTTGCTTTTTAATGCTAACACTTTGTACAACTTTGTAAAACACTGATACGACAGTACAAAAACTTATTTTTCCTAAATGTTTTATCAATAAGGATAATTTTCCTGAAATGTTCCTTCTAAGTATTAGAACCACTGAATTATTAGAACTGAGCGTATATTGACAGTGCTATGATTCAACTACATGAATGAGGTTTTTTAATATCAAATTTATTATAAGTAAAGCATTTAGATTTTTTAGATGTTTGAATCTTTATAATTTAATTGAGTCTTTCTG
The DNA here is from genome assembly GCF_022355385.1 of Mustela nigripes. Lineage (NCBI taxonomy): Eukaryota > Metazoa > Chordata > Mammalia > Carnivora > Mustelidae > Mustela > Mustela nigripes. Next base: position 104,320,272 of record NC_081557.1, read on the forward strand.
CAAAGCACAACTTCTAAACTTGAAGAATGTCGCCCACTTTTGTTTAACTTCAAAACCTATAATTTAAGTGAAATCTTAAAAGTTGTCCGTTTATAACATGAAGTAATAGTAATGTCATTGCTGTCCTCATTATTTAAGTAAAAGAAAGAACACTCTTCACTTTGCACTTACCCAAAGTACATTTTGACTTTTGGAATCTCAAAATTAAAATGAAACTTTTTTCCCTTAAAGTCAACAGCCCAGTCCTGCCTGGGCCATACTTGCTTTACTCTGTTGTTCCTGCTGTTTCTCTCACTCCTTAGGTTCCTAACATTTGCTTACTGGGGAGGCAGATTTACCCTTCCTGATCCGTCAGTCAGGATGTGGGCTTCTTCCTTATCTTTCATCTCTTAATTTATATTTGAACAGCAGTTAATTTATTGGGAAAAGTAGAAGAGGTTGAGTGGTGTAAGCAAATAGGGCAGTAGTAAGGAGCCTGCAGTGTATCGAAAGTCTCCTAACTGCTGAGGCTCTTCTTTTTAGTTAGCTTCAAGTGCCTTCCCGGGAATGTTGTACAATTTTCTGAATTACATCCTTTGTATTGGATGAAATCTCACTGGTGCTTTATGTTGGGAACGACATGCTTCTAGAATAGCACATCGGTGTGACCCTGCAGGAAGGAAGTAGAGCTGGGGTTGTATTCCCAACTGTGAGCGGGGGCGGAGCTTGTCCCCTGGCCCCTTGGAACCAGTACTGTTTGACCAGACCTGGTTTCTGCAGGAGGTTGCCAGGGATTCGGGTCACACAGTGTTGGCTCCCAGCAGCTTCCACACTTTGACCTGAATGGGAGATAAAAAGGGATGTTTAGTCAGGGGCTGATCTGCATCACAGTGTCTTCTATGATCTAATGATTTCTTTTTTAAATGCTGCCAGTAAAATTCTTGACATACATTTTTGACAGTGATAGTATTTTTATGGATAATGCCTAGATTGTGTTGAGTTGGGTTTTACTCTGTTTGAAGTCCTCTAGGTGAGTGTTTCCTAAACTGGGATGTGAGAGTCTTCTGGGGGATGTGAGAGGGACCCCGAGGACTATTTCTCTTAAAGCAAATGCCTTTACATCTAGAAGACCAAAAATTTATCTTTAACAACATTGAATGCCATGACTTTGCAGGAGGGGAGGAGAAAGGGCACAGTATTTCAGGCATACAGGATGTGTGGAGTAGCTTAGATTCCGAACAGAAGCAGTGTGTTTGCGATGAAACATTGCACTTTGTACCAAGTGTTCCTTTCTAACTGCTCATGTGAACTTATGAATGGATTTACTGGAATATATTCTGTGGTCAGCCTGAGAAGCAGATGATAAGATTGCTGATTTGTTTTACTGCTTTCTTGAAGAAGTGTACTTTTCAAAACTGTGGTAACTCCTAGTTGGGTCAAGTTTTGTTTGGGCTTTGCAAGCTCTTGTCGCCTGAAGTTTTGTGGCATAATTCGTATGTTTATCAGATAACTAAAGTGTCAAATAAATTAGGGATATGTTAAAACAATTCAAATGCATTTTTTTTGTTAACTAAGAGAGAAGGCACAGTAATCTCTTAATCATATTCCTAAAGAATTCCTAAGGAATTAGTACTTCTTGAGTCATACTGGAAATCGTTACAAGGAAACATTCACAGAAGAGTTAATTTTCCTTTCAGAAAAGAAAAACAGGGGCGCCTGGGTGGCTCAGTGGATTAAGCCGCTGCCTTCGGCTCAGGTCATGATCTCAGGGTCCTGGAATCAAGTCTCGCATCGGGCTCTCTGCTCGGCAGGGAGCCTGCTTCCCTCTCTCTTTCTCTCTCTCTGCCTGCCTCTCCTTCTACTTGTGATTTCTCTCTGTCAAATAAATAAATAAAATCTTTAAAAAAATTACTTGTAAAAAAAAAAAAAGAAAAGAAAAATAGCAAAATCACATTGATTTCCTCAATAGGGAATGCTGATCTAAATTTTCTGAATCATGTAATTTTTTAATGAATGTAGTTTTATTAGTTTCATAAATTAATAGTTTCATAATAATTAGCTTCCTAACAACCAGAAAAAGAGATTGCTTAAGGATTAATCTATCTTGTTGACAGTCACACAGTCACAGTTACCTATGAGTGGTACTGTTGAAACCCCAAAAGCTGTCTCCCTTGTATGATACATTTATGAAGATTAAAGATTGTGGGATGGGGGCGCCTGGGTAGCTCAGTGGGGTAAGCCTCTGCCTTCGGCTCAGGTGATGATCTCAGGGTCCTGGGATCGAGCCCCACGTCGGGCTCTCTGCTCAACGGGGAGCCTGCTTCCCCCTCTCTCCCTGCCTGCCTCTCTGCCTACTTGTGATCTCTGTTTGTCAAATAAATAATAAATGAAATCTTTAAAAAAAAAAAATCTTTAAAAAGAAAAAAAGATTGTGGGTCGAGGAGCTTCAGTCCTACAGCTTAGGCAAATTGTCACTAATTTGCTAATTCTAGCGATTTTTCTAGTGAAATTCTATTTCTTTGGCGCATATCTTTAGAGCTTTTAATGAGCACAAATGATTTACCTTTTCCCAAACACCAGTCTTAATAAAACATCTTCAATTTGCTATATCCACCTTACGATCCTTTGGATCCTGTAGTGGTTCCCTTGCTTTTTCCCTAGACCACTTGTTACTGTTTTGACCATTTTGTCTTTATTTTGTGTGCTTTGTCTGTAATTTGTTAGGGCCTTTTGTAATATGGCTCATTTTTGCGTGAGTTCTAGTTTATCATGTCTTAAGTACTCTTTAAAATATATAGTAAAGTTAGATGTGAATATGAGTATAAAATCTTATCTTGCAGTGCCAATTGTTTTAGACCTTTTTTTGTATTTAGGTTATGGGTCTGTGGTCCGTAAATGGAAGAGTTAGAGTAAAACAGTTTCATTAGAAATGTCTTAGTTCCTCCCAAATTCTGCCATTTTGAAGACGCTTTGGCTTTCTCACTTTAAAGTATTAATGAAACTCCTTCCATGGATTGTTTCAAGTATTAAGTTAAAATTGTGGATACTGTGAAATAACCAAATACCATATTGGAAGCTAACAGCAGGAAGCAAGGTGGATATGTAGAAAGCCAGATTTACCCGAAATCCAGTGTATGTATGTGTGTGTGTGTGTGAGAGAGACAGAGACTTAATGTGTGTGAACCATTACCTGTACTTTGTTTTTCTGTGGAGGAAACAAGGTTGTGCGTAGCAGCTCTTTCCAAGTCTGAAGGTAAAAGGAGGATTTCGCTTTCATGTGTGGTTGTCACCAGTTGTATTTGAACCACAAAACACGAAGGACTTTATACTGGAGCAGCTAGCCATGTGAGACTTAGTATCATTAATTCATCAAGCTTAGCAAAACTAATTTCTGTGGGTGTTGTCAGTGTGCCTCGAGTATTTTAGCTGTATTATACTGTCAAGCAAATGAGTGCAGAAACGCGACTTGTTTTGGATTCACATCATTCCTTGAAAGACCTGGAAGTAATACCAGAGAAACCTGGGTGGGTTTTCTCTTTGCCAAATTTTTTACATCAGTCACTTGACCAGTGTTCTCTTCAGCTTCACCATACGTAGAATTGCATTAACAGCTGCCAGAATTGTTAGGAGTCCAGCAGGGCCTTGTCCTAGCATTGGTCAGTAAGTGGTAGATGAATAATACACCTTGATATTTGAACAAAAAATGATGCATTTTAGTAGTTTTTCTAAACAAAGTTTTCTGTCCTGTATAAACTGAAACTGTCAGAATTTCTTGTTTTATTCTCCCATTTTTTTTTTAAGATTAGGATTATTCATATTCCTCTGGGACTAAATATTTCAGTAAATCCAAAATATCTGCTCTGTGCCAGCGAGTATTCTAGGCCTGAGTGTGTGTGTGTGTGTGTGTGTGCGCGCGCGCGCGTGCGCGCATTTGATCATAGATAGCAAGGTAATTTAGGGAAAGCAAGTTGAGGAAGGAGTCTGGGGCGTGTGTGAGTATGGATTGCTATTTAAACTGTGCCCTGACAGTGACACTGAGCAGAGATCTGAAGCCATGAACCATTGTGCTGGTTGCATATATGGGATTGAGCTTGCCAGGCAGAAGGAATATTCCATGTTAAGGCCCTGAGCTGCTAAGTGTGCGTAGTGTCTTCAAGAACCAGCAAGGAGATCACTGTGACGGTACAGAGCAGGAACAGAGGAGTGGCCAGAACTAGGAAGCTGAGGTTAGAGAGATCGGGGGTGGTCATCATGCCTCGTGGCAGGTCATCATAGAGGGCCTTGTAGGCCTTTCTAAGGACAGGCTTTCACAGAGGGTGGTGGGAAGCAGATGGGGTTCTGATCAAAGCAAGGAGGGAAGGCAGCGCTTCGGGTGGGAGGGTAATGCAATAATCCAGACGAAAATGGCATCATTCGGAGGAGGCCAAGGGCAATGAAAATAATAGACTTGGCATATATTTTGATAGTAGAGGAGAGAGTCTACGCAGAGGAGTTGGATGCGGGGTACGAGAAGGATGAGTCAGGAGAGGCTCAGATTTTTGGCTTGAAACTTGTGAGGAACGAAGCAGCCATTTGCTACTAGAGGGAAGACCCCCAAGAGCAGGCTGGGGAGGTTGGGGCGGGACGTGTTCTGGTAGATAGACCTGGTAGGTGTTCCCAGGGGCGTGTAGGACAGGCTGGGGAGCGGGGGTACTTGAGTCCGGGTTTGGAAGGGGCTTCTCAGCTGGATACGCACACACATGGTTGACCCGCGAACAGCACACGTTTGAACTGTGCAGATCCACTCTATATGTGGATTTTTTGTTGATAAATTACTGTAAATGCATTTTCCTTATGATTTATATCAGAAGTTATCAGGATGCAGCGCTATGCTTACAGTATACAAAATGCGCGTGAATGGGCTGTTTGTGTTCTCACTAGGGGCTCCGGCTATCAGGCTCTTAGACGGAAGGTTTGGGGGAGTCAGATGTCACACAGGTGGTTGATGGCACGGGGGTGGTGCCCCTCGTGGCCACGTTATTGGAGGGTTGACCCTACCTGGAAGTCACCGGTGGAGAGCCCTCTTTTAGGTCAGGCCGCGATGAGCTCACTGAGAGAGTGCGTGCGGCAGAGCAGAAAGACACTGATGAGTGACATTGAGAGCTGACTTCCCACTTCTCAACCACTAAGTTTGTACACACGTGACCCTTCTTCAGGACGAAACGTGTAGTGTTCTTGTTGTCTACGCACAGGAAGCATGGAATGGAAGCACGGACACTTACCAGTCAGGATTGGAAGCACATGTATGCACGTGGCACTTAAATTCAAAGGATGAACTCCATCGTATTCCTGGAACGGCACAGCTCTGCACTTGAGCTGTCCGCGGCACTCCTTCTGCTGACCTGGAGTGGCACTTCTGCTTCACTTCCTCCGTTTCGGCACAAGGGGGCAGGCTTGCTTCTCGTTTCTGCAGAGCCGCACCTGGATTCAGGCCTGCTCCCGATGCAGGGGCATCAGTAGATGCTGTGTGTTTTCTGTTGCTGGGAAAGCATCCAATTCTGATGGTTGGTTTCAGAGCATCCAGGACGGGGGCTGATAAATACTTGCATGTGAAGTTCAAGGAGACAGGTGTATTTTACTTCAGGTAGAATCTGGTACGGAGCCCCCAGCCCCACAGGTCCATCAGACAGTCTGAAGCCGGTCGGGAGGAGTTCTGGACTGGATTTACTCAGGAAATGTCGTGAGCCATTAGCTTTGTGCTGTAAGAATTGGGGCTGCAGAGCTGAGTGCAAGAGAGCCCTAGCCTAAAGCAGCTTTACTGTAGCATCTCTCAGCACTTACTGTCTCATGCCTGGTATTGCTGTCTTGTTCCCCGCAATGTTAGAGATCCAGGCTCGCTTATCGCTTATCGCACGTGCCCCGCACAGGGCCTGCACTTAGGCTAACTCGTAGTGTATGAAAAGACACAGAACTAAGGGGCAGGGGGACAGTGAGGGGATTGGTTCCTTTGCAAAAAAGTCCCCTGCAGGAAGGCTCACCTGTGAGGAGCTGGCGTGGTGGTAGAGGTGACTCCAGCTCTGGCTGGGCACTTGCTCCTCTTCCGAACTGCCCAGCGCCCTCCATGAGCTGGCGCAGCTAGGGGAGATGACTGTTGCTCTCCATGGAGGAGGGCTAGGCTTATCGCTTCTGAGTGGAGAAGGATCAGTGCGGAAGATGGACACATCTTCCTGTCCGTCTTGTGTCTGTTCGAGAAGTATGGGGAGAAAGGAGCTTGCAGGAATAAGGGTCCAATTCTCTTTTTCCCACTTCTCACCCACTAAGTTTGTACACACGTGACACTTCTCCCTCAGTTCTCTTAGGGCCACTAGTTGTACATGCTAGTTCTTCACTCCAGTACGTGTAAAGTGAGGCTCTTACAGTGACCTCGTAGCATTGTTTTGAGGATGACCTAAAACGGGGTGCAGCGAGTATTAGCTTTATTGCCATCTGGAAAAACATCAGTTGGACTGTGTAGGATGGGTTTGTGGTCACTGAGTGAGTGTTACTATAATAGCATCAAATAAATGGAGGAAAAGATCCACTAAATCAGATAGATTAAAAAATGCAAATCTGGGACGCCTGGGTGGCTCAGTTGGTTGGGCAGCTGCCTTCGGCTCAGGTCATGATCCCAGCGTCCTGGGATCGAGTCCCACATCGGGCTCCTTGCTCAGCAGGGAACCTGCTTCTCCCTCTGCCTCTGCCTGCCACTCTGTCTGCCTGTGCTCGCTTTCTCCCTCTCTCTCTGATAAATAAATAAAAATCTTTAAAAAAAAATGCAAATCTCTCAGGAAATTAGTCTTTAATGTCAATGATAAAAACTAATTCATTTTATTCTGTTACTGTGGGGCTATGTAGTGAAATGGATTTTCAAAGGGACGATAAATAGACCTAAATGAGATGATCAGTCCAGAGTGTAGTCGGCAGCAAGGACTGAGTGCTGGTGACACTGGCTGCCGTGGCTATCTTGAAAGTGGATCGATTTGACCTCATAGCGGGGACTTTTTTTTAATATAAAAATTATAAATCCAAAACACTGGAATTTCTCATTAGACTGTTTGATTCTCTTAAACTAGTTGTTTAAAATTTTTTTAAGTAGCAGAACTGCTTTGCAAACGAAATTGTATTTAGAAGCACAGTATTTACAACAAAGATGTCATGCTCTAGTTGGAGTGGAAGACCCAGACCGCTTCGGGAAGGCTCAGAGGAGCTCCTTGCTTTCAGACAAGCGTATTGTGAAAATCAGTCTTTCCACGGTTGCGCCTTGCCCTGTCAAACGTGAACAGACTATGTGACTCTGTTTAGAAACTTTGGTTTCATTCTCTGTATAGAAGCCAGGAAGTGGCTGCCATTGTGTTAGCACGGAATGGGAGGAAATCTAGTTTGAGCAGGACTGGAAATGTTTATACTAGAATGATAAGTTTTGTGACTCTTCTGTCTTAGTTTCATGACCTAGAGTTGGTCTAGAGAGGTGAGAGCTGTAAGAGCTGCCATGAGAGGTATGGAGTAGACACAGGAGTGAGTGGGTGTCTGTGGGCTGAGGCTTCAGTGTGGCCCCGGACCACGTAGGATAAGCAAGACCGTCCAGTCTCTGCCTTGTTGGACCCCAGTCCCTTGGTGGTAAAGCAGCTCTGTGAGCAGAGACCCTGTAAGTCACATGTGTCGTTCCCCCCACCCCCATGTCTACTCAGTGATAAGGGCTTAATAGATGTGTATCAGATGAGCGGACACATTTACGTCTGTCTTCTCGACTAAACTGCACGTCATTGGGAAGACAAGCCCTGTTGCACTGGTCGTTTTGTGCCCAGTGGGGGCACGTGGCCAGTAACTTAAAGAGTTAACCTGCAGAATTCATCAGGGGACGAATAAATGAGCAAACGTGTGCCTGTAGACCTGAACGCTTGGTGTGCCTTCCGGTTTGAGTTAAGATGCTGGAGGGAACCTCATGCCTTCTCTCGGGCTCGGGTGGCCTGACTCACAGAGGCTGTCCGCTGTGCTCGTAGACCTGAACGAGCTTCACTTCGAGCGGAGCCAGAGTCGTCCCGTACGAGCCGGCCCCAGAGCGGTTTCTGACCCAAGAGCGGTGCCCCACGAAGCATTGTCTGAGCCCGCACCATTTGCGTGCTGAGTGACACGCCACTGTGGCTCAGAGGAGGGACAGTAGGTAGTATGGACCAATGTGGCCAGGTCAGGTTCTCAGAGCCAGTAAGACTAGAGGGAGGTGTGTTTTGAGAGGCGGCGACTTGGGTGTTTGGAACCAGGAAACAGACAGCTGGAGCAGGGAGGCGCGGCACAGCGCCCTGGGCTCCAAGCGGCAGGACCTGGGGGGCCCTGGCTCTGCTGCTTCCCGGCCCTGTGGCCTCGAGAATAGCGTAGCTCCCCTGGCCCTGTCGCAGAAGCAGAGGGAAGACCGGTGCTCAGACTGACGCCGTGCCCCGAGGTGACGGTGAGCCGCTTCGTGAAAGCTCCCGTGACACGCTGGCCTCCAGATGTGTGTCTGTGGAGGGACCGCACGAGGGGCCCGGCTGATGGGAAGGAGGGCGCTCGGGAGCGTGGGCTCCGGCATTTGCCAGTGAGGCTGTCCGCGGGGTGGGGGGAAGGAAAGTGAACATACGAAGCCACCAGATCTGCTTCGGGGATTGCGGGAAGCTGCGCTGAGACTCGGCCGTGCTATGTTGGAGTGAGTCAGTCATGAGCTCTTCATGCCGACTTGATTCTGAAGGATGGCGCCGCGCTGAGAGAGGCAGGCCCCAGAGGAAACCCTGCAGGAGAGCTTCACAAAACCCTCCTGGGGGTGGCTGCTCCCTTGGCTCTAACGGCTTGCCTCTGGGCTTCCTAAGGCCTCTGTTGTCTTTATTCCTCCGCTGCTTACTTGTCTCACATTTTGGCCGTCAGGTGGTTACACCAACTGGACTCCTGTTGCCCAACAGTGGACACGTAACGGGTGGCAGACCACGCCGAGAAGGGAAAATAGGATTCTCTTTTGCCTCGGAATGTATGACTTGGTAATAGCAAGCCTGGTCTTTGTGACGCAGGATTGGGTTTGTTGTCACTTGTCCCTCCGGCGCACAGGCCACTCTCTCTCTCTCTCTTTTGCCTCCTGTAGCCGCTGGGGGTTCCTTCCCCTCATCCCGAGAAACCTCCCTTCCTTCCTGACCGTCTTTGAGCCGCTGTCCACTTTGTAGGTACTTGTTTTCGAGTGTTGACAGTGCTGTATTGTAACGTACAATTTACAAGTTCGTTTTCTTAACTAGACTGTGGTCTTGAGAGCAGGCCGGGGTACTTGCCTTCGCTTGTCCACTGTTCACAGCTGCACAGTCCAGCGAAAGCAATCAGTGGAACAAATGAAGATGAACAGATAAGGAAACCATTTTGCTTCTGTAAGATGTGTAATTATCTTCTGTATTCCATTACAGCCCTGTTTTTAATGTGGACCTTTGAAAGTTATCATCAGGTGTAAATCCAAGTGAGGAATGCACATTAAAACAGTTAGGATATTTTTGCCTCTGGAACTGGCACAGATTTTTAAAACTAGTCACACCCCTGGCTGATAAAGGTACAGGGAAACAAGGATTTTTGAATTTTGCTAAAATACATTTTCTATTAGTATTTGCTAAAGGGAATATGAACTGGCAGGACCTTTTCTGGAAAGCATTTGGGGGGAGATGCAATCAAAGGCTTTGGTAATGCTTATCTCTCTTCACCCACCAATTTTATGCCTGTGAATTTATCCGAAAGGATAAATAAAAAAATTTGCAAAAGATTTTTTATCATAACCTAGTTTATAGCTGGGAGGGAAGGAAACCGTCTCAATGTTTAACCACACAAACACTGGTCATGTACATTACAGTCCTCCTTTGGAGTAGTCTGCTGAGAAGAATCCACGCTGTGTTGTGGGAGTGGGGAGGAACGGGCTTGGAAATGGCACATGCCACCAGCTGCTCCGGCGCGTGTGTGAGCGGACAGGGAAAAGCCTGAACGTCTGCGTTCCAGAACTGGAAAATGGCGACCACCAGGAGTTTCATGTTTGCTTCATCCTCCGCATTTTCTCTGCTAACCATGAGTATGTATCACTTGTGTAATTTAAAAAAGTAAATAAAGGTGCGATATAGAAGCGTGCTTCCCCCTTTGCTGATGACACGCCCCTCCCAGTGAAGGAGGAGGGAACGAGCTGAAAACAGTGTTCACCTGGACCCAGTGCAGCGGGCCAGGCTCCCCGCTGTCTCGCCTGGTGCCCAGGGCCTCACAGGCCACTCTGGAGGCTTCCCAGAAGTAACACTCGTTCACTCATCACTCGCTCATCCAGGAAGCAGTTGTTGACGTCCTACGGTGACCTCAGGACTTGGGGTATAAGAAGAAGTGTCCAAATCTTGAAGGCCCACGGTGTTTGGGGGGTTTTGTTTTCATTGAGGTGTGATTGACATGATTCCGGGCACACATCAGAGTGTCTGGGCACCTGACACCTCATGGCACGGCCTTTAGGGTAGGCCTGGCGGCCTCCATCAGCACGCGGACTTACCGGGAGTTGGATGAAGATGATTTAGGAAAACTCTCTTTCTTTGGAGTCAGAAAGGGATCCCAAAGAGATTGGCCCAAGATTGAACAGACCATAAACAGCACTTCTAGACGGGACCTGGGAAATGCTCCCTCTCTCTGGTCACCTGGGCTTCCTGTCTTGTAAAAGGCCTATCTGCACTGTGGCAGACCCGCAAAGTGAGAGGACATCTTGGACCCGATGCTTGTGTCTCTTGTTTCATATCTTCAGAGGCCTGAACTGGCTTCCCTTGGTCTCACAGGATTTGTAGTGAACTAAAGCTTCGTGTCTAGGATATTTCTGTATTAGCCATTACTAAGTTACTTGTCCCTCCAATGCTAGTTTTGCTTTGTATTTAACTCGTCAATACAACTGGACAAAGCCGATGAAAACCTTTCTTTCTTCCGTATCAACTTCTTGCTTCTTACTTGTGGAGAGCGGCCGTTCAGCCGGTCAGTAACCCATCTATTGAGTATATCTATTTTCTGTGAAAAGATGATTTAGGTAGATTTTGCTGAAATCCAGACACTTTCCTTACAGCCCGGCACGGCGCTACGGCAACTTTACACGGACACGTTCCTTGTGCGCTACCTTCCACAGCATAGCCCTGACCCACGCACTTTCTCTTCCTTCCAAACCCCTCAACCAGTGAAGATCCTGCGTCTTCCGGGAAGGCTTCGCTCACCCGCACCAGTCCCCAGCATCCTTTCGCTCCTCTGGCATTCGTCACATGGCGTTGTCTTGCTCAGAGCTCCTTGAAACCGCCGCTGTGACCTTGTATTCTCCAGACACGCTCAGTTCCGTGTGAGACCCACCAGCAGGTCTGCACACACCTGCCTCCTTGCTGATCGGATGAGGAAATGGTGGGCAGGGTGAACACGTCTATTTGCTTACCGTGTTAGAAGGCTGACAGAGGTTAATTTGGAGTGAATTGTTTGCGCGGTTCCCTGTGATCTATTATCATGGCCTCTTCTTCATTACTGGTCAGGAGTGCGCTGTGTATTTCTCCTGGGTTGAGAGAACCATCTCACAGGGCCACATTTTGGAGAAGCCACCCTCGGTAGCTGTGGACGATCATGAAAAATGCGTACTGCTCCCCTGTCGTCTAGCACTGCAGCTTCTCGTTCCAAGCTCCGGGCACATCACAGACCATGCTTTGGGTGTCCCGTGTGTGTGTTCCCCAGGGACTCAGGCTCCAGATGCGGATTTGCTTCAGAGCAGCCGCTGATCTCGTGCGGCAATCGCCTCCCTGGACATGGAAGAGGTGAGTCTAGTCCATGTGCAGCCGCGAGTTTGCTGGGGGACATTCGGCTGGCCATGCATCTTTCCAAGGCTTCTGCTACTCAGTGTAACGTGAGAGCACGGGGTTCGGTGGCCATGGCCCCTTCCTTCTCCAGGATTCTCCTGCAGGCTGGTGTGCTCTCCTGGAGTACCATGACCCGACGTTCGCTCTCACAGGACCTGAAGAATTAATTCACTGCGCTTGGCTTCAAACGTCAGTGCTCAAGCCAGAGGAGGGCTTGCCCCGTAGCCTCACACTTGTTCAGGCTGTGTGTGGGTGTTTTCTGTCCCGCTCACTGCGGGTCGCCCCTGACGCTGACCCTTTATACATTTCTTCGAGGCTTCCGGGGTTGTTTCTGCTTTGTCCAGTGGAGTGGACTCCTTTGTCCATGTGACAGACCGTGAGGAATTTGAAAATAACAGTAGTACCTTAGCCATGAGTCTCGTCTTCTCCAGGTTGGAAAGTTCTAGGTTCTTCAACAGTTTCTCCTGGGACCCACTGGTTCTTCATCCCTGCAGCAGCCCGTTCGTACCTCCACACCTGCTTGACTCTGAAGACGCCATTCTTCTGCCTGATCCATCTTTCTCTCTCCCTTCATACACGCAACCACATCCTTCAAGACCCAACTAGAGCCTTCTTCGTCTCGCCACATCGTGTCCTCTGTCCTCTCTGCTTCTCTCTTGCTTTACTATGTTTTACACAACCTTTGCTACAGTGAATTTTATATTGTACCTTAAGTTTCTTACACACCTATGTGGCAGGGGACCTTCACTGACCTGTTCCCAAGGCCGAGGACATGGTGAGCATGCACAAGCAAATGAATGAATGAATGAATGAATGATTTTCTAGCATGTACTGTGGGTTCTGGTAAACAGTAGGCACTCAAGAAATGTTTATTGAAGAATAAATGAGTTCATGGTGAACAGACAAATACACGCTTGTCTCATGATCCTTTGAATCCTCTGAAAATATTGAACTAGAACCATAAGACTCCAGAGGTGACACTTCCAGTATAGGTGCAGGGACCGGCTTAGTCACGTCTTTCCCCCTTTGCTCATTTGTTCTGTTTCTTAAATCCCACCCATGAGTTCCCACCCATGAGTGAAATTGTGTGGTGCTTGTCTTTCTCTGACTGATGTGTTTCACTTTAATCATGCCCTCTGGCTCCGTTCACATCACTGCAAATGGCAAGATCTCATTCTTTTTGATGGCCGCGTCATAGTTCGTTGTCTGTGTGGACCACACCCTCTCTACCCAGTCCTCAGTCCACGGACACTTGGGCTGCTTCCCTGTCTTGGTTGCTGCTGTAAGCACGGAGGTGCGCGTACCCCTTCGAGTGGGTGTTTTGTGTTGGGTACATAGCCAGCAGCGACTGAGGGGTCATAGGGCAGCTCTGTGTTTAACTTAATTTCAGATTCACATTCACATTACTAGGAGAAGAAGGAAACTCGACGAGCACCTGCGTGGTCCTTCCTCTGGCCCTGGTGCCTTTCTCTGCTGTTCTGCCCCGAGTGTAGCCGAGGGAGCCCACAACTGCCCATGCCCCCAGCATTCTCCGTTTGCCTTGTGAGGCTGCTCTTGAGACGCCCTGGCCTCTGTCCTGCACCCCCATGCTTTCTGCTGCCTTCCGCTGCGATGAGCTGCACCGCCGTCCTCTGACTTCCTTCTCAAGGTCCTGCTAAACTCATGAATGCCTTTCTTTAACATGAAAAAGTCAATAACCAGAGGCGCCTGGGGGGTTTAGTGGGTTAAGCACCTGCCTTCGGCTCAGGTCATGATCCTGGGGTCCTGGGATCGAGTCCCGCATCCGGCTGCCTGCTCAGCGGGGAGTCTGCTTCTCCCTCTCCCACTCGCCCTGCTTGTGCTCTTGCTTTCTCTCTCTGTCAAAGAAGTAAATAAATCAATCTTTTTTTTTTTTAAAGTTAATGTAAGACTTAAAAAAATGATGATTAGCAACCCTCTGTTATGTGTTAAAGTGATACAAGCTTTCTTAGAAACAAGAGCTGTGATTTAATGTGGTTCCCAATATACATTAATGTGCTGTCTGCCCTGAACTCCTTATGCCCTTCCAGTATTAACACACAGAGGCCTTCCACATCTTCTCTGCGAAGGCAGGTGGTGGTGGATCAAACCCGGGGAAGTGGGAGCACAGAGCACAGTGTGTGTGCGGCAGCATGGGAAAGAGCAAAGGAAATGACACCAACTCTCGCTGTGGGCTCCACGAGTTGTCCGTCCTGTTCCTCTGATCGGAAAACACGAAAGAAACCAGTGGGGCTAGTGGAAGACAAGTAAATTGTTTGGACTTCTGATACATGTATGTAATCGGAATAGGAGAAAAACAAAACAGGAAGGAGGTACTTCAGAAGTATAAACAGATCCGTATTGTATCACTTTATGACACGATCCAATTTCCAGAGGGTAACTAAGTGGAAAGAATGACAAGTGGGGAAAGAAAATCACATGGACCAGATTCTGGCCTTGCCAGAGATTCCAACTACTTAACATGTGAATTTAAAAGATTACTTAAGTACTTAAAAAATAGAAGTGATCGAGAAAAAGCCCAGTAATATCTAAAAGTAAAAAGGGATAAGCAGAAATCACTTATTTCCTGGGCTCTTAGGCGACTCAGCTGAGTGTCTGCCTTTAGCTCAGGTCACGATCCCCGGATCCTGGGATGGAGCCCTGCATTGGGCTCCTTGATCAGTGGAGAGTCTGCTTCTCCCTCTGTTCCTTCTCGTGCTGGCTCACTCTCTCTCTCTTGCTGTTTCTCTCATAAATAAATAAAAATCTTAAAAAAAAAAAAAAAAGAAATCGATTCTTTAAATCAGCAACTACTTCTTTTAAATATAAATTTCTGTGTGCTTCAGGGGAGAATGGTCGGTTGTGTTATAAATATGTCAAGGGAATTTGCACATCCTTTTTGTGGGGTTGGTCTGATCCTTTTAAAAGTTAAGCTGGAGAAAACTAGAAAATCTGACCATTTACAGCTGGGAGTTCACCATTCTCTTTGTACTTTTGTACCCTTAGTTATTACCAGTCAACAGAGCTCTGGATTAGAAGCCAGACCATTTGCCAGGATCCTTTCCAGGGTTTGTCATATGGTTCTAATAAGATAAGGCCTGGCAGAGCACTTTATAGGCTCTAAAGCGCCGTTCAGCGAGTTCAGATGGTATGAATAAGTCAGTATGCAGCAGTTAACAGTGTGAAGTGCATGTAACTGTGACAGAATTCCATGATTAGGAAACTAATCTAATAAACATGTCACTAAAACTGTGATTAACACATCACTGACCATTTCCCAACTTCGAAAGCCATTTAGTGGTTTGAACCTATTCAGTCAATAAAAGAGACCAGGGCATCTGGGTGGCTCAGTTGGTTAAGCATCTGCCTTCAGCTCAGGTCGTGATCTCAGGGTCCTGAGATTGAGTCCCACTTTGGGCTCCCTGCTCAGCGGGGAGCCTGCTTCTCCTTCTCTTTCTGTCAATCCCCCCTTCTGTGCTCTGTCTCTCTCTCTCTCTCAAATAAACAAAATCCTAAAATGAAAAATAAAGAGACAATTTGCTTGGTATACATGGGGAAATTGATTGTTAACATCAGAAGGACACTCGGCAATCATTAAGCAAGGGGGAATCTGCATTTAAGTCATTAATTTTTGCTCATTGAATTTCGGGAAAGATCAGAGAAGTTTGGAATTGTGAATATTATTCAAAAGAGTCACCCTAAAACCCCATTGCAAAAATTAAAAAATTGATTTTTCTGGACTGCTGGGAAGTTCAAGTAGTAGAAGCTATAATTCTCACCCCCCCAGGATTGTTACAGATGAACTGGTCTCTGAGCATAAATGCAAAATTACAGAAGATACATTCTCCAGTTAGACCACGGGGTTACTCTGCTTGGCCTCACTTCTTAAATCCTAACACGGCTTTATTCGGATACTGTCCTCTGCTTCCTGGGTCCCACAGGGAACTCCCATGCTCTAAGACCGATGCATCAGTTTATAACTTTGTTTCTCTTCAACACGAATAATTAAACATCATATACAGAAGACACACAAGTAAAGTTTATGTTAAAACAACCAATAGGAATTTCCTGATCATGGCTTTTATTTCATTTTCTTATTTTTATATTAAATTTTTTAAAATTTATTTTTTCAGTGTTCCAAGATTCATTGTTTATGATTACAACTTTTCAAACTCACGTGTCGATGAATTGAATGTCCTGTTCATGGGAAATAAAGGATATTTCCCTAATGCGAACTTCTCTGACGCATAAGAACAGGAAGGATTGAAAATGACCAAATGACATTAATCTCGGATTGAAAGCTCCTTGTTTTAGAGATCTGCCTTGGGATTCCTGGGCTGTTAGGAACCCTGATGATACCGTGGGAAGAGTTCCCGCCTCACGATGCTTGTCGGGATATTAAAGGAATTGATCGTGTCAGTGCTTGGAATGAACGGTGTCTGATGCAGATCAGTGTGCATAAATACTAGCTACTTCTTCACACTGTTCTTTTAAATCAACCCAAGAGTATTCCCTGAGGAAACGTGTCGTCTGCCCAACAGCAGAAATTACTCTTTCTACATTGCAATTTTCCCCCCTTTATTTGTGTCTGTCTCATGCTTCTCACTCTTGTCACCTCCTGTTACTACTGGTTTTTATTGTTGGAAAGCTAACGGTGTGGTTCGGTGACCTCAAAACGACTGGTCAGTTCGACCTGGCCACGTGTTTAGAAGCCTCAGATGTGGAGGAGGGTGCTGTGCTTTGCAGCACGCTTTCCTCTTGTCTGGTGCAGCAGCAGTGCCCTCTCTCCATCAGGCGGTCAGGCTGCCCGTGCTTTCTTCCTAGACCAATCCAGACCACGTGAACGAACTAATCCAGGGTTTCCTGCCCGAACCGCACGCTTCCTGTATTGTATGTATGTGCTTCAGACGCATCTGTCTTCTTTTAAGCAACAGTTTAGGTTCCTCAATGGCTTGATGTCATGGAGTCATTACCTAGTTATACCAGGGAAAAAAAGATTCTCTCTTCTTTATCATTCCTTTTACCATCCAAATTATACTCTTTTTGTCAGAAGATTTCCCTTGGAGATGATCCTAATTCACCCTGTTTCGGTGGTTGTTACCATCTGGATGAAATGAAAGGAGGAAATGTGGTTATGATCATGGTTAATTATTTTGATTTTTAAAAACAGCTCTTTCTTTCCTAGAGTTCTTTTTCTAAGGAATCGATTTTTTTTTCTTTTTTGCTTTGCTTTGTTTTGTTTAAGGCGTTTTAAGACTTTGGAATTTGTGATTTGAAAAAGCTGTATCCCATTCTTCCTAACTTTTATCCCCTTGGTAGAATAATTCAAAACAAGATCTGCCTAGTATTAACCCATATCACAACCACCTGGTGTTTTTAAACCGCGGTATCCAGGGGCCCACCCCAGAACTACCAAACCGAAGGTCTTGGGGTGAACCTGAGAGTCTGCATTTTGTGTGCTCTCAGGTAATTCTTAGATATATAGGAGGTGAGAATTATTGTTTTGACCCTTAATATGCTAGAAAATGAAATCCTGTTTTGCACTCCTTTAAAATTTCCATTCTGTAATTTCAAGCTACTTAGGATGATGCTTGGTTCAGTAAGACAGTGATTTCTGAGAGCGGGGCCTTCTCTCTCTCTCTCTCTCTCTGTGTGTGTGTGCGTGTGTGTGTGTGTACACAGACACACAACTTTATCCTGTCAGCCTCCTATGGTCCCATAGTCCTAAACACTAACAAAACCCACCTCACATCATCCCATTTCTACAGGTGTTTCTGTATGTCACACCCTCCACCTTCAGACTGTCCGTCACTCAAGGAGGGTGCATGGCACTTGAGAGGTTAGACACAGAGTATGTATTTGTTGTTCTAAATATCAGATACATTTTGTATCGCTGTTTAATCACTTCCTGTGTATTAACTATATATTCTCAACATGGGAAAACACCTCAGTGTAGACTTACATGTGCAGGCCTACATTTTTGTGGTGTCTAACAGATACCCTTCTGTGCACGTAGTAGAGACGAATGTCGGTAAACCAGTTCTGTATTCAGTAAGAGTTCACCGTTTCCATGAACAATTTAAGTCAGAACCAAGCAAATATTTAATTTATATGTTGAAGACAAATAGGAAAAAATAAACCAAATGACTCTTTGCCCAGTCTTATTTCTGGAAGAACAGCTCAGCAGGGCTGAGCCCAGTTTGGTTTACAGGCTTGGTTTCCACAGCTGGGTGGGGCTCGTGTACCAACCAGTTGAGCCATTGTCCCCGCTGTTTTCTTGTATCTGGCCAGATCATGCAGTTGGTAAAACTATCTAAAATACTGTGTGCTCGGCCACTCTAGATACAGCCAAAAGCTCGGTTGTCAACGTGGAGCCATGCAGCTGGCGGATCTACTGAGGGGAACATTCCTTATTTGCAGGCAAATGATTTCTTTTTCTCTGACTAAAAATATATTTAGATGGATATGGTTTCAGATGTGTAATCACTGTTAGGTAAGCTGCCTGTGTGCATTTCATCTGTAAGAGCAGCCAACAGACAAATACCTTCTTTTCTCCAGTTCCGAGGAAAAAACTCGTCTAATTTGCTCAGCAGGGTGCAAGAATCAAGGAAATGATCTTAGATTGAGAATTCAAGTTCAAATAACATTTCAGAGCGTGTTCTACCCCAGGCTTGCAAATTAACACGTGGTCCTGTTCTTACGAAGTTCAGTCTGAGACCTGCCGAATGATGTGAACTCCAAGAGATGTTCTGCTGCACGCCCCTTTCCCCACATCCAGGTCCTGGCTCGCCACAGTCAGTCCCTCCAAACTTCCCCTCGGAACTTCCTGGCGCCTCCCGTAATCGAAGAGGCGACGTGACCTCCTGAGTGTTGAGCTCCTACCATGTGCTTAGTCCTTGAAAGATGTTCTCTCATCCAGTCCTAACAATTCTCGAGGTGGATTTTACCATTCACAGTGAACGTGTGGAAAATTCCATCCTCAGCAAGGCGCATGCTTGGTAACTGATTTGGTAATTTCTCTTTTCAAGTCTGGTATGCTATCTAGTGTCACATATGAAATAGTCATACGAAGTTGCCTAATGAATGAGGGAATTCCGTGAGCGACTCCTGAGTATCACCTTGAATCAGTCTCTGAATTCTCGCTCGCTTGCTTGCCCTCTCTTCCCCATGGCAAACTTTGATTCAAGTGGATTTGGGAATCCCCTGACCCAAGTTCCTCTGTGACTAGACGTCACCTCCAAACTGTCTTTGTCACAAAGTTGGCCAGCCCCTATTGGTCTTCTGGGGAAGCTGGGTCGTTCGTTAATGGGTGAGGTGGTCTGTTTCATTCTTGTGTGGTCTTTACTATTAGAAAGGCTCTCCTTATACTGAGATAAAATCTGCTTCCAGGTTGAAGGATGGCATGGAGTTGTGGGGAAAGCTTAGGCCTGGGGTCAGAACATAGGGATCTGGCCTCCAGTGTTTTCATACAAGGCACGACCCAACCTCTCTGAACCTACCTCCTCACCTGCAGAGCTTCCGTAATTGGTAATAGGTGTGAAGACGTCTGCATTACCTAACCCACAGGGGCATTACGAGAACCAAAATCACCCAGCGGAGATTTATTCTTCCTTTACTAGGAATAAATCCAAACAGAAAGCTTGGTTGTTCCTCTTCCACCTCCTGGACTGTGAAGAACAATTCTACTCATCGTCAAAGAAAACAGGGGTGCGCCTCATTACATCTCGTCTTCTTTATACGAAAGAGCTCTGCTTCCTTATGTACCTTTAAAAATATGAAAGTGATAGTGTTCATGTAAAAACTCGTCCTGGCTGCCTCCTGGACAAGGACCCTGCTGGATCCTCTCTGGTACATCAGATGTTTCCGAGACAGGTGCCCAGGACTGGCCCCCACGCCGCGGGGTCACTCTGCCATGCCAACCCAGGATCAGCGTCATGGCAGCCCTGGGCTAGCACACACCCGCTGGGATAAGGCAGCCTCGGGCTGCGCCCGCATTTACATCCATGACAGCAGGAGCCAAGCTAGGAGCCAAGCTAGGTCCAGGTTGTGTGTTGTGGGGGTCAGGTCCTAGCTACCATCCTGCTCTGTCTTCCTGGGCCTGTGATCGTGAGGTTGTTTTTAACCGAAATGTAGACCACTGAGCTTACTTATAGTTGACTTAATTCATCGTGGTTTTCGCCTGTCATGCCAGTCCCTGCAGTGTTTCTGACCTCTTCTTTTTACCTACCAATGAGTAGCTACCTCTAGAGGTCTTATGACATCAGCAAAAATGATAAGTCCTTTTTGTTGTTAGCTACATTTCTGATAAAAACGCCCAAGAAGATATGGCCTGTGAGGACCCTGTGAGCGTCTTCTCATTAAAGGATTCCCGCTACTCTTGATTAGTCTTCTGGTTATTTCTGATAAGAGTGCGTCTCCCGTATAGACTGTGAGCTTGGTCCCCATAGGGGCCCTCAGATTGTGTCACGGCTGATAGATAGTGTTTGCTTCGTGAGAGTCTGTCACCGGAGAGGGAATGGATTGCTTAGTGGAGAGCTGCTTGTCACTTCCTTGGCTGTGGTTATCCGACATCGACCCGTCTTACTTGGCCAGCGTCCAAATTACATTATCTTTTTTTGCTTTATCAGGTATATCCCAAATCAATGGAAATAACCCCTTTGTCTAAAGACGGAATAAGCCTGTTACAGGAAGGAAGTAGATCCACTGATACGACTAGAGTTTAGTGCGCTCCTCTGTATTTATTTGTGGGTAACACGTATCTCCTCTCCAAGTGTTCACGCAGCTTCTGCGTACTTACTTTCCCCCACTTCGGCTTCATGATCTCTTCCCTAGTTCCTAGTGCACCTGTGGGAGGTATATCGTACTCTCTCGTCCACCCCTCCCTCCCCTTGCGCTTCCCCATTTCTGCTCCTTACTCTTTCCAGTCGGTCTTTTCAAGTTGAACAGTTTTCCTTAAATGTGTTCTTGAAAGTAGGCTTCTCTTACCTTTAGCTCCCCGGTCCGTATCCCTCTCTTTCCCTACCTGGATTCCTCCCTTCTTTGGAACAAAGTTGAATAAAAGTATATTTATAAGTGTGTTGAATAAAATGTTGTGTCCCAAAATCTCATTAAAAAAAAAAAAACAACTGTATTCTCTCGACCTGAATAAAATCCCTGCAACCAACACGTTAGTTTGTTTGAATTGTGTAGACAGATGAGTGGGTCAGTGGTCCTCAGATGGAAAGGCCTTTCCTTCCAGAGGGTTTATTGCAATCTGGGTGATCGGTAAAGACCCAAACGGGAACTCCTCTGAATAATTATGATTTCTGATATTTTTTAAGGTTAGTTGTATTTCCCTCAGAAGACTAAGAATTTTTTTTTTAAGATTTTATTTATTTATTTGACAGAGATCACAAGTAGGCAGAGAGGCAGACAGAGAGAGAGGAAGGGAAGCAGGCTCCCTGCTGAACAGAGCCTGATGTGGGGCTTGATCCCAGGACCCCAGGATCATGACCTGAGCCAAAGGCAGAGGCTTTAACCCATTGAGCCACCCAGGCACCCCAGAAGACTAAGAATTTTAAATCACTGTAAACTCTGTCTTGTTGACCATTAACTTGAGCTCTTGAGTCACTTTGGGTTTTGTCATAAGTGAGGGGCCGTCTCGGCTTGGGCAGGTTTTCTGGGAATAGAGTGAAATGAGGCCGCTGATCAGAATTTATGTTTAGCTTAAGGAAATAATCCTCTGTTTGCTGAAATCATGTTCACAGTCTTCTGCTATTTCCTGTATTTTGATAATTAGTAATATTTTCTAGGGTGGAAAATATGTGTCATTCTCTTACAGGCTTAATGTGATCTTAATCTGAAAGTAATTAGCAGTTCATTTTTTAAATATATATTCATACATTTTACCGGGCAAGTCAAGAGTCCCGTTAATATTATGTTCCATTTTAGTTCACATGCAAGCCTTTCCAGAGCCTTATCCATCATGATAGTATGTTCTATGTTTGGGTCATTTTGAGTGCTACTTTTTAATTTCCCACTTAAGTAATACAAGAGTTTACACTTAAGAATATTGGTTTACCCATCTGGGAGCTGTCACATGACGAGATTAATCTCCGTGTCTAATCTACACAAGTCAGAATGTCCAAAAAGGGATGTAAAGGGAGCCTTAAAATTCAGTCCTGTAAGTTCTGCCTCAACCAGGAGCTAACTTGTCATGGGTGGAGGAGCTGCACGTGTACAAGGCACAGCGGAGCTCTCGGCCCATACGGGCCTCACCACAGTCAGATGCTGCGTTATGGTCCTTCCTCTAGAGGAGCTTCCCTGCTGTTCTCCAGAGCAGCTGCACCAGCCTGCGTTCCCACCAACAGTGCAGGAAGGTTCCTCTTCTCCGCACCCTCACCGACACCTGTTCTTTCTTGTGGGTTTTAGTTAAGCCATTCTGACAGGTGTGAGGTGTATCTCATGGTATTTTTGATTGGCATCTCCCTGACGATGAGTGACGATGAGCGTCTTTTCATGTGTCTGTTGCCATCTGGATGTCTTCTCTGGAGAAATGTCTCTTCATGGCTTCTGCCCATTATTTAACTGGATTATTTGGTTTTGGGGTGTTGAGTTGTATCAGTTCTTATATATTTTGGATACGCACCCTCCTTTGGAAATGTCATTTGCTGATACCTTCTCCCATTCAGTCGTTGTCTTTTAGCTTTGATCGTTTCCCTCATGGTGCAGAAGATTTTTGTTTTGATGTTGTCCCAATAGTTTATTTTTGCTTTTATTTGCTTTGCCTCAGGAGACATATCTAGAAAAACGTGGCTACAGCCAACATCAGAGAAGTTAGTGTCTGTGCTCTCTTTGAGGATTTTTATGGTTTCAGGTCTCACATTTAGGTCTTACCCTTTGAGGCGGTTTTGTGTGTACAGGGAAAGACTGGTCCAGTCTCATTCTTCTGCACATTGCTGTCCAGCTCTCCAGTGCCTTTTGTGGAAGAGCCCGCCTTTCTCCCGTTGCGTATTCTTGCCTCCATTGTCATAAGTAGATCTATGTGTCATTGTGAGTTTATCTCAGGGCTTCTGTTCTGTTCCATTGATCTATGTGTCCATTCTTACATCAGTGCCTGCTTTAATTACTTCTACTTTGTAATATAACTTGAAATCTGCAGTTGTGGTGCCTCGTGTTTTGCTTTTCTTTTTCAAGACTGCTTTGGCTACCTGCGGTCCTTTGTGGCTTCATAAAATTTTAGGATTGTTTGCTGTAGCTCTGTGAAATGCACTGTTGATATATGTTTTTAAAAGATTTTATCTATTTATTTGACAGACAGAGATCACAAGTAGGCAGAGAGGCAGGCAGAGAGAGACGAGGAAGCAGGCTCCCCACTGAGCAGAGAGCCCGATGTGGGGATCATGATCTGAGCCGAAGGCAGAGGCTTAACCCACTGAGCCACCCAGGAGCCCCAAGCACTGTTGATATTTCGAGAGGGATCGTATTAGTCTTCAGCTTGCTTTGAGTAATGCAGACATTTAAACAGTATTTGTTTTCCAGTCTGCGAGCGTGGAATGGCTTTCCGTTTCTTTGCATTGTCCTGAATTTCTTTCATCAGAATTTTATAGTTTTCGGAGTACAGTTCTTCCACCTCTTGGGTCAAATTTATTCCTGGTATTTTGTTATTATTTGCAGTGCAGTGTGAACGGGATTGTTTTCCTCATTTCACTTTCTGCCGTTTCGTGATTGGTGTATAGAGATGCAGCAGACTTCTGTGAGCTGATTTTGTGTCCTGCATTTTGTGGCGTTTGTTTATCAGCTCTAGGAGTTTTCGGTGGCGTCTTCAGTGTTTTCTGTGTGTGGTGTGATGCCGTCTGCAAACAGAGAAGGTTGCACTCCTTCCTGACAGTCTCGATGCCTTCTGTTTCTTCGTGTTGTCTCACTGCTGAGGCTACAACTTCCAGGACTATGTCGAATAGCAGTGGTGAGTTGACATCCTTGTCTTGTTCCTGACCTTAGGGGGAAAGCTCTCGGTTTTCCACCATTGACTAGGACATTGCCTGTGGGTTTTCATAGATGGCCTTTAAAATGTGGAGGTAAATTCCCTCTATCCCTGCTTGTTGAGGATTTTTATCATGCATGGATCTTGTACTTTGTCAAACGCTTTTTCTGCATCTATTGAAATGAACATATGGTTTTTGTCCTTTCTCTTATTGGTGTGATGTGTCATGTTGATGGTTTCGTGACTGATGAACCACTTTTGCAACCTGGAAATAAATCCCATTTGATAAGAGTGAGTGGTTTTTTAAATTTATTGTTGAATTTGCTTTGCTAATATTTTGTTGAGGATTTTTGCCTCTGTATTCATGAGAGATACTGGCCTGTAGTTCTCTTTTTCCGTGTTGTCTGTCTGGTTTTGGTATCTGGGTGATACTGGCCTCATAGAATATATTTGGAAGTTTTCCTTCCTCTTGTAGTTTTTGGAACAGTTTGAGAAGAATAAGCATTAACTCTTCCTTTAATGTTTGGTAGAATTCACCTGTGGAGCCATCTGGTCCTGAACTTTTGTTTTTGGGGAGTTTTTTGATTACTGATTCAATTACATTGCTGACAATTTGTTCAAATTTTCTATTGCATCCTGCTTTAGTTTTGGGAGGTTATAGTTTCTAGGAATTTATCCATTTCTTCTAGGCTGTTCAATTGGTTGGTATATAGGTTTTCATAATATTTCATAATAACAAACAATATTACAATTGTTTGTTTTTCTGTGGTATTGGTTGTTATTTCCTCCTTTTTCTTAGTAATTTTATTTAAATTCTCTCTCCTGGAGCGCCTGGGTGGCTCAGTGGGTTAAAGCCTCTGCCTTCGGCTCAGGTCATGATCCCAGGGTCCTGGGATCGAGCCCCACATCGGGCTCTCTGCTCAGTGGGGAGCCTGCTTCTCCCTCTCTCTCTCTGCCTGTCTCTCTGCCTACTTGTGATCCCTGTCTGTCAAATAAATAAATAAAATTTAAAAAATAAAAAATAAAAAGTAAATTCTCTCTCCTTTTTAGAAATACTTCTTGCTAGACATTTATCAATTTTGTGATAAATTCATTTGTCTGTTCTTTTTTTTTTAAGTTTCTATATCATTTATTTTTGCTTTGATCTTTTTATTCCCTTCCTTTTGCTGGGTGTGTGTTTTGTTTGTTCTTCTCTTTCTATCTCCTTCAGGTGTAAGATGAGATTTTTCTTACTTCTGGGAGTAAGCTTGTACTGCTATAAGGCTTTGCTCTTAGAACCACTTCTCCTGCATCTCAGAGATTTGGGACTGTTGTGTTTTCATTTTCATTTGTTCTCACATAATTTTTGTATTTTTTTCTTTTTTTTCCCTGGTTGACCCATTCATTGTGTAGTAGGATGTTATTTAACTTCCATGTATTTGTGGTCTTTTCATATATTTTCTTGTGGTTGATTTCTAATTTCATAGGGTTGTGATCAGAAATGATGCATAGTATGACTTTGATTTTTTTAGTTTGTTGAGACTTGTTTCGTGATCTCATGTATGATCTATCCTGACAATGTTCTTCATGCAGTTGAAGAGAATATGTGTTCTGCTGTTTTGGGATGGAATGTTCTGAATGTATCTGTTAAATCCACCAGATCCAATATGGCATTTAAAGCCACTGTTCTGGGGCGCCTGGGTGGCTCAGTGGGTTAAGCCGCTGCCTTCGGCTCAGGTCATGATCTCAGGGTCCTGGGATCGGGTCCCGCATCAGGCTCTCTGCTCAGCAGGGAGGCTGCTTCCCTCTCTCTCTCTGCCTGCCTCTCCGTCTACTTGTGATTTCTCTCTGTCAAATAAATAAATAAAATCTTTAAAGCCACTGTTCTGTTTGAATGACCTGTTCATTGCTGCAAGTGGGATGTTAAAGTCCCCTACTATTATTGTATTATTATCAAGTGTTTCTCTTGTGTTTGTTATTAACTATTTTATGTATTTGTATGTTCCTGTTTTGGTTGTGTAAATATTTACAATTGTTATATCCTCTTGTCGGATTGTCTCCTTTATTATTATATAAAGTCTTTTGTCTCTCTTACAGTCTTTGTTTTGAAGATGATTTTGTCTGAAGAAGTATTGCTACCCTCGCTTTCTTTTGACATCCAGTTTGCATGATAAATGTTTCTCCAGCCCTTTACTTTCGATCTGCAGTTGTCTTTAGGTCTGAAATGAGTCTCTCGTAGGCAGCATCAAGATAGGTCTTATTTTATTATCTACTCTGTCACCCTATGTCCTTTAAATGGAGCATTTAGTCCATTTACATTCAGAGTAATTATTGATAATTATGTGTTTATTGCCATTTTATCACTTATTTTGTGGTTGTTTCTATAGATTTTCTCTGTCCTTTCTTCTCTTGCTCTTTTTTCATAGCTTACTGGCTTTCATTAGTGATATACTTGGATTCCTTTCTCTTTACTCTTTGCATATATCTATTAATGGTTTTTGATTTGTGGTTACCATTAGGTTTGTATATAGCTTCTTCTGCATATAGCAGTCATATTAATCTGATGGTCATTTATTTTTAAATCCACATTCTACTCCTCTCCCTGTCATGCTTTAGGTATATGGTATTATATTTTATATGCTTTTAGTTTATGGATCCTTTGACTAATTTTTACAGAAATATTTATTTTTACTGCTTTTGTGTTTTTCACTTCTCATAATCTCACTTACGGTCTTTCTTTTCCACTCAGAGTCCCCTTTAATATTTCTAGTAGAGCTAATTTAGTGGTCATGAACTCCTTTGGTTTTTGTTTGTCTGAGAAACTCTTTCTCTTTCTATTCTGAACGATAGCCTTGCTGGATAGAGTATTCTTGGCTACAGATTTTTCCCATTCAATACTTTGAATATTATCAGGCCACTCTTGTCTGGCCTGCAAAATCTCTGCTGAAAAATCTGCTCATAGCCTCATGGGGTTTCCCTTGTATGCAACTGTCTTTTCTAGTTGCTTTTAAATTTTTTCTTTATTACTACTTTTTGCCATCTTAATTACTATGTGTCTTGGTGTAGACCTCCTTCAGTTGAATTTTGAGGGCTGGGGAGAATATCTGTGCCTTCTGGATCTAGATATCTTTTTCCTTCCCCAGATTAGGAAAGTTTCTAGCTATCATTTATTCAAATGAGTTCTCTGCTCCTTATCTCTCTCTTCTTCCGAGATGCCTGTAATGCAGATATTATTATGCTTGATAGAATCACTGAGTTCCCTATCTATTCTCAATCTGCATAATCTTTCCTCTCCTTTGCTCAACTTGGTTACTTTCTGTTACTCTGTCTTCCAGGACATTAATTCATTCCTCTGCTTCATCTAGCCTGCCACTTATTCTATCAATTTTTAATTTCATTTATCATATTCTTAATCTCTGATTGCTTCTTTCTCTGATTGTGTTAAGGGTCTCAGTGATGTTCTCCACTCTCTTCTCTGGTCCAGCGAGTATCTCTCTGATCATTACTTTAAATTCTCTATTGGGCATATTACTTGTGTCTGTTTCTGTTTGGTCTCTTGCTGTGGCTTCATCCTGTTCTTTCTTTTGGGCGGTGATTCCATCTCTCCTCATTTTGTCTCACTTTCTGTGTCTGTGTCTGTGTCTGTGGTAGGAAAGTCAGCTACATACCTTGCTATTAACAGTAACAGCCTAATGAAGAAGAGGTTCTATAGTGGCCTGGAGTGCAGTGTTCCCTCTTTCCCCAGGCCTAGTGCTTCAGGGGGTGTCTCCTGTATGTGTGTTTTGTGTGCTCTGCTGTCGAGACTTGGGCTCTTTTTCCTTCCGTCCAGTTGTCTGCAGAGACTCACTTGGCCTATTGTGGGCAATATTTGGTCCCCAGCAGGGGTGAAGCACATTTTTAAAAAAGATTTTACTTATTTATTTATTTATTTATTTGAGAGAGAGAGCATGAGAGGGGGAAGGTCAGAGGGAGAAGCAGATCCCCTGCCAAGCAGGGAACCCGATGTAAGACTCAGTCCTGGGACTCCGGGATCATGACCTGATCCAAAGGCAGTTACTCAGCCAATTGAGTCACACAGGCGCCTGGGGAAAGCACATTTTAACAAGGTGTGTGGTGGTCTGCTCACGAAATGAGACCTGCGCCACAACTGATGTCTGGCAAAATGCCCACACAGGTCAGGAGATGTAGTGTTGTCAGGGATTTGGGCTGGTCTGCTGGGGAAGAGGCCCACGGGACTGGGACTAAAGCCACTGTGGCTGGCAAGGGCAGATGCACCCAAGTGCAGTGAGGGGCATGGCGAGACTTGGTGCAAGCCAGGAAGGTAGCAAGTGCGGGTACAGTACTCGTTCCCACAGGTGACCTGTGTTTATGCTGGGAAGGGGAGAAGAAATGCCAGCTCCTTAGTTCCTACAGTGGTCCCCCTGCCTCCATCCCCGTCTGTAGGACCATGCTCTGAAATGAGCAAATCACTCTCCCTCCTGTCTGCCCAGGCATTTTTCAGACCGCTGGTTCTAAACTGGATCTGCAAGGACTCATATTGTGCTGCCTTGTTAGGGCAGAGACCCCACTTCCTAGTGCCCTCCAGGTTCTCCCAGAGCCCAGCCCACTGATGTTTTTAAAATTCTAGGCTATAAATCCTACTGATTGTAAGAATTCACAAAATTTGGCCCCTCTCACTTTCAAAGGCAAATATTACCGAGATTTGTTCTCCTAGTCCATGGGCTGGTGTGAAAGTCGGGTTCGCCCTTCTCTGTGTACCAGCTCCCTCTCCATCAAGGGTGGCCACAGTCCGTTCTGCTCCCACTCCTTCCTGCCTTACTTGATGGGGCCTCTTCTCTACCTCGAGTTGTGGTGGTGTGCTGCCCGTCTGCAGGTTGTTTTCTGGGTTGTCTACAATGGCATGGGTGCTGTCTGGTTGTGCTGTGGGATGAGGTGAGCTCAGGGTTCTCCTACCCCACCATCTTCACAGCTGACCCTTATCAGTTTCACTTTCTTACCTATTTTCCTATTAGGACAGGTGCTCTTTTTTTTGGTTTTTTTTTTTTTTTTTTTTAAGATTTTATTTATTTATTTGAGAGAGAGAGAGAGAAAGCATGAGATGGGGGAGGGTCAGAGGGAGAAGCAGATTCCCTGCTGAACAGGGAGCCTGATATAGGACTCAATCTTAGGACTCCAGGATCATAACCTGAGCTAAAGGCAGTTGACCAACCAACTGAGCCACCCCGGCACCCAGACCATGTGCTTCTTGAGTGTAGGATCTGTGAAAAGTGTTTATAAGAGAATCACAGTACCTAAGAGTCTAGTTTAACCAATGCCTCTAAGAAACTGTGACCTTGACAAATTAATCTTTTGATATCAGTGTAATAAACCATAGAGGAGGAATGGTTTTAAAAACAGTGTTTTTTAATAGTCACTATGGTATTGTTAACAGTAAAATGAAATAATACAGATAAAAATAATTAAAATAACTTGATATACAAAAAGTTGACATAAAAGGAGGAACCATGCATGAAAAGACTTAAATATTTGGCTACAAATAAAATTAAATGATGAAGAGAGAAATGTTGGTAACATCTAGGACAGATGAATTTTGTTAAATATACAAATACAGAAATTACAACAAATATGTAAATACAAAAATGCTATAAATATGGGAAACATTTAAAGTATCATTTACAGTTGTACCAACAAATTTGAAACGCCTACATAAAAATCTACAAATATGTGTGCTGAAAACTGTAAATCACTGACGAGAGACACAAAAGACCTACACAACTGGAGAGATACAGTGTGCATGGAGATGTGCTCACAGACTGGAAGACAATTTTGTTCAGATAAATTTTCCTCCCAGATTGAGTGGCAGGTTTGATTCAATTCCAAACAAAAGCCCAGCATGCTATTTTGGTAGCAATCCACAACTTGATTCTAAAATTTACATGAAAATCAAAAGCACTAGAACAGTCAAAACAATTTTGAAAAAAAACAAGGTTGAAGAATTCCCACTTCTCGATGTTAAGACTCATTGTAAATTGAGAATAATCAAATTAGAATAGAATTGGCAAAGGACTGACCAAAAGTAAGTGGAGAAATACAGTTCAGAAATACATCCATGCATATACACTCAACTGGTTTTTTAGAAAGGCGCTGAAACATTTTAATGGAAGGAAGATAGTGTTTTTAAATAAATTCTGCTGGAACAACTGGACATCTGTATACAAAATATATATACATATTGCATACATATGTACACATGCATATGAAATAGATACACATATTGTATACTATGTATATATGGTATATAGTATATATTGTATACTACATATATGTGTATGTGTGTGTATGTGTGTGTGTGTGTGTATATAATCTCCCTTATGTTGCAACATAGGCAAAATGAGCTGACAAGGGAGTATAGACCTAAATGTGAAGCCCAAAGCCATAAAACTTTTCTAATAAAACATAGAGGAGAATCTTTGCAATATTGAGTTAGGCAAATATTTCTTAGGTAAGACAAAAAAAGTAGGAATCATGAAAGAAACACTTGATATATTTCACCTAATGAAAATTAAAGACTTACGTTCTTTGGAGAGGATGCTGTGGGAAATGAAAAGAAAAGCCACAGACTAGGAAAAAAATGTTTGCAAACATATATCTGATAAAGAACTAGAATCTAGAGTATGTAGAGACACTCATAACTCAATAGCAAGAAAACAACCAACCTCATTTTTGAAGTAGGCAAAAGGTTTAGACACTTTACCAAAGATGTAAGAGTGGCAAATGAACACATGGAAAAACGTTTAACACGATTATAATTAGGGAAGTGCAAATTGAGCCACAGTGAGATGCCATCATACGTTCCTTAGAACGGCTACATGAAGAGAAACAAACAAGGAGGAGGAAGAGGATGAAGGAAACGAACCTGACGGCATCAAGCACCGTCAAGGATTCGGGGCAACTAGAGTTCTCACACCTTGTGGCGGGGAAGGCAGAATGGTACGGCCACTTGGGGAAACAATTTGGCAATTTCTTAAAAAGTTCAACGTACATTTTCCACGCTCCTAGGTACGTAGCCACAGGAATTGAAAACATAGGCCTATACAAAAGTATCTATGTGAATGGTCATGCAGACTTTATTTTTTTAAAGATTTCTTTCTTTCTTTCAGAGTGCGTGCACACACGCGGTGGTGGAGGGAGGCGCAGAGGGAGAAGGATATTCTCCAGCAGACTCTGCACTGACTGTGGAACCCCAGGCAGGGCTCGATCCCACCACCCCGAGTTCAGGCCCCGAGCGGAAGCCAAGAGTGCTCCATGGGCACCTTGGGACTTCATGAATTAAATTCACAATCACCAAAAACTGGAAACAATCACCGTGTCCATCAGCTGGGGAATGGGAGACGACCCTGTGGACACACACAGAGCAGACACTACTCAGCGACAGAAACGGAAAGCTTCTTGACACGTGGATGAATCTTAAATGCATTATGCTAAGTGAGCGAAGCTGGGCTTAACAGGCTGTGTATAGCACACTTTCATTTATGTGACTTTTCGGGCAAGGCAGGTCACGGGGACAGAAAACACATCAGTGAGTACTGGGGAGAAGGGTTAGTGGAGGAGGAAACAAGCAGGAACTCTTGGAGAGTGATGAAACTATTCTATATTTTGATTGTGGTCACGTGAGTGTATGCTTTTGTTAAGATTCATTAAAAAGGGGAAATTTCACTTTTTCTAAGTTATACCTCAATTAACCCGACTTTAAAATATAACAAAATAATTTTCTTAAAAGCAAATGACAAATTGGGCAAAAATATTTGTAACACGTGAGGCAGACAAAGGGTTATTTGATATATAAAACTTTTATCAGGCTATCTGGCTGGCTCGGTGTGTAGAGCACACGACTCTTGATCTTGGGGTTGTGATTTCAAGTCCCACATTGGGCATGATGCCTGCTTAAAAATTTTTTTTTTTAACTAAAAAGATTTTAAGGAAAATGAAACTTTTATAAATTTATAAGACAAAGATGAACATACCAATTTATAAAGGATTTAAACTAACAATTTATAGAAGAAAAAATAAAGTAGCCAATCAACATAAAAATTTAGCCTTATTAATACAAAAGACTATGAATTCAAGCAACATAATTTTTACTTATCAGACTGACAAAGATTACGGGGAGAAATAATTACGATTGAAGGTGGAGGGAAAGGCTACTCTCACACACAGATGATGATACCTGCTTTTGAATGGTAATTTAACACCCTGTTTTTAAGACCTTAACATTTACAACCATTTTTTTTTTTGCAGACGTTTCATCAAACTTTTAAAAAATATTAAAATAAAAATTATTAAGGATGTGCACCAAGATTACCCACAAAACTTTTCATCATATCTAATAATCAGTAAAAATCTAAATGCTAATTAAAAGGGGCACTGAATATTTATGTTAGTGATTGATCCAGTGGAAGACAGCTCAGCATTAAAAATAATGTTTCAGATCAATATTTATGGCAAAATTGTCACTCCACATTATTGCATTTAAAAATGAATTATTGTACATATCGATAGGATGACTCCATTTTTATAGATTTTTATAAAGATCTAAAATAATATATATATGTGTGTATACATATATGTATGTATATATAAGTGTGTGTGTGTTGTGTATTCCCTGAGCTGTTTCTAACTAGTGAGATGATTATGATTTTAAAATTTCCTTCTTACGGTTTACTTGGATATCATAATATCTAGTTATATAATATATATATGGCAATATAATTATATAATATAATATCTGGCAATACTTTTGTAAAAAATAAATTTAGACAGTATGAAGAATCATAAAAATGTAGCCTATTAATGTTAACATCGTCTAAAAGGATTATAGAGCCAAACTGGTCATGAGTCTGAAAACTTCTTTTTTTTTTTTTTTTAGGATTTTTATTTTTAAGTAATCTCTAAGCCCAATGTAGGGCTCAAACTCACAACCCCAATATCAAGAGTCTTATGCTCCACTGACTGAGCCACCAGGAACCCCGAAGATTTTTAACAGTGATAATAATGGCCGCTATTCATTTAGCAGTTGCTGTGTCCTAGACCTTGCAAATTCTAGAACCTGCTGAGGAAGCATCAGTATTCTAACTTTAACAATGTGACGAGCGAGGCTCGACTTGTTCCTGAAAGGTAGAGATAGAGTTTGGAACCTGATTTGTCTGAGAATCAAGCCTAGATTTCGTACAGTTCTGATTTCGTACTGCCTTGATTCTCCGGTGAGCACTTACGAGTCAATTTGGAAAGGGCTGTTTGGCTGCCAGTTACTTAATCTGGTGCACAGTCCAGACCTCTTTCTTGCTCTCTGCTGCCTTTCCTAAATCCTTGCTGTCCCTGGTGCGAAGAGTCTGTTCTCTGTGTGAAATTTGTGAGAAATTTGATGCAGATACGTGTCGAAATTTTGTCTGTATTGAGGGTCTCTGCTATCCATTCCTTTTTGCATCCAGGTTATTCCTTTCTCCTTTTATCATCAATCACTGAGAGCATTTTAGCATCAGAGCCATGAAAACACTATCTTTCTCTTAGATCCTGATGTACTAGATTGATTTTTTTTTACATATGCCTGGATTCTTTAAAAAAAAATTATTTACTTATTTGTGT
Source organism: Mustela nigripes (assembly GCF_022355385.1). Taxonomy (NCBI): domain Eukaryota; kingdom Metazoa; phylum Chordata; class Mammalia; order Carnivora; family Mustelidae; genus Mustela; species Mustela nigripes. The sequence goes on from NC_081557.1 coordinate 104,353,686, forward strand.
CCATCTTTTTCTTTCCTTCTTTTTTAAATAATTTTTTTTAGTGTCATGTTAGTCACCACACAGTACATCATTAGTTTTTGATGTCGTGTTCCATGATTCGTTGTTTGTGTATAACCCCCAATGCTCCATGCAATCCGTGCCCTCCTTAATACCCATCACTGGGCTCACCCATCCCCCTACATCCCTCCCTTCTAAACCTCCAGTTTACTTTCCCTTCCTTTTCCTAATGTCCTCTGTGTTATCTCTTATACTCCACAAATAGGTGAAACCCTATGATAATTATCTTTCTCTGTTTGACTTATTTCACTCAGCATAATCTCCTCCAGTCCCATCCATGTGGATGCACAAGTTGGGTATTCATCCTTTCTGATCGAGGCATAATACTCCATAGTGTATATGGACCACATCTTCCTTATCCATTCATCTGTTGGAGGGCATCTTGGCTCGTTCCACAGTTTGGCTACTGTGGCCATTGCTGCTATGAACATTGGGGTGCGGGGGCCCCTTCTTTTCACTACATCTGTATCTTTGGGGTAAATACCCAGTAGTGCAATTTTGCCTTGATAATTGTTACTCTGAAGTCTATTCTTGACATCTTGGTTATATCCATATCTGTTAGTCCTGTGGCAGAGGCCACATTCTCTGGTTCTTGCCTCTGTTGGGGGTTCCTCCTCTTAGTCATTCTGGTGAGGGGTGGTTGAGGAAATGTACTGAGTCCAAAGTACTGACCACAGCCCAAGCAAGATGCACCTGTTTCATAGGGACCTTAAGGTCGTCGGCCCCTTGTTCTTCCAGCCTGTCTTCTGGGGGAGGGGCTTGCCGTGCTGTTACTCAGGCAACCCTGTGCTTCAGTTATTTTCTTACTATAAATCTAGTATGGCTCATTTGTTGAAATGTTTTAGCCCTCATATCAGTATTTGGGATTAACTGAAACGGGTGGCCTTGGGTAGTGGGGGCATCGCACCGCACATTCGCACACATCAGCACCTGTCTTTGCTAAGCGGCAGTGAGGAGGGGGCAGTGGGGCTCGGGGCAGTCTGCAGCCCTGAGTGTCCGGAAGGCCACTGCCAGCATGTAGCATGTGCTCAGTCATGATATTTACAGGCTTATTTGTGGATGCCCTGTCCCTCTCTTTGTCTCTACAATGCAGGGGTCCTGCTGTACTCAGTACTGAGTCCTCAGTACCTAGAGAGTGCCTGGAATACTGTAGGCTCTTAGTATTCGTTAATGAACGACTGACCTAACAAATGATTGAGAGAACTGGGACTTACTAGCTGGAAGACACAGAGAAAAGATGAAAAGGTTGTGGGGGCAGAAAAACCAAGTTGGAAGGTTGTGGAGAATGGGTTAAAACGAGTTTTCCCTCAAATGACTTCTCTGCTACAAATTAGATTCCTATTGCCTTTTCCCTATTTAAATGCAGCAAAGGTTCCATTAGCAAGAATACAGCTGTGGAGGTTAAAATGCACTCAGTCAGCCATGGTTTTATGTAATTATCATATTCTCAAAACTGGGCGGGGGGAAATGTCAAAGTCCTTAAGTCACCTCAACAATATCATCAAGCTCCAGTTAAGACCAAACAGTTCAGGGGCATGTCACGGCCTGTTGGTTGGGCTTCCCTTCTTTCTTCCCTCCTTGCGAAGGTCTCAAAGAGGGGTTAGTCATCTTGAGGCAGCGGGGAGAGCCAGAGGAGGAGGGCATGGCAAGAGCAACCTGCGGGGTCCTCGAAATCTGTGCCCCCAGCACAGAGTGTCTCCCTTGGTTGTCCCGGGCCCCAACCCCTTCTCCTCCCCTGTCGCGCACACTTCCGACACACGCGAGCCTGGGCTTAGCATCTTCCTCTCTCTGTGGACATGAGCCAGCACCCGGCAAGTCCGTTCACAGTGGGGACTCCTGAACACCTCTTTGTGCCAGCCCGAGAGTTGCCCTGAAGAGCTGTGTGCGGGTCCTCGGTTCATCGTGGTGGGCATCCTGGGAAGGAGGGACTGTGCAGCCCATCCGAGGGATGAGGGGATGGAGGCTCGGAAGAGTCCACTCGGCGGCTCAGTTACGCAGAGACTCTGGGGTAGAGGCAGGACTCAGTCCTGTCTGTCCAGGCTGCACCCCAGTTCTTTGCAGTTTGGGGCTACCTGCGGGCCTGTGCTACACACAGTCCTTCCTGTGTGAACTGTGCGCCCGGCTACACTCTCACCTTAGTGGAGTTTTCCTGTGGTTCTGCACTTTCTGCGGGTTTTGCTAATAGCTTTTCTCTTGGCTGATGCCTTCTCCCCCTTTTATCCATATGCATAGAAACTTGGTCCTTTTCCTTCTCAGAGTACAGTGATCTGTGCAGACTTTCAAAATGCCAGAGAAATCCAGGTGGAGTATGAAAAGCTTTATGAGAAGCCGATAGTCTACAAGTGACATTTCTAGCCCATCTCATTCGTCCCCCAGGTGGGCTGGCCTGTGGGGTAGCAGTAACACTAGGAAAACAAGGAGGTGGGTAGGGGCAGAGATGGGGTGGCTATCTCAGGTAAAGCTGAAGACAGGAGAAGAGGAAGCTTTGAGGGATTCCTTACCCTCCCCCGTGCCCAAGGGCGTAATCCACACTCTTCCTGCTCTCCCCTGTGCCCGGGACACTGCATTCATCTTACCTGAAGGAACCCTGGAAGATGCTTACCCAGGAGAATGATGAGCGTCCTTGTAACCCCCTCCCCAGACACAGGGACTTTGGGCTGTGCTTACCCGCTTTGGTGCCTCCCGTTTCCTCTGTGTGGTGTGTTTCTCCCTCTCCGCTCACCCCTCATTCTCAGGTGCAGGATGCAGCTTTATTAAAATATTTCTCGCCTCCTCAAACCAGCTTGTCTTTTGTACTCCCCGTAATCCATATTATGAAACTTCAAGCCATCTTTGACTGTCTCCTGATGCTCAGATATCCAATTAGTCATTAAATTTTGTCATTTATACTTCTAAGGCTGATGTTGAGTCTGCCCCATCTGTCCACCCACCCATCCATCCATCCATCCGTCCATCTGTCCATCCATCTGCCCATCCATGCACCCATCCACCCATCCGTCCATCTGTCCATCCATCCATCTATCCATCCGTCCATCCATGCACCCATACATCCATCTGTCCATCTACCCGTCCATCTGTCCATCTGCCCATCCATGCATCCATCCATCCATCCGTCCATCTGTCCATCCATCTGCCCATCCATGCACCCATCCACCCATCC
>NC_081557.1:104356912-104421750 GCF_022355385.1 Mustela nigripes
ATCCATCCATCCTTCCATCTGTCCATCCGTCCAGCCAGCCAGCCATTCATCCATCTCTCCATCTTGTGTATGTATCGTGTTCTAGATGTTGTAGAAGATGCAGGGAATTCAGAAATGAAAGAGCCTACATTATAACTGAAAACACAAGCCAGATGCCACTGCCATAAAAATTAAGTCCTGTGCTCGGTGTCCAGCCTCCTGTCCTGAACTGTCCCCCATGGGTGCAGCACTCTCATCTGTCTCACATCGGACTGTCCTGCAGCCTTCCACGTGCCTGCCCTCTGCTCATGCGCAGACTGTGGTTCCACGGCTGCTTCACCACATGAAAATCCTGCTCATCTTGCCAAGCTCAGCTCAAAGGCCCGCTCCACTTTGAAGTCCTCGCCACCGCCTACTCCGAATTAATCATTCTGCTCCCTGTGCTCTTACAGGACTGATGCCTCAAGAATAGGATTTATTTGAGTTGCGTGGGATAAATGTTCATGATCAGCACTTTTCTCCCATCCGATTATAGACACCTCGAGGGCAGTAACTGATTCATATGTCTTTTCGTGGGAGGGCTCCGTGAATCTCCCGCAGCTGAGACCATAGAGAAACAGTAGCCCTGGGACATTTGTGCTGAATTATCTGATATAATCACACTGTCCTTCTATTTAATAGTACTTTCCAAGAAATTATATGCTTTAGAGGCAAAAACTATTTCTCCTACCTTGTTCTTTTTTTTTTTTTCTTTTTTATGAGAAGCTATCAAGCCAGGCTCTCACCCAATGATGACAGAGGAGGGTTTTTCTATGCCCCGCACAGTGTGAAGCAGAGGGCACCTCTGCTGTGGCAGCAAAACCACCTCGATTCAACTAGAAACGGTGTGAGGCCATAGCCAAATACCAGGGCTGACACGACCCAAGCTCGTTCCTCTCCTGCCCCCTACTCCTCTGGCGCTGGCCTATAATCTGTCCCCATCAAGTGAATCTGATGAGAGGGATAATTTGCCTGGCTGTCCTCATGGCTTTGAAGAAAAGCCGCTACATGTCGTGTCATCCTGACCTGTGGTATGACCTTGAGATGGCTAACTTATCTTCTCTGTGCCTCATTTCCTCAACCAAGCTAACAGGGTAGGGCTTGCCTCAGAGGATGGTTGCGGGAAGTAGCAAAAGACATGTGGACCACATCAAAGAGTGTGTGGGATAGAGTAAGCACCCAATAAACGTTAGCTCTAATACCATTTCCAAAACAATGCTGGGATGGCGCTTAGGTTTTATAAGAACAGGCAGAATAAGAACGACTGTGGGTTCCTTCGAGCATATCAAAACACTTCCTGGATTGCATCATTCTGTTAGTGATTTTTGGAGTTGTTTTCTTATTTTAATTTAATTATTTCTCAATATGTTTTGCTTTAAATGAAGTTACACAAGAATTATGACTTAAAGTTTGAAATGTTAAATCATTAACTTTTAGCTTTATTTTATTCTTATTTTTTGAGAGAGAGAGAGAGTGTGTGTGTGCCTGAGCAGCGGAGGGAGAGGGAGAGAGGGTATCTCAAGCAGGCTCCACACTCAGCGCACAGTCCTACATGGGGCTCGATCTCACGATCCTGAGATCATGACCTGAGCCGAAATCAAGAGTCTGACCCTCAACTGACTGAGCCACTGATTTAGGTGCCCCTAAATGTCCGCTTTATGAAAACAAACCTGCTTTCCCCCATTAGCCCGCTCCCTTACTTGGCTTTTCAGTACATCTCTTTGCTCGAGCTGTTTTTACCTGCTAAGAGGATCTTACGGCCTTTGCTGCAATCTGGGTTTATCCCCTTTTTAACAAACTGTTCAAAACTCTGCTTCTCCAGAAAGTCTTCTCTGACTGATTCCAACTGAGTGTGAAATCCCAAAGGGTAGAAGCCCTTTGCAGCTTGTACCAAGGGCCAACATCATTTAGAACTTGCTCATGACGATGTTCATAAATATTTTAATTCTATCTCACATATTCTCTGTCTTCAACCAGACAAGCAGTTCTCCAGTGGTTATTTTCCCGTGGGTCATTTTTCCCACTGCTCTTTGCAACAGGCCACACTGGATGAGATCCCACCTAAGATTAAAAGACCTACAACACAAACAAATAAACAAAATTTTAGACAAGAACGGGAGAAGGGTGACTACAGTGGGATGGATGCTACAGAGATTTCTCACCAAGCCCGCTTGACTTCCGTGTGACGCGGAAGCAGAGTGGAGACTAAATTGAACATAGAGAGTGAAAACCAACTGAGCTCTTTGAAGCCACGTGTCTATTATACCCATAACTTACCCATTCATTCAGTTGTTTACCAGCATGCTATCCCGGCTTCTATGGAAATTCAAAGTGAATCAAGCAGTCGAGAAACTTGCAATCGAGGGCTGACGGGCAGAGGGACAAGGACTCACCTGGCGGAGTGGAATAAGCTCCACGAGCATGGTGGCTTTAGGGTGACTCTAAGGCAGCTACAGTTGACAGACTTGCTCCCAACTGCCCAACATGCTCCTTGCTGTTGTGTCCCTACTCTCTGACTTATGTCCTTGTCACTGTGCTTGAATTACCCATGTCCCCATCCTAGCCAAGCCCCTGTGAATAAGTGGTAGATCTCATCTTCTCCTGCTCTCGAGGATAGGACTCTAGCCTTCTCCCTTCTGTCTTCTGCATCAGTGATTTTTTAAAAAAGATTTTATTTATTTTTTTATTTAATAGACAGAGCTCACAAGGAGGCAGAGAGGCAGGCAGAGAGAGATGGGGGGATGCATATTATCACCCCAAACAGAAACTCTATAACCATGAAGCAATACTCTCCATTCTACTCACACTTCAACCCTTTTCTTTTGTCTTTGTGAACTTGACTTGTGTTCTAGATGTTTCACAGAAAATGATTTGTACATATCTGGTCTTTTGTGCCTTGCTCATTTTCCTTAGCCTAATGTCTTCAGTGTTCATTCATGTTATCACATATACAAGAACTCTGTTCCTTTGTCCAGTGGGACGGTATTTTCTAATACATACGTGCCATACTTTGCTTATCCATTCATTTGTTGTGGACATCTTGGTTGTTTCCCCCGCTTGGCCATTGTGAACAATGCTGCAGTGAACATCGGTGTACAGATCTCTGTTTGAGTCCCTGTTTTCAGTGCTGCTGTGCGTGTACCCAAGAGTGACTTTGCTGGGTCATGTGGTAGGTCCATGTTTAGCTTTTTGAGGAATCACCAAACTCTTCTCCACAGTGGCTGCACCATTTTGCATCCCCCCCCCCAATAGTGTAGGATGGTCCAATTTCCCCACATCCTCGGGAACACTTACTGCTTCATTGAGTACAGCCATTTTCAAAGGTAGGAAGTGATATCTCATTGTGGTTTGGGTTGTATTTCCCTGATGACTCATGAGGGTGAGGATTTCTTCATGTGCCTATTTCCCATCTACATATCTTCTTTAGAGAAACGTCTGTTTGAATTTGATGCCTATTTTGAAGCTGAGTTGTCTTTGTTGTTGAGTTACATACCGATTTATATATTTGAGACACAAATCCCTTATCAGATATGTGAATCTGTACATATTTTCTCCCATCCCAGAGGTTGTCTTTATTTTCTTGAGAATGCCTTGGGTGTGCAAAGCTTTAAATTTTTTTTTAAGATTTTATTTATTTATTTGACAGACAGAGATCACAAGTAGGCAGAGAGGCAGGCAGAGAGAGGAGGAAGCAGGCTCCCTGCTGAGCAGAGAGCCCGTTGTGGGGCTTGATCCCAGGATCCTGGGATCATGACCTGAGCCGAAGGCAGAGGCTTTAACCCACTGAGCCACCCAGGCGCCCCAAGCTTTACATTTTGATGACGTTCAATTTATCTGTTTTTCTTTTGTTGCTGCTGCTTTGGGTGTCCTATTTAAGAATCCATTGCTGAATTCTAGGTCTTGAAGATTTATTCCTATGCTCTCTTGTGAGTTTTAGGAATTTTTAGGTCACTGATCTATGTCAAGTTAATTTCTGTATATGAGGCGAGGTATAGTTCCAACTTTATTCTTTCGCACATGGACATCTAGTTGTCCTAGCACTGTCTGTTGAAGAAACTCTTCTTTCTGCACTGAAGAAATTTGGCAGTCTCATCAAAAGTCAGGTCACCGTAGATGTATGGGTTTAATTCTGGACTCTCAAGTCTGCGATATTGACCTTATGTCTATCCCAATGCCAAGACCACACTGTTTTAATTACTGTAGCTTTGTGACAAGTTTTGAGATTGGGAAGTTTGAAGAGTCCTTTTTTTTTTTTTTTTCCCGAGGTTGTTTTGGCCACTTGCAGTTCTTTAAAATTCCATATGAATTTAAAGACTGACTTTTCCATTTCTGAAAAACCAGCTGTTGGAATGTTGATAGAAATTGCATTGCATCTATGGGCCACTTTGGGTAGTACTGACATGAATTTAATAGCAGTAAGTTGAACAAAGGATCCATGAACACAAGAAGTCTTTTCCGTTATTTAAATCTTCCTTAATTTCTTTCAGCATAGTTCTCAGTGTATAACTCTTTTACCTATTGGGTTAAATTTATTCCTAGACATTTTATTCTTTTAGATGTGATTATAAATGGAACTGCTTTCTTAATTCTTTTGCAGACTCTTCATTGATGGCATGTAGAGACATGACTGATTTCTGTGTGTTGAACTTGTACTTGAAATAGCTGATTTTATTTATTAGCTCAAATAGCTTTCTTGTGGATTATTTGGGATTCTCTATAGATGAGATCATTTCATCTGTAAATGGAGATCGCTTTACGTCTTCCTTACTTGCCCTGGCTACAACTTCTAGTACAATATTGAATAGCAATGGTGAAAGCAAGCTTCCTTGTTTTGTTCATGAATGTAGAAAGGAAAAGCTTTCAATCATTCACCATCAAATATGATGTTAGTTGTGGGTTTTTCATAATTACCTTTTGTCATGTTGAGGAGGGTTGTTTTTTTTAAAGATTTTATTAACTTATTTGAAAGAGAGAAAGAGCATGAGTGGGGAGAGGAGCAGAGGAAGAGAGAGAAGCAGACTCTCTGCTGAGCAGGGAGCCCGATGCAGGACTCGATCCCAGGACCCTGAGATCCTGATCTGAACAGAAGGCAGACGCTTAACCGACCGAGTCACCCAGGCACCCCTTGTTGGCAGCTTTTGATTACTGATTCAATCTCCTTACTTTTGACGGGTCTGTTAAGATTCTACATTCTTCTTGAATCCATTTAGGTAACTGGTATGTTGCTGGGGAGCTACTCACTTCATGCAGGCTGTCTAAGTTGTTGGTTTACAGCTTCATAGATTGTTCTACAGTCCTTTTATATTTCTGATGATTGGTCGTAATGTCCCCCACCTTCACTTCTGATTTTGGATTTTTACCTCTTTCCCCCTTCTTTTCCTTCTCCGCACACCATGAGTGTGTAGTGGCCCCTCCCACCGCATCCCTCCTCCCTCCTCCCCCCTTCCCCTGCCCTCCCTTTCTCCTCCTTCTCCTGGTGCGACTCTCCCCTCCCTCATTCCTTCCGTCCTCATTTCTTCCTTCCTCCATCTCTCTCCCCTTTCTTCTCCTTCTCCTTAATTATTCGGATCAGAAGGCAGACAGGCTGTAGAGTCTCCCATCCGGAAGATAAGACCCTCTCTTAACCATTTCCCCTCATGCTCTGCCCCGGTTCTCTGTTCTGGAGAATTCCCTCAGGGACCTACACCAGATGGAGCCATTCTTCTCCTCCAAGTCTCTCGAAGCCTCGTCCCTCAGGTCATCACTGAGGCGGCTCTTGTCTGCACGACGGATGAATCTGTGACTACTTCTCTCTCCTCCTCTTGGCTGATCAACCGCATCTGACGGGTCCCTCTTCGGTGAAAGACGTGTTTTCACTGGGCTCCCCTGACAGTGTGCTCTCCCGATTTCTCTCCTGCCTCACCCGTCTCTTTCTCTCAGGCTCCCTTGCCCATTCCTTCCCACCTTGCTGCCCACCGAACCTCTGAATGCCCCGTCTGCCCACCCTCGGAACTCTACCCCCCAGCCACCACGCAGACTCATCAGTGAACACCACCATGCACGAGTCAGTCCTACATGTACATTTCTGGTGCTGACATCCTTGGTTTTGAACTCCAGAAACGTATCTCCAGCTGCTTCTACAACATCTCTGTGTACCCCGCATCTCCAACTCCAGCAGCCCCCGAGACAAAAGCAAAGCCCTGCCCAGCCCTGAACAGCCTGTCCTCTGTTAAGGTTCTGACCTCAGTCCCTACTGCCCTCTGCCCGCTGCATCGGCTGCAGACTCCCCAGTGTCCGGTGTCCCCGGTGTCCCCGCACTGCCCGGCTGTCCATGTGCCTGCCCCTCCCTCTGCTGGAGGGCTCTCCCCGACAGCCCGGCTGCGCCCTTGTCCTTCTGGCAGCCGATGCCTCTCATCACCGTCTGTCCTGCTATAGAGTTCACTGCCATCCTAACAGGAAGGAAAGCTCCAAGAAGGCAGGGTTAACCGCCCGGTATTTTATCTTTTTTTTTTTCTTTTAAGTTCCCACACACACAGCGCCTGGAATAAGGTGCACGACACACACGTTTGTTCTGCGAGTGAATAGACTCTGTCCTGATGATTGTGGCCCAAGGTGCGCGGGGTGCTGGTGACGCTCGTGCCCTGCTTCCACTCGGTCACAAGTGATCGGACCCATTGTTCAACTCAACTCTAAGGCAGGGCCTTGGGAGTTCAGGGACGTACCGGAGGGTTTGGGCGGACCGAGCCTCCTTCCGTCTGCCTCCCAGGTAGTCTGGGAGAGGCGGTCATTGAAACAGGGCGGACACCGGCGAGGGAGGGAGTGACCAATCCTTATCTAGCCCTTCCTCAAGCTGCCTGGCTTCTTGCCTCGCAGGGGAAAATCGGTTTGGGTTTGGGGCGAGACCCGCTGCTCCGACTGGGTTTCTCAGGCACGTCTTCTCTCTGTGTCAAAAGGGATGTGCTTTCTTGGCCCTTGTGGACACATCCGTCATTCTCTGTCTTAACTGAACATGAGACTGCTTCATGCTCTGCTCGTCCCGAGAACACGAGGCGGTGCCGGGCAGGACTCTTAGAGCCCGGTCACCGGGGACCAGGGACCTACCAAATTGGAAGGAGAAGAGGAGCTCGCGCTCACCAGCCTCGGTTTACTGTGGATGACTTGGAGCCCGGGGGCCAGGAGACGGGAACACACAGGGGCCCTTGCTGGATGGCCAGTGGGGTTTCCACGAGTGAAGCTTGCTGCTAATGTTTATATGTTTATATATATATATGTTTATAATGTTTATACCTTTCTTCTGAAATAACGAGCTCTCTTTTCAAACTAGAAACTTAATTTCTAATCTCCCACTGCAGGTTATAAAGATAAAACCTGTTTCCCCTGAGGTATTCTTACTCCCGTGGTCCAGCTTTAATGAGTCTGGAGTGCTATGCTCAAAGGGTTTGGGGTTTCCTGGGTCCTGGTCCTCAGACTCTCACCTACTAGGGTGCTGTCCATGCTGCCGAGGGAGACATACAAGTTCAGTCTGCCGAGAGGCTGGAGGGGACCCCCATCCTGCATTGGGTTGTCACTAACCGGGGTAACACGTCCCAGTGTTGTTGTGACGTGACCTTGGGCTTGTGTACAGGTGTGTGCCCTAAGAACCATCTGATGTCCCTGGCGCCTCTGGGAAACAGGCAGGGTTAGTGGTATCATCTCAGTTCCACAGAAATGGTGAGAAAACTAAGGTTTGGGATTCATTTAAGCTTCTCAGAGTTCCTTAACTGGAGGATGGCAGAGCGAAGATGCTTTCACTTCGGCTTCAGCGTGTTTCCAGCACAGTAAACCTGTGATGCGTCCTGGACAGAACAATGTGCAGTTAGGTCCTGCCTCCCATCACATAGCCACCATGTTGCTGCAGACTTTTGCTCAGACAAACGGGTTCTGTGCTTACCACGGGCCAAGTGTTTGGAGATACAAGATGAAGATGATGCTTGTCCTCCTGGCATTATTGGATAAGACAGACATGACAATATGGACCACGACAGTAGGGTCATTTAAGTACTCTAGCAGAGAAATTATGCAAAGAAAACCCAAATATTTAAAGTTAAAAAAAAAAACAAACCTGCCAGTTTGATAGATGACATTGGGTGAGGGGAAGCAACCCAAACAGCAGATACACCACCAACCCAGACACGCAGGCAAGATAGAGCCTGGCCTTTCAGCGGAGAAAGAAATCCTGTCGGTGGGCCCGCCACAGGGAGGAGGGGGTGCGGAGGACAAAGCCCACGGGGCAGGTAGTTAAGGAAATGCCTGTGTGGTCTGCCATCGAAGAGTCTGAAACCACGGAGGGACACGATTACTCTGACCGGCTGGGAGAGGGGTGGAAAGTCCCCGAAGGCAGGCGCCGGGAGAAGGTTGCCACAATGACCCACAGATGACTCAACCTCTTCGACAGCGTGGAAAATGCGGAGCAGCTGGGATCTGTTCTCAGAAAGAGCTGAGCAGAGGTCTGCGACTGGGAAGGGAAGGGTGCTCTCTAGAATGTGGAAAACTGCAAAACTAAAAATTGATATGCGTCATTAAAATTGCTACAAAATGCCCATTCGTCCATTTGATGAATTGTTTAATGAAGAGTGACGAGGACTTCAGTGCTTTCAAAGACAGTTAGTGGGCGGGTTTTCTAACTTGACAAGAGTTGCAAAGAATGCCGAATTATTGCTAAGAGATCTTAGCCAACCAAAATGGGTGACTCCAGGTAATTTCAAAAGAAGATTTCAAAAAAACCCTTTATACATGAAAATGATTTTATGGAGCTGCGGGCACGTTTTTATGTGTTTCACACTATGGGGACGGACCCTGAGAGTTGGAATGCCCGGGACTTTCAAGACCTTAGAACGGCCCTGATCTCTGGTAGGGAACACATGGAGGCATGAACTAAGGAGACACAGGTAGGAGCTACAAGTGGTCATGAGAGAGGCTGGGGACAGTTTATGGTTGTGTCACTGTTGGCAGGAGAAAGTTGCATTCAGCCCCAAAGCTCAAGTAATAAATCAAGGGTTGTAAAGTCAGAAAAAAGTAGTCACCTGCTTTACCCCTCCCCACCTTGGAGTCCTGCTTCCACGAGGCAACAGTGTTTAATTCCATGAGTGCTTTCTCCTGGTAGCCCTCTCATTCATCCTGAGTGATGAATTTATTCTATAATTTGCTACAGTTGCATCCTTACAAGTGCCAGAATTCAGGTGAGGCAAGGGAGGCGCTTGCTTCAGGCACAGTGTTTATGAAGATGCCCCCAAACGCCATCATCAAAATAAATAACATTTTAATGAAATATTTTAAAAATTAAATTAAGCCAAAGATCCATGATAAGCCAAATACCAAAGTTTCAATAAAGGCAGGATCTGACGGGGCTGGAATTAGGGGAAGTGAGCAGAGCCAAGCTGTAGGAGGGTGGGGTTGGAGTCTGTCTGCAGAGAAACTTCCCATGTTAGAGCATAGGAATTCCTACTCCCCAAAGTGGAATTTGGCGGTCCTACAGCAAGCTCTGACTCCCCTCTCCGTCCTCCCCCAACGCAGATCACCTAACGTGGCACCTTGGAGCCACAGGAGGCCTTTATAAATTGTCAAGGCCTCGGCTGTATCCCCCACCGCGGAGATCAGGATGTCTGGCATCAGCGTTTCTGTGCAAGTTCCTGCGCGGCTCCCGGGGCAGCCACGTCGGGAGCCACGGCCCTCCGGTGACACCGCCATTTTGGAGGTAGCCCTGTGGACGGCATCCGTGAGGACCTCGTACAAACTGTGCACTGCTGAGCCCTCTGATGTCCGGGGATTATGTTTTCATATTGTACAAGTTTTATTCTTGCAGGCAAAGAAAAGAGTTGCTTCACTTTTACCTTTGTGGAATTAACCTTTTATATACAAATCGCTAACTTATCCAGAACCATCTGGCAGAGCTCCAAAGTGTTTCTAGACCGAACACGTGAGGTGACCCCTCAGGGGTGTACTCTTTCTTAGGGACATCCTCCCCACTCCAGGGTCACGCTCAGGGTCTGCTGTGGTCAGCTGTGCAGCCCCCGTGTTCCATCCCCTGTTCCCTGGGCCCATGCCATCTACGGGCTTGGTTTGTTCGTACCCTTGTGTTCCTTGTAGTATTTCTCTGATGATTTCTCCCCTCCATTTTCCCCCCAAAACTGCTGTTATTGGGGCACCTGGGGGGCTCAGTCTGTTAAGCATCTGCCTTCGGCTCAGGTCATGGTCTCAGGGTTCTGGGATTGAGTCCCGCTTCGGGACACTGCTTCTCCCTCTCCCTCTGCTCCTGCCTCTGCTGTTTCTGTCTTTCTTTCAAATAAACTCATTTTTAAAAGATTTTGTTTATTCATTTGAGAGAGGGCATGAGTTGGGGGAGAGGCAGAAGGATAGGGAGAAGCAGGCTCCCTGCCAAACATGAAACCTAATGTGGGCCTCAGTCCCAGGACCCTGAGATCATGACCTGAGCTGAAGGCAGATGCTTAACCCACTGAGTGACCCAGGTGCCCCGTCAAATTAATAAAATCTTTACTTAAAAAAAGAACTGCTAGTATTTATAAGTAATTACTAGTATTATTTGGATTGATCTTGTAATCTTGTTATCTTTGTGATGGTCTGTTCTAGTCTCTGTCCTAGAAAACATCCTCAGATTTCCTCTCTCAATACTTCCACTGATTTTCTTATTTTCTACTTTGGGTGTTTTCATCTCCTGGGTTTTTCTTCTGAATGCTCCTTTTGTTCCCTTAGCGTCCCCTGCTCGCCTCATGGATGACGAGTAGCTATGCTAGATTTCTGAGGATTTTAATCTATTCATTATAATTTTTTTTTCAGGTTTTCTTCTGCATCATCTCTTTCCTTAGATTTTTCTTTCTTGTTTGTCAGGTTTGGTCCCTACCTCTCACACTAGACCCCTTACTTAAGTGTTGGGCAGTCCTTGGCTCTGTGTTTATTTTTAATAGGGAGGTACAGTCAGAAGCTGAGTGAGAGCTGTGTGTGTGAGCAGGGCTGATCGGTGGAAGGAGGAGGCTGAACCTTCCTGCCTTCCTCCCCTTCAAGTGTCTGTATCTGTAGGCCTTCCGTCAGGGATGCCTTGAGGGAATGAGCCTGACTGCCAGGGTTCCGAGGGCTGAGGGTGACCCTGGGGAGTGGCTGGAGCCCGTACATCTCACTGTTCAGAATGCAAGTGTGACTTCATCTCTCTATCTTCAGCGAAATACCAGTGACAGAGCAGACTCTACCCACGGAGGCTGTACTTTCATTGTTCTAGGGGACTTTCCTTAATACTTCTTAAAACCTCACCAATCAAGAGGAGGGAAAGCCCACTGTGCTTTCCCAAGTAGCTCCAAGAGGGGGATGGTGGCCACAAAAGACTGAGTCCTTGTCTGTGTCCTGGGGGAGTCCGGGGAGGCTTCTGAGGAAAAGTCGCCTTTGAGCTGGGCTCATTTGGTGAATGTAAAGTGAAACCTTAAGGAAAGGCAGCTGGAGATGGGGCCACATCTGGCAGGCGCCCGTGGTGGGGCTGGTGTTCCTGTCAGGGAGGGGCAGTCTGATCTGTTGTGTCTTTGCTTGAGGGACTCTCTAATGACAGCCACGTTGCTGGGGACGCACTGATAATGTGAAGGGCTCCCTCATCACTCGTCAGACGATCTGTCCTTCAAATCCCCCAAATCACGGGCGCCTGGGTGGCTCAGTGGGTTAAGCCGCTGCCTTCGGCTCAGGTCATGATCTCAGGGTCCTGGGATCGAGTCCCGCATCGGGCTCTCTGCTCAGCAGGGAGCCTGCTTCCCTCTCGCTCTCTGCCTGCCTCTCCATCTACTTGTGATTTCTCTCTGTCAAATATAAATAAATAAAATCTTTAAAAAAAAAAATCCCCCAAATCACTTTTTTAAAAGATTTATTTACTTATCTGAGAGAGAGAGAGAGAAAGAGAGAGAGAATCCCACACAGACTCCCCACTGAGTGTGGCGCCCAACTCGGGGCTCGACCCTGAGATCATAACCGAGCTGAAATCAAGAGTCAGATGCTTAATCTACTGAGTCTCCCTGGCGTTCCCCCCGAATCATTCCTTATGGTCTACTGCTAGTTTTTAGTTCATAGTCTCTCAGTGACATTTATTTTTTCATGTAAATTCAGCTAGCTAAGGTCTGGTACATCATTAGTTTCCAATGTCATGTTCAGTGATTCATCAGTTGTGTGTAACAGCCGGTGCTCATCACATGCCTGTCCACAACCTTTAGGGAATATATTCTAAATATTTTTATTTATTTATTTGTCAGAGACAGAGCACAAGCAGGGGGAGCAGCAGAGGCAGAGGGAGAAGCAGGCTCCCCACGGAGCAGAGCCTGATGTGGGATTCGATCACAGGACCCTGAGTTCATGACCTGAGCTGAAGGCAGACACCTAACTGACTGAGCCACCCAGGTGTCCCTTAGGAATATATTCTAAATCGTCGGACCCCACCTCGCATGTACACCTTGCTCCTCTTTGGACCTTTTGGAAACCTTCTCGGTTCCCTCTCTAACTTCTGGTTTCACTTACTTTGACTGACCAAAAACAAGGTCATGAACAGAAAGAGATGCCATCTTGTCTTCAAGGGGCGAGAGAGACCATCACATGGAGAGTTCTTTGAAATCGTTCTTCCCTTGGAAAGCAGTAAGTCAGTATCTGAAAATGCTCTTCGGGAGAACGGTGAGAGCAGCCGCGTCAGAAGTGGTGAGTGGAGCAGAGGACACGCCGTCAGCCCCTGGGAGGATGCCGCCCACCCACACTTGAAGGCAGTGATTTCATCAGCATTCCCCCGACTGCTGGGTTAAGGTGTCTGGAGGCGGGCAAAAGGAGGAGAGGCATTACATGGGCTTAGTAAGTGGGAAAAGTCATCCAACTTTTCCAGGAGGGAAATTCTGCAATTTCAGGTTATGCAGTGTCTTTCTCCCAAGTGTGTGTCTCCGCTTCCTCCGGCGGCCAGGTGCTTTACCTCTCTGCGTCTGTGTTCTCATCTACACCCAGACCTGCACTGCCTGCTGTGCTGGCTGCACACAACTACAAAGCCCTTGAGATGTGGTCAGCCAGAGTCGAGGTGAGCTGTAGGTAGAAAGTACACGGCAAACTTCGAACATTAGAATAAAAAATTATAAAATATCTCATTCATATCTTTTACTGAATGTATATCAAAATGGCAATATCTTAGATACATTAACTTGATTAAAATATATTATCAAATTAATATCACTTTTTTTTGCCTTTATAATGTGAAAACTAGGGAACTTAGAATGTGGCCCTCATTATGGATCATGCTGTACTTCTATTGGCCAATGCCGCTCTCGCTGGTGGATAATAACCTTCTTGGTTCCTCAGTCCCATGACCCTAAACATTTTGATTTCTGGTAGTTATTCAGGAGAAAGGATCCAGAGAGAATTTAAAGTGATTCTTGCCTTCAAGAAGTTCAGAATCTCACTATAAAGGCTAAACTTAAATATGAGATCTTGGACTGATGTTGGAACCATTAGTGCCTGCTCTAATGCCTACTGTAGCATGAGGGTCAGCACACATGGAGCAACTAGAGAAAAATTAGCTTGGATCTGTTAAATAGGATGTAAAGAAAAGCAAGGGAGCCCGAGGCGAACTCAGTATTTCTAGGGAATTCCTCAGGGACGTTGAATTTTTGAGAATTCTACCAAGAAGCTGGGACGTAACTGCTTTCCTAACCACCATTATCTAAAGCTTGCAGTGTATGTGGTACCTTCAAACTGAGAACAGAAGAATAAGAGAAATTTTAAGGCATGAAATACCTTGGGGCATCTGGATACAAAATGCTCATACATTAAAAAGGATGTCTAGGTAAATGAAATTTAACCTTTAGAAAACATTACCAATACCAAAAAATGCACAGATTTAGAAATTCACCATGGCATCATCATGGTCATTGATATTCAAATACCGAAGGGCTGAATTCATATTTGGGGGAGGAAGAGATACAGCCAGAGGAAAAGCTGCCTGTGTAGACATTTCACAACGACCAACTCTAAACATTATAGGATAAAGTGAGATGCACACTCAATTCAGGTTCTGAACGAACTTCCTGGCAACCTTTTGGATTTGCTCTTGGAAACATCAAACATCTTGAAGAAACATTTTGTTGATTTGGCAGCTTTCCTTTGCTTCACATTTCTCCCCTGCAGTAGGGGAATGAAGTTGTTGCTCTAACTGGGCCGAGCTCTTCCAATAAAAGGGGGGAATACATTTGCTCATTTAGATGAATAATTGACAGGGCCTGTGTATCTCTAATAATCTTTATTCTCTGCAGAGTTCAGAGCACATAATAATTATAGGTTCCCAGTAAGCAGAAGAGAACAACCATTAACATCTACTCCAAAGTGAAAAGAACAAAGTGTAAGCCATGTGCCCGTTTAAGTGAAATAATCTGTTGTCTTGGAGCCCTTGGCATCCTGCCCTGGTTCCTACCCCACTGACCTACTGTAATGACAGAGTAATTTTCAGGAAAGAGCAATGCTGTGTGGTGTTTCCCTTCTGGAGCAGGGCCTCAGTGGGGTCCTGGGATGTGGTGGGCTGGGACTCTTCACATACCTTCCTATTTGCTGTTCTTAGAAATCACACCTTCTATGGGGGAAAAGTGTGAACTCTTCGAGGTTAGGAATTCATTTCCTTTTCAGAAACTAGCAAAGTGCATTTGACACTTTGAAATTCACTAAATGGTGAACTAAAAGTGATTTGGGGCTCTGGGGTGGCTCAGTCAGTTAAGCCTCTGCTTTTGGCGCAGGTCATGATCCAATAAAATAAAATAAAAGTGCTAAAAAACCTTTTAGACACAGCCACTTGGTTTCCTTGAATGAAGGCTGAGAGACAGGTATTTATTATATTTTATTTTACTTTTATTTAGAGATTTCACTTATGTATTTGAGAGAGAGTTTGCATGGGCAGGGGGAAGCAGCAGAGGGGGAGGGAGAAGCAGGCTCCCTGCTGGGCAGGGAGTCCCACACCGGGCTTGATTCCAGGACCCCAGGATCATGACCTGAGCCAAAGGCAGAAGCTTAACTGACTGAACTACCCAGGCACCCTGAAAGATATGTATTTCTGAGCAAAACTGTTTATACTGAGGTTTAGAATGAAGCGGTAAGAGCTTAAGTGTTTCCTGAAGCTTCAAGAAGCCTGGAGACATGGACTGTTTCAGGTCTGAGTTACTTAAGAGCAAAACATAAACAGGAGGAATGCAGCTGACTGCCTTCTTGTATGTTGCCATGTCAGAACACGGACATGCACATATTCAAAACAACGGACTGCACATATTCTCCTGAATAAGCAGGAGCGGAAGTGGGGAAAGCATTGGAAAACACTTCATACTGGATTTTTCACAGCTTTCCCAGCCTTAAAGGTCTTGAGAGAATTGTTTCCTGTGGTCTTTGGTGTCTGCTTACTAAATATGGCAGCCTCTTCTGGAACACAAAGAGGTGTTTCAGGATGCCTGCTGAATGAACAGTGGTTCACCTTCTTCTCAAAATATGTAAATTAAGCTGATCACAAAACTGTTTTTGTTTTCAGGAGTTAGAACCTCTTCCTCAACACTCTCTTCTCTGGTTTTATTCTTTTTCGTCTTCAGATGACGTTCTCTCAAAAGTCAAAAATGTTACCAAACCCAAAAGTGTACTCTTGGTCTTGGGTTTTCTATGACCTTGCATGAGCTCCACTTGATGTCACCGACTACCTTCTCCTCCTTGAACGTTCCTCTGTTCTGATTTGCAAGACGTCACCATTCGTCCCTGCCTACCTCTTTGCTAGTGCTTCCTTTAGAGCTTCTCATATTCCTCTTGACTCATTGCTCTGGGCACTTCCTCAGGCTCTGTTTGACCTTCTGGATTCTGCTCTGTGCTCTCTCCCAGGACAGCAGATCTGCTCAAGCCTCTGCCCTTCCCGTTGAGCCATGTGAATGCTTCCATGTCTGTATTCCTATACAGTCCGTCCCTCCACGGGAGCATTTCCTTCTCTTGGGTGTCCCTCAGTTTGACCTAACAAGTGTCCAGCAGGACTCTATCCTAACCTCTCAACCAAGAACCGCCCCCGCCTTCCGCATGTTCCCTCTCCGTCAGGAGAACCATTCTCACGTGGCTCATTCTTCCTCTCCCTTCATTCTTCACAACCTGCCAGGCACCCAGTCTTACAGATCTTTTCTCTGAACATCTCCTCTCTCTTACAGCCGGTTTTGTGTGCGCCACCGTCAGACAAGTCACAATGTGCTTGTGTGCCGGCTTTGCGGCTGGTCACACAGGATTCATCCAACTGATTAATATAGGTCTGGATTTCTTCTTTCTGGTGTTGTTGCGTCATGGTGCCCACCGGCACCATGGTCTGCACTGACCTTATTTCCTTCAGTAGAAAATCTAAGACCCTCCTTGTGATAAATGGTAGGACACAGGGCTGGAATGCAGCTGGTTTGGCTGGAGTAGAGACAGGAAGAGGGAAGGAACAAAAGCACAGGTAAGACCAGAGAGATCTTGAGGGGTATAAGGTCCATGCCAAAGATTCTGGTCTTTATCCTAAGGAAAATGTGGAGTCATTAACATATGTTAAGAAGCAAAGGACACACACACACACAAACACACACCATACATACGTACATACATACATACATACACAGGATCGGTTTGCTGAAACAAGGCCCCCAAATGCAGGGTGAAGACTAGGTTATAAGGAGACCTTGGAAGCAGAGAGCCTAGTCAGTCAGGAATCAATTGCAGCCGTTCTAGGGAGGGGTCATTGTGGCATAGCAAGGGCTGTGATGAGAGAGCCTGATGGATTTGAGAGATGTCTAATGTTAGTTTCAAGGCCCTCCCATCTAGGAAGATGTATAAAAACAGCTCTCCAGTGAGATGCCGCTGAAAGAGACACGTGAACCCCACCAATGTGATGAAGGAGGGTGTCCTCAACGGGAGTTCAGAGAAGGCACAGAAGGTCTCAGAGGAGGAGGTGCCTGAGCCTCTGCATGGAGTCTTTGATGATGGTTAGACGGTGGGCATCAGACGGAGAACACGAGGGGAGCATGTGCTCCAGGCAGAGGGAAGAGCTAGGGACACAGGAGGTTGTCCAGGTCAGACACGATGAGATGGGAGTTAGACGGCGGCAGTGGAGGGCATAAGGAAAGCAAAAGGAGAATGTGCAGATGTTAAAACTGACAGGTGTTCTGAAAGGTTGCACATGGGGAACTGAGGGGAGGGAGACACTAAGCTCCATTCCAAGTTTCGGGCAAGGCCACCTGGGCAGGTAAGGGGACATTAATTGGGGCAAAGGTTAGTGGATTTTGTCGGGAATGTGCGAGGCAGAGGAGACTCTGGTACAGTTCGTGGAGACGTCCAGTAGGCATTTTAATACGACAGCCTGAAACTTAGCAAGAACTGGACTGGACACACACACACACACACACAGGAGGTATAGATGGGAAGTGAAGAAGCTTCCTGAGGTCAAGGGTCCAGTGGCTGCTTCTGGGAGGTTCCCCGGGGTGTCCTTGCCGTGCTCTGGGTATGTGGTGGACTCAGTGAATGCTTAAGTGATAAGCGGGTCAGACTGTAAATCTGAGTGGCTCATCTGAGTACTTAAAAACTTTTGAAAAGAGCAACTCCATTATCACTGAGTTTTCTTGTCTCTCTTCTTCACTAGATTATAAACCCCTTAAGCGAATGGACCATGTCTTATTCATTGAACCTTCACTTGGTTACTTTTTAATAGAAATGTCCATTTAATAACTATTTGTTGAATGAATGAACAAACAGAATTTGGTTGAAGATGTGGCAAAAAGCTCCCTGCACGGACACCGTGCGGGAAGACATGTAGGGGAGCTCAGACATGTGGAATGTTCCCTGGTCACCTTTCAAAGCGCACGTCGGTAGGCAATCTGACGAACGCACTGAAGGTTCACTGTTCTAGGAGGTGACGCTCCAGCTGGTGACCGCAACTGGAGAGAAGCCACAGGAGTTCAGTTGTTTTACGATCCCCCTTGAGCACTTTTCCCCCAAAATGAAGTTTATAGCTTTGTCCAAAGACATTTTAGTCTACTGTCAGATTCTCATTGTGAGAGTCCGTAGGTTCCTATAGATCTTAAAGACCTTTGAGATAGTATCAAGTTCGTGATAGGAAAGGGAAGCTGAGGGCCAAAGCAGCTTGGTAAACCCTCGGGCCCTCGTGGAGCTGATGCAAGGGAGGCGTCACCTGGTTTTGCAGCATAGCAAACGAGAAACCCCCAGGGGAAAGCACGCACACTCTCATCAGAATTGTTTGTACTTGCCTGACGGGAGCTTTGCTACCTCGTCTGCTCACTAGATAGAGTACGTGTCTGTTGCCGTGGTTTTAAAAGTCTCAAACAAACACCGTTGGCAAAATCCGAACACGTATGTAAAAGACCCACATGCCCCCTTCTGACTCTGTGCTGGGCAGAGTTTGGACGCCGGAGTTTGAGTCACAGGATTAGGGGAAGCCTCAACATTCGGATGAGCCGTGTCAGGGCTGGCTTTCCAGACGTGAGGGCATATTCGGAGCGTGTCCCCCAAGGAGAACTAGAACCCAGTGTGGTGGTGATACTGGATTATTTCCTTTAATTCCCATAGCAGCCCTATTAGGTACTATTCATTACAACATCCGTTTTCAAGTGTGGAGAGTAAAGTGGAGGGAACCTGAAACCCGACTGAGGTCGAACAGGAGGAGTCAGCTAGAAATCGGATCTGTGTCCATCTACCATGGCTGACAAAGCCACTCACTGGACACACATTTATTGAGCCACCTACTAGATGCTACATACTGGGATAAAATATGGAACAAAACAGATGTGTTCCAGCTTTCAGGGAACTTACAGTCTAATGTGGCAGAGAGACGACCTAATCGTATGGAAGTGTGTAACTGTAGGAAGTGCTGTGAAGATGTACAGGGAGGTAGCAGTGCATGGACAGTGTGACCATCACACTGGCCACTGTGGTCACGTTCTGACTGTGCAAGGACAGGTACGGCATTGGCTTCAGTCACCCGAGCGGAGCCTGCCGGTGCTGCCGTTCCGGTGCGGGCCGGGGACGGTCTGCGGTGCTTGGCACACAGACTGCGCCTGTGGGTGTCTATCCCATTTCCCTGGTGCAGACGAATGCCAGCCGAATCCCTGTTTATTCATGGGCCTAAGAGAATATGTTACTTGAATTCCAGGAGCTCTAGCCAGTCCATTGGAAAGATGAGGGGTTTTGTTCTCTTTTCATTCCCGTTCTCCCCAGGTCATCCCAGCGCGCGGGAACAATCTGGCTTCTTGCCTCCATCCTTCAGTCGATCTGGCATGTCTAAGGATTCGAGATGATTAGCCGCTAGTATTTGTGCAAAATGCTTAGAACTGTGCTTGGCTCATAGTAAACATCATGTAGGTGTGGCTAGTATTGTTGTTTTTATTGTTTTCTTGCTATCCTGGTTCTACCAGAATTTATCATGGTTTTTGTAGGCAGTGATTCATAGGACAGTTTATGAGCATGTACTCAGAACAGCGACAAGCATCTATTATCGTATTCGATAAGATATATCGAATATAGATAAGACAATTTCCTTAGGTGGCAATAAGACATTTCCTTAGGTGGCTACCTAAGGGGAAAAAATAGCAGCCTGAACCTCTACCTTCACTTAAAATACTTTCAGATGGAAACAAAGCTTTGACTGTAAAACACAAAATCATAAAGATAATAAGACATATATAGGATAAATTTTAATATGATTTGAGAATAGAGAAAGTCTTCCTAAGTTGAAATAAAACTCAGGACCCATAAAAGAAAACACTGACATTTAATTCGACTGCATTAAGTTAAAAAATGAATCCATCAAGGGAAAAACATAAAGTCAAAATACAAGTATTACTGGGGTAAATTTGCAACTCATACCATACACAAATGGCTAATTTCCTCGATATATAAAGAATGCAACTTAATCACTAGGGAAATAGTCAGTAAACGCAGTCACAAACTAGCTGCAGTTATATAACCGTGGAACCACCCAGACGTCCGTCGGCTGATGAATGGATGAGTAAGTGTAATATACTCGTTAAATAGAGCAATGAATGAGCCACCAATACATTCTACAAGGTGAGGGAACCTCAAAAGCGCTATACTAAAAAGCCAGTTGTGAAAGATCATATACTGTATGGCTTCTTTTATATGAAAGGTCCAGAACAGGCAAATCTATAGAGACGAAAAGTGGGATTGTGACTGCCCAGCAGTGGGGGACAAGGGAGTGCGGAGTGGCTAATGAGCGTGGGATATCTTTTATGGATGAGGAAATGTTCTAAAATTTGACTTTGGTGATGTTTGCATACTCTGTCAATATGCTAGATACCGCTGAATTTTACACTTTAAGTGGGTGTATTTTATTGTATGTGAATTATAGCTTACTAAAGCTGTTTTTCAGAAAAGTTGAAGCTGTAGGTCAGGGATTTTCAGCGGTTTTGGGCCACGAACTCTTTTGGCAACCTTGTGTTGGATCCCTTCTCGGAGTTAATTTTCAGTGTGAAAATGAAATATTTTTAAATGTGAAAATAAAATAGTACAAATAAAGGCAATTAACTGAAATACAGCAACCCAAGCAGCATAGTGCTACGGAGAAAAATAAAGCCGGGGAGGATGGAAGGGATGTGCGTGTGCGGCAGGGGTGGGGGCGGGGTCACAATTTTAGAGTAGGGTCCTCGGGGAAAGCCTTACTTTAGCTGTTAACATCCAGTAAGACCTGAAAGAGTTAAAGAAACAAGCCATGCCTCCATCTTGAGGAAGAGTGTTCTGGACCTTGGGAGAGGGAAACCAAGAGCAAAGGCCCTGAGGCAGGGTCCTTCCTGCTGTATTGTAGGACAGGGAAGTCCTGCCTGGGGGAGAGGGGAAATCTGCAGGAGAAGCTGTCAGAGGGGTGCCCCAGGGCTGTATCAGGTAGGACCTTTCAGCCCCTTAAGGATTTTGTGTTGTGTTCTACTGAGACAGAAAGCCACAGAGTCTGAGCAGACAAGTTTGTGTCTGGAACTGTAAAGGTCCGTCTGGGATACTGAGCAGATGAACAAAGACTAACTGCAGTAGATCAGGAGGAGGCTGGGTCCGGGCAGTAGCCGGCAGCCCCGAGAGGTGGGTTGAGTCTGGACGTGAGTTCTACCATGGAGCGGAATGAGTCATCTGCCCCTATTAATTCCCCAAATTCCCAATCCTCCAGTAGCAAATTAGCAAATGAGAAAGTTCAATGGAATTGACTGTAAATAGCCCTTGTAAAATACATAAGCATTTTATATATTTAATATGATATTATATATTGAGGCTCCTGGGTGACTCAGTCAGTGAGGCGTCTGCCTTCGACTCAGGTCAGGATCTCCGGATGGAGCCCCGCGTCAGGCTCCCTGCTCCGTGGGGAGCCTGCCTCTCCCCCTTCCCCTGCTTATGTTCCCTCTCTCCCTGTGCCTGTCTGTCAAATAAATAAGTAAAATCCTTTTTAAAAAACTTTAAAAAAATGACATTATATATTATATATTCTTCTGGCATGTATTATTTTTAACACCGAAGAATTGACTAATTTTGTTTGCAGCCAGGAACTCGCTTTCCTCCACCTGAGTGGTCGGTAATAACAATCTGTTGGGGTTGGAAGGCTCATGGGTTTGGAAGTCGGGCGGAGCAGGCCTGGCTACAGCCTTACGCCTTCTCCTACAGGCTGTGGTGACTCAGGCTACGACTCAGAGGCTTTGCTGGCACGTGTGGGGCATCGCGGCTCAGTGAGACAGCGTGTGCCAGGGTCCAGCAGAGCGCCTGGCACGCAGTAAACACACACTCCTATTCAAACCCTCTCCTGTTCCCATCTAACGTCGCCCTCCAGCTCCACCCAGGAACCTTTCCCATGAACCCACTGGAAAATCTAAATCGCTTTGTTTTCTTTTTCTTTTTTAAATTTAAATTCCATTTAGTTAACACAGTGTAATACTAGTCTCACGGGTACAGTGTAGTGGTTCACCGCTTCCGGACATCAGCGGTGCTCATGGCGACAGGTGCCCTCCTTCCTCCCCATCCCCTGCGTGCCCACCCCCCACCCTGCTCCCCTCTGGTGACCAGCAGCGTGATCTCTGGGGTTCCGAGACTGTTTCTTAGTTTGCCTCTTTTTTTCCTCTTTGTTCATTTGTTTTGTTTCTTAAGCTCCACGTGAGAGGAAATCCAAATCTTAAATGTGCTTTGGTCACTTTTATAAATTAAGAAAATGTGTTTCAGAAATAGGAGCATAGAAAATAATTATTTTTATGATGTCTGTTTTAGGAAAAACATTTGAATCCGATAAGAACTTAGCCTATCTAACTTCTTATCAAAACCAACTGTCTTATTAGATTTGAAAGTGAAACAGCCCTGGTGTTTTCTCATGATTCAGAAGTACAGCTGTCTTCCAAAAAGAATTCACAAGGTTTCATTAATTTTATTCCTCTTTGATAAAAATCTTTTACTGAATCCTAAGATTTCAGAACGGTAAAGCAAAGTGTAAAGGATATGTGGTGCATTGGGGAAGTTAGGCTAGTTCATTTTATATTCTGGGAATAAATTAAGAAATACACCAGCCATGATTGTTTTAAAAAGCCACCCCTGAGCACGCAGACCTCAACAATTTCCTTTTACATTTGTGCACATGCCTTGTTCAGAACACACTCCGCACCCTCCCCCCGACCACGCACACAGTCCTCAGCATGGCCCGAGGGAAGCTCACTCTCGTATCCCAAAACCTTTCATGGGGCTCAGGTGGCTTTCAGAATGTCCTGCCCGAATGACGTTCTAGTCCCTACCTCTCATTTCCCAGAAGGCCCTGATAGAAAGCTGTGTTCCTGTTACACCCAGATAATAAGTTCATGGATGCCCTTATCGAACTTATCTAATCAATCTGTCGTCCGCACAAACTCAAAAACCTTGCTGGAGAGGCTTTGCACCAACGGCAGTTTGGGGCCTCAAGGCCTTGCTTTTGTGATTGTTCCCCACCTGGTCCTCTCCTGACTAATGATGCCTGTTTCCTGCGGGGACGGGGCGGCCCCCTGCAGCCAGGCGAATCTGCCGGGGATCCTGTGGGCATGACTCACGCGCTCCTTCCTTTTAGTCATTTTTCTGACCATCCCCTCCCTGACCTCCTGTTACGTCTCCACTTCGTGCCATTTCCTTTCTGGTTTCAAAACACTTCTCAAAACTGCATGTGACCTTCCCAGATGAACCTGCTTCTCCAAATTCTGTAACCCCCCTTAGAATGTGTGTGTCTGTGTTAAGGAGTGACACGAGTCAACCTCTCCTCACGTTGAGAAGTAAATGTTTTCTAGACGGAACTTTGGGGCTGGGATGTGTCTCAGAGGGTTGTCTAGTGTTGCCCCTTAACCTTCCAGATGAAGAAGCTGGGGTCCAGCGAGCTTGCCTCGCTCTGGGCACGGCTCCAGGCCCTTGACTCCTGGCCCAGTGCTGTCCGCCACGCTGAGCTCTGTCTTACGCTCGCCCTCCCCCTGCACTCACTTTCCTCTGGCGAGCAGCACAACCCAACGAGACGGGTGACAGCGCCGGAGTGTCCATCTGCCATCGCTCACTAGCCGTTAGCTGCGAATACCTTCATCTGAGAAATGAGAAGGGTTAGTACCTACCTTATGGGGCTGCTGGGGGGGCTAAACGGGGTGATCCCGAACCTGAGAAAGGGCTGGGGTTCAGTGCACTCGGTGGTGGGGACCCTAGGGCTGAGTCCAACGGTTCTGATGGATTTTGTCTGCTCTCTGGGGCTCTGGCCTCGTTCTTCTCCTCCTTTCGTAAACGCCCTCCCTTCCGTATGAGGCGGTCACGGCGGTCCACATCCTTTTCTCAAGCACTGCAGAAAGGTCCGGAGCAAAAGAGGCATGAGTGTGAGTCCCAGAGGCCGTGGGTAGGCGTGGGCCTGAGGCTGAGATGATGACGGAGAAGTGGGTGAGCCTCGGCTCTCACTGCAGGGGGGAGAAATGGGGTCGGCCCGTCAGGCCTAAAACCCCCGAACGCAGCAGAGCGAAGGACCTGGTCCTTAACGGGCCTGTGGCCAGAACTGACTGGAGGCGGCGGAGCTGAGCCTGGGGTGGCCAGAGAGGCCTTCGGGGACCAGGCCGGGTGGCCGGGAGCGCCGGGCAGGCCAGCGGGCTGGGAGCAGCCAGGCCTGCACACACGATGGGACACCCGGCACCGGGTTCATGGGCTCAGCGGGTTCATGGCTCTCGCGGACCCACAGACTGGGCGTCCCGCTCACACCCCCCTTCCTCCCGGCTGGGCTTATGCGCTCGGCTGAGTCCTGCCTTCCCCGGGGCTCCTTCTCCGGTCCCCCACCCTGTCCTGCATTCAGACTCTCGGGCCCCTCTCTCACCAAGGCTCGCTGTCCTCCTGTCGGGTTGTCTGTAGCTCCTCCTGGCTTCCGTCGGTCCATCTTCCCACAATAGCCACCCAGCGCGGGGTGCCTACCGCCTCACTCCGGCAGCCTGGGGTGGTTTTCTCGACCTGCTCTGTGTAGGGACAGTCTCGGAGAGCTGACACGGCCGGCCCGAGGCCACATGGCGGATGGAGGCGACACGGCTGTTGGGGGCTGGGCAAGAGCCGAAAGCACACGGAGGTCCACGCGTCACCCAAGCCCACGGCCGCCACCCCGTCCAAGAGCAAACGCTGCTGACAGGGTCCCCCCTCTCCGGTCCTGCATCCCTGTGGGCAGCCCCCGTCGTGGCCCTCATCTCTGGCCCTCCCCCGCGTGCACCCCAGCCCTGCACGCAAGCATCCATACACGGGCACGTGCTGGTCCTTGTGCCCTGAGCGTTTTATACACGTCGTGACACTGGAGTCATTCTTCAGTGTCCCAGTGAGTGCCCACAGCCTTCTGCCCGCCCCCTGCTTCCTACGGCTCTCCTTCCCCTGTCAGCCTCACAGGTTCAGCTCCCGCAGACTCACTTCTGGAATCAGCAGGAAGTCCTGTCGCTGGTCCTGCACCAACCAGCCCACAGGCAGGCCACACAGTGGCCTCTGCTCTGACCCGAAGAGGAAGACTCTGAGCAGCATGTTCCCCTCTGCCTGCGCGGGGAAGGGCAAACCGCCCTGCAAGCCCCTGAGGTTGCTGCTCCGTGGACCGAGTTTCCAGGAGAGGAAGCATCTGACTTCGGGCTCAAACGGGAGCACTTCCCGCAGCCTCCAGTCAGCCTTGAGCGTGCGGGGAGACCAGATGGGCACCTGCTGTGGGCTCGCCGCTGAGATCTTGAGGAGACGGGCACTTCCAGAGAGAGAACTGCCACTGGTTTGTCCTCTGTCAGGAGGGTGCGACAGTGGCTGCTGGCACGCATGGGCGGTGGCCTCCCCAGGAGGAGGGTCGCGGCCGGAGGGCAGCGTGCAGGGGACTGAGACGCAGAGGAAGGGCCGCATGCTCAGGGCAGAGGGCTGCGTGAGCGAGCGCGGGCGGAAACGCAGCTGCTTGAAAGAAGACTTGGGTGGAGAGCTTGGAAGGGTGGAGGCGCAGACGGCTGGCCCGGGCTCTCCGAGACCATGCGGAGCCGGCGGCCTCCTGAGCAAGCCCAGTACACTCTCCCCCACCTCCAGGCCTCGATGCCAGTGTCGGCTTCTCGGGAAGATTCCTTGCGCTGCGCCCACCCCGCAGCGACCTTCGCCCCCGACCTCCCATGCGAATCTCTACCCTCCCCTCTCCTTGAAATACGCGTCCCGGAGAGTCAGCGTTCTCTGTCACCGTTCAACTGTTCCCGCAGCTCCTGGGAGAACGGCGGCTCGCTGGTGGCTCAGGACGACGGGTCAGCACTGCAGGAAGGAGCGTCCCTGCAGGCCACTGACTTTACGAGCTCCGAGGCGCTGCTGCAGTCACCTGCAGTGCAGAGTTCTCGATGAGGGTCCACAGGTCCCCTGCCTCTGTCCACTCTGTCATGTGCACTTGCCCTCCTCCCTCCGCCCGAGAGGAGCTTCCCATTGGACTCTCCTGACCATCGAGTTTCATAATTTTGCGTTGACTATGGTTCAGATTCCCGGCAAAATAGAAACCTCGGGGAGTCTAGCCTATAGTTTTCTAAGTGGACAAACAGGCAGCCTGGTCAACCCAATTACATTTTCACAGCTGGGTCACCCGGGAGTTAAATCAACAAAAGAGAAGGCCATTTGCTGGGCGTCCGGGTAATCGGTCTGAATACTTCCCATCACAACCTGAAAGTTATTCCAGTCCCCTGCAATTTCACCCAATCTTTTAAAAACAACCCTGTCTCCTGCTTTCTCCACCCACCCCCCATACGTACGAAGCAGGCTGTTCTGGGATAGGAGACGTTTTGATGAATCCATGCGCATGGAACTGGTATTTCTCTATTTTGCACGGCATGATGCCTTCAAGGTCCACCCGTGTTGTTTCAAAGGGCGTGATTTCATTGGTTTTATGACTGAACAGTATTCCACTGTACACACTCGCACCACAATTCCTTTACCCTCTCATCCCGCGATGGACACTGAGGCTATTCCCACATCTTGCCTGTGGTAGATAACGTTGCAGGAAGATGGGAACACACACATCTTTACCAGCTAGTGGAAGAAAAGCTCAAACACGTCTTAAACTATGTTTTTTAGCAATTTATTTTTATGGCCGCATCATCATTGGAGACCCTCACAAGGATTTAACGTATGGGTCTTTATTTCCACATCGTTGATATGAGCCCCTTCCAGGCTGCGCTTCTGCTCAAGTGGTAGGACAGAGGTCAGATGGCAGTGGTGAGTGAGCGTGGAGGGAGCAGAGGGGGCGAAACCAAGAAGAGGAGTACGACAGACCTGGAGAACAGCCAACGTCATTCGGGAACAGAAGGGAAGCGCGAGTGGTGCTCAGAGGGGAAGACAGGGTGTGCACGGATGGGGCTCAGGTGGGACCACTCAGGACCTCACCATCAGGGACCATGGCCTCGGGCTTATTTTGAGTGAGATGGAAAATAATAAAAATATTTTAGCCAGGAAGTGAGATATCCTGACCACCTGTAAGGGAACATTTGCTCTGGTTCTTCTTGGAAGCCTAAATTTTAGGGAGGGGAGAGTCCTTGGGTACCAGGTAGCAGGCTGTAACCAAGATGCAAGAGCCACTGGTCAGCTCGGACTTTCTGCAGCTATGTTTTTTCCTGGTTATACTAATAGCCCTGCCATAAACAGAAGGATATAGACTTTTTTCCAGAGTTTAGGTTATTCTCTTTGGGGAGAATTCCTGAATTAGAATGACTGAATAAAAGGTAGGATTCTTGGTTTCCCGAGGGTGGTCTGTACCAGCACTCTTCACAGTAGCCAAGAGGGGGGCACAATCCGCACAGCCACCAGCGGAGGACTAGATGAGGCACTGTGGTGTGTACGTGCAGCGGCCCGTTAGTCACCCGTCCCATAGAACGAAGGACGTGCTTTAAGGGGATGAACCTCCAGAACACGGTGATCAGTGAAAGCAGCCAGACACAAGAGATAACGTATCGTACAAATTCATTTACATGAAATAGCCAGAGGCAGCAAATCCAGAGAGACAGAAAGCAGACTGGGGTTGTCTAGGACCACGGGCTGTGACGGCTTAACGCACCCAGGCTTTTCCTGCAGGAAGGTGAAAAGGTTTAGGAACTCAGTGTAAGTGCTCTTCGTGCAACCCTGTGAACGCACTAGATGTCACGGAATTGCACGCTTTCTGGAGGGTAATTTCGTCGTGTGTGCGTTTCACCTCAGTGCAGCATGTTCCTGAGTCATCTGTATGTTTCTCAACTCTGAGAACCCGAGGGTGTTTTCAGTGTAGTGTTTTCTAAGTAGCTGGCAGCAGGGTGAGGGTCCTGGTTCCTCTTTGTACACCTGTCCCTATGTTTGCAAATAATACTTCAGTGAAAACGGCCCCTTCCTTGACTGTTTGTTTCTCACATTTCTCATCTAAAATTTTCTTTTTTTTTTACTTACTTGTCTATTGCAGTCTGTGCATCTGTTATCATTTTGTCTGTGTCCTGTCAAATGAGCATATCATGCCTTTTTCTGTTCTGTTCTGTGTTGTACATATTTTTCCCTAGTCTGTGATTTAAAGTGTCCATTTTTTTCATTTTTATACCATTAAGCTTATTTGCTTTTTCCATCTTATCTCTTCTTTTACCTCTAGGCTGAGAGATTCAGCCTCTTCAAGAGGTCTAATATTCAAGTCTTCTTCTCACCCCAGAATTTTTATGGTTGGAACCATCAGGAGTTTATTTTTAAGAGCTGAAGAAGATTTGTTAAATGGTTTCTTATGGGTGAATGAGAAGTCATAAATTCTTGTTCTCGCCAGAATGCTCTAGTCTTGAGCACGGTTTCTCCAGATTGAGCAATACTCGACCACTTTTAAAGGGGAAAAATATTTGGGCTATTTAATGATGTCTTAAATTTTTTTTTATGTTATTTCCTGTTTTGGATCGAATTGTGTCCCCTCCCCACCAAATTCATATGTCGGAGTCCTAACCCCTCGGACTTCTAAGTGTGCCCTTATTTGGATGTAAGGTTGTGACCCGTGTTATTACTGGAGATGAGGTCATGCGCGATGGGGTCGGGCAGGTTCCGCATCCACCATGACTGGTATCGCTCCAGAGAGGGGGAGTTTGGGTGCAGACGTGCACACGGGGAGAGCGTCATGGGAAGCCCGGAGTCACAGTCACATGCCAAGGAACTACCAAGTTTGACCTGGAACAGGTCCTCCCCCAGTGCCTTCAGGGGAAGCAGGGCCCTGCCAACATCTGGACTCAGCCTAACGGCGAGAGAATGATTTCTGCTGTTAGAGCATGCAGTGTGCGGTGCTTGGTTACGGCTTCTCTGGCAAACCAGCACGTCACGGATGTAGTCCTGCCCTCCACCCAGCACCCACGCGTCTATGGCCATCCCAGCAAGACAAATTTACAAAATACAGACACTTAACAACATAAACCCAACAAGTCTTAAATACACTACATTATATTAACCTGACAACCGGTGCCACTTGGCCATAACTCTGTCATGACTCCCCACGCACAAACGTCCCCGGCCGCCCCGCTCCCGGGAGGGTGGAACGTGTCCTTCCACCCCCCTTCCTGCTGCACCAGAAGTCCTGTGTGTAACACTCATTATGTCAGTTAGCTTTTACCTGTCTGGTTCAGGTCTCCCTGCTTGTTTTTTTTCCCCCCAATGATTCTCAGCCAATTGTAGGGACAACAACACACATGGACCCCGAAATCATGCCTAGTTCTTGGTTACGAGGTGGTCACCCACATAATTGGGATGTGTTTACGCTGATGACTTTTAGGCAACCATTAAATGAAAACAGAAAATTGAAAAAAAAAATCTCTCAGGAAGCTTGCAGACCCTTTGGACTGAGAACAAACTAATGAACCTCTGATTAACCCATTTTGAGAAAACTGTGACCCCAAAGGGCCCTCTCATTGGCAAAGTTTGCACTGGCCATGACTCTCCCTCTCCTGCCTTTCAGTTATGAACGAGGTCACTGGGCAGAGACATCGTCCTAGTGCCCTCACTCTGGTTTGCCGATCTGTGTTACGCTGGCTTCCTCATGTCCTGTTCTGTGCTCAGAGGGTCCTGAGGATGCTGTGATTTTCAGCAAAGACAGCTCTCTTGCTGCCAATGATCACAAAACCTGTGAGCTGTGAATATGGTTTAAAACAACGTTTCATAATCGAGCGAAAGCTTTTTTGTTTTCTTAATAACTTCAGCCAAAAATCTGAGTTGCAAACAAACTAGTCAAAAACCAACAGGAAAGGATAGATTTGTATAAGCATTTACTGAAAAAAAAAAAAAAATCCCAACAATGTAAATCTAGACTCCTGTGGTCTCACTTCCCAACATGCTCGGAGCAGGAAGCGGAAAGCCAGGAAACCACTT
Source organism: Mustela nigripes (assembly GCF_022355385.1). NCBI lineage: Eukaryota > Metazoa > Chordata > Mammalia > Carnivora > Mustelidae > Mustela > Mustela nigripes. The sequence continues at coordinate 104,386,793 of NC_081557.1, forward strand.
CTCACGCTCTGTAATTTGGGAGAGAAGAAAGACTGGATTTCACAGTGTCTGGACACCTTTGTTCACTATAGTATAAGCATACTCCACCTTCAGATTTCTGGGAAAACTAGCATTTCTCTAAAATCAATGCAAGATTTTTCCCAAACCTGCCCCCACCCCGCCCCGCACAGCACAATAATTTGAAGAATTAATTCAAAGTTTCTTGGAGAAAGAAACATTGTCATTGAGACGTTCCCCATTAATTGTCCCGATGCTTGCTAAGGGGCTAAGCACACACATGCCGACTTCTTCCCTTGTGTGTGCCGCGTCCCAGGGAGGGGTGCAGGAGGACACGTCTGCGAGCACAGGACCGCTCAGCAGGGGCTTCTGAGGTCCAGACGCTTCGGTGGTCTCAGTCAAGCACGTGCCGTAGGGCCCAGAATGGTGAGCATGTGACCCAGGGCTGGGAATCGGAATTGAAATCCTGGAAGACCTTAGGAAACAAGTTATCGTATTTTCTTAGCGCTTGTTTTCATGTGTGTACCTTAAAGAAATGGACTTGCCTTACAGGGGATGGTAGAATTTAATGGGCGTAAAGCATGCACAGTGTTTCTGCCACACACACACATATGCATGTAAAGACACTCAACCTACAAGACATATACACACTCACACACCTATGTCAGGTCAGGCCTCTTAAAAACACCTGCACGGACCATTTTCATGTACAAAAATGGCAATTTCGTATATTTTGACCAACTATTTATGTAATGGAATGACGAGCAGCGGCAGAAGAGTCAGAAGGACGCTCTTTGGATACAGAAAGCACAACCCCATACCTCAGGGCACGGTGGAGGGTTCCTGACCCGGTGGGACGTGCCGGCAGTGCAGTGGGCAAGGAGAGGACAGAAAGGCAGAGCCGTAGACACGTGTCTGTCCCTGGGACAGTCTGACAAAGAGGAAAGAGACGTGAACCCGGTGCAAGGACCATTTTGGCGTCTAGATGCTGTGTGAATGTCAGCTCTTCAAAACACGCTCATCTGTAAGAGGAAAAAAGAGAATATGCCCAACCTTCCAAGGCAAATTAAAAATACAGCTTAACATTGCCTTGATATTTGGTTTTTATTTCCTTAATTAACCTTGAGGTGTTGTGTCACGTCGATGCCAGGATGTGAGTTATAATATTTTTCTCCGTAACCTTTCTTGGCTATCACAGTGGAATGGGCCAGCCTGAGACAGGCACGGTTACGTTGTTTTTCAGCTTCTCAGACCTGCAATGACCAATGTCCTATCAATTCACCAGCCCCTTGTTCAGCCTCCTGTAAATGACTTGCCACCCCCGGGTCTTGTCTCCTGATTAATGGTTCAGATCTTGACAGTTCAACTCGGGGACTTTCCTAGCCGATGGCTGGCTGGGTCTCTGTGGCTTTGTCCAGCGAGAAGATAGGTGCCCACTAATAGGAATTGGGTCAAAATGGTGAAGATTCAGGTCAGGAATGTTTTGTTTTCTGTAGCCAGCAGGGCTAGAATGAGGTCAGGAGATCAGTTTAGTGTTTGTATTGAATTCTTACTCTTCGGGCTTAAAAAAAGAAAAGCCCAAGAAATGTGGCTTTGCACGGGCTGGGACAAGAGGTGAGCGGTCCAGGAGAGCTCCTGGGTGCTTGAGCCCCCAATTTCCGTTCCCTCCATGCATTCTCTGGAAGGAGGAGTTCAGGGAAAGCACGGTTTAGCAAATACAGAAATTTCATCAGGCTTCTTACCAGACAAACATAGACCCAATGTGTTGCTCAATGTCTCTATGGTGCAAATTATATGTTGTGGGGTATGAAAAAAGGAAAAGCCCTAAGTGGAGGGCATTTCATCCCACAGCAGAGTGGTGCCAACTTTCTGTTGGTAGCCCCACAGTGGCTTCCAGGAACCTAAAGAAAAATATTATGTTAAACTGTTTTCCTAATGTGACAGACACTTTCTTCAAAACAGAAACAGTGAAACGTTTGCCTTGATAATACTATTCTAGACCTTATAATGGGACCTTGACGAGCCTTGAATTATTTTTGCTTGTTTTGAGTCTCTTGTGTTTCTCCTGGTTGGCTTGGTGGTGGTGGTATTACAGAGAATGGGGATCTGGGTGACAAGTCCTCTTTATTCTGACACGGAGTTGTTCTGCCCGAAGTTTGCAGAGCTCTTCCCCGGTAATTATTTAGGGCAGGTTGACCCAAAGGCTGACTAGTGGCATTGTGTGTAATTACCACGTGTCTAGTATAAGCCAGTATGCAGCTCGGGATGTAAATTTTGATCTGGACCAGTTTGGTTTATATAAAACAAAACCTGCCATGGTGAAGACAGGATCGAGTCCAGAATTCTGCAGAACAGCTAAGCGTACACTTGGTTTTCAGGATGCCTACTTGGTGACTAGAGCAGAAGGCTTCAGCTGCATCAGCCGGCGAAGAGTGTTGGAGTAACATCTCACCAGGAATTCCCGGGTCTGGGACAGTTCTCATTTTCTCCCAGCTTGGCCGTTGAGGCCGGTTTTTGTTTGCTGCCCCAGGACTCTCAAAGCAAACCGCTTCCTGAGTCACCATCAGCAGAAAGCCATTGATTTGGTGTTTGTCCCCTACCCGATCGGTGACCGAGTGTCACACGATCTTGAGGGTTTCATTTCCACCCCCGTTGATCTCAAGACCCTGGATTCTTCTGCGAGATCCGCCTCTCCCCCACCACGTTCTTCCTTTCAATTGAGAAACACTGTGGGACAGTGACTAAGCCCAGGGGCGTGGGTGTCAGAAAGAGCGAGGCTCAAACCCTCTCCTACCGTTTGTCGGCTCTGATAAGGGAGACTTGACTTCTCCGAAGTTCAGTTTTATTATCTATAAGAAAGGAATGACAATAACAATAAAATGTAGTTTTATGTTATTATATAAATAAAATGAGATTGTTTAGGTCAGCTACTGAATAAATATTAGTGATTATCATCATCGTCTTCTCATCCAATTCCCATATGACCGTGCATAATGCAGCACAATGGTGTAGGGACACATCAGCCCCCAGAAAGCTCCTTAGCGCAGAAGTGATGGATCTAAGGGCTGTCCTCTTGGGGTCTGTTAACCTTGACCTTGTAACCTTCTTACACCATCTTCTATATTCTAATAGGAAGATTAGCCAACCCCAGCAAAGACTGTGAGGCAGCCCAGAATCTTAGAGCAGTTAATGCTGAGCTCCGTGTCACCACGCCCGCAGCCACTTGCCCAGGACTGACTCCTTATGTGCTCCTTATGCCATATTTTATGTCGGCCGCCATAGCAGCATCCTGGCCACCTAATTGAGCAGGACCCTTGACCCAAAAGGAGCTGTTTCTAGGCTTCCTGGAAAACCTTATGCAGGAGGAGCAATTCTACATTGGAGAGTTATCCAATGAACAAGTCAGATTCTCTCTGTTAGAGTATATCAGAGTGGGAGGTAAGGAGAGAGAGAGAGGGATGGAGAGGTGGGGGGGAGAGGGAAGAGGGGAGAGAGAGGGAGGGAAACAGTGGGAAGAAAAGAGGGGGAGAGAGACAGGAAGAGAGGGAGAGAGAGAGAGAGAGAGGGAGACTGCCAGTCTCTGGGGGGTTCTGGCCCTTACAGATGACCGCGTTCTGACTTCTTTCTGTGCCTTTACCTCCTTTCTTGGGCGAGACTGCCAACACTTCTGGCCAAGCATCCGGCAGCACATCTAGCGAACTGCGTACCTTCAGCCTCCCTTCCGACTGGCCTGGACTGTGAAACGCCCTGCACCCCGTACTCAAGGTCAAGCCTGGCAAGGAGTCAAGGGGGAGACTCCGATGAAGACATTAAAGCCAGAAGGAATGTCATTTGTCCAACGGAGAACACCCTGCTTACCTCTGTGCATGGCCACGTATGCCACTTTGTCCATCCAAAATGTTCTTTGTCCTTGTCTCTGCCGGGACAGACCCCTCACCCAACCCCTGCAGAACCCCGTGAGAATTCACAGCCTCCCGCTGACAGACCTCCACCCCTCTGTCCCAGCTCCTGCGTTCCTGCCGTCCTCCAGGAGGGACCGTGGGTCTGTCCTGTCCGAGACAGGTGTGTCCGTGGGTGTGTCCCCTTGTTTGTGTCTGAAAGTTTGCGTCTTCTATGTCGTGCGCATCTTCTGAAACTTCAGGGGCTGTGCGTCCTGCGTCACGGGTGCTCCGCGCGGGCTGGCGCGTCCTCACTGACCCGAAATGCCAGCCGTCCCAGGGTGAGTGACGCGAGTGTGGACGGCCTGTTGAGTGTCTGCTGTGCTGCCGTCCCCTCACTCACTTGGCCGCTGTGCCTCACGCGGAGATGAATCAAGGACACTTGTCAGTCTTGGTTTTCAGGTGAGGAAAAGGAAACTGAGAAGGTTTCAGTAATTTTGCCGAAGTCGCCCAGCCGTGAAGTCACCCCATCAAGCTTAAACTGGGTGCCTGTTTCTACCGTACATGGACAGTTCACGTTTCCGGTGTTAACTGAGCAGACCCTAGGTCTCAGGTGCTACTGTCCTCTGTAGACTGAAATGTGAGTTTTTACCATTTTATTTTTTATTTTGAACACATTCTGCATTTCTGAACTAGTACTTCTCTTCCTTAAGTGGTGCTTAAGGAAGTAAAAAATCACTTATGTTATATCTATAGCTCTCTTTCTCTGTTTTGTGGTTGTGGAAAATCCAGTGGTGACTCATACACATGAAATCCATTTCAGAGTTTTCACGAAAGGTATGCAGCACCCTCCTCCCTGTCCCAAGGGCATGATTCACAAACTCCTCACATCATTTAAATTTTTATTCATTGTAAACCACAAATACCGTCTAGAGCGGAACTCAGACGACATGACTCATGTTATTTGGTGACTCTTTGTATCTTAAATCTTATCAATGTGTAGAAGATTGTAAACATCCTCATCAAACTGTAGGTACTCATGCCAATCATAGAATAATAATGTTTAGGCCACAAACATTCCAATTGAATAAGGTTACTCACAATTCACTTACTTTTGGACTCAAGTTCTTTTTCTTTGAGCGTGGTCAACACACAGTGCTAGTTTCAGGTGTAGAACAGGGTGATTCCGTGCGTCTGGAGCTCAGGCTGAGCTCGCCACACACGTGGCTACCATCTGCCCCACACAGCGCTATCACAGCATGGCTGACTCCGTTCCCTGTGCTGTGCCTTTCCCTTCTCTCTCTTGGGAGGCCCGGACCTCCCGGCACCCCTCACCCATTTCTCCCATCCCCCCATCCCTTCTCTCTGGCAACCGTCAGTCTGGTCTCTGTATTTATTTATAGGTCGGATTCTACTTTATTGTTTATTTATTCATTTTTTCCCCACATATGATTGAAATCACGTGGTACCTGTCTTTCTCTCACCGACTCACTTCACTTAGCATGATAGCCTCTAAATTCATCCATGTTGTCACAGATATCACAATCTCATCCTTCTTTTCAGTCTCATAATGTGTGTGTGTGTGTCCATCACCCGCTCATCTGTGGGTGGACCCTTGGGCCGCTTCCATATCTTCGCTACTGTAAATAATGCTGCTGTAAATGCACAGGTGCATCTATCTTTTCAAGTTGGTGTTTTGTTTTCTTTGGAGCAAGTATCTAGTGGAATTACTGGGCCCCGAGGAAACTCTATTTTTAATTCGTTTAAGAATATCCTACTTTGTTGCACAGTGCCTGCACCAGCTTGCGTTCCCAGCAACGGTGCTCGAAGGTTCTATTTTCTCCACATTCTCGCTAGTACTTGTTATTTCTTGTCTTATTTTAGCCATGCCGACAGGTGGGAGGAGGTGTTTCATGTGGTTTTTGATGTATTTCCCTGATGATGACTGATGATGAACATCTCTCCATCTGTCTGTTGGCATCTGGATGTCTTCTTTGGGAAAAATCTCTATGAATGCCCTCTGCCCATTTTTTAATCCAACTGGGCTCTTTTTGGTGTTGAGTTTTATTAGTTCTTCACTTATTTTGAATATTAGGTTACTTGCAATTGGAACTGAAATTGGGCGATTTTTATGCTTAATCCATCTGTTAACCAAGTAATTTTTGATCACTGACTTCAAAAATTCAAGAATTAAAAATAATTGCAAATAGTATACAGCTCACAGGGAAACAATTATGAATTAGAAGGAGGTTAGGTTCAGAGAGAACACTCTGCAGACAACTAAAAACAATTTTAAAGAAAAAAACCAAAACCCAATAAAACCAATCCCCAGAACTCCTCCTGATTCGTTATCGCCTGAGCGGGGAGCTGCTGTGTCCCATTCTGTTGTCTCTGTTTTCTTGAGCTCGTCCATGTATGTCCTACCGAGGGTCACTGCATTTCGACTGCAGAGCAAAGAGTAGGCCAATACGCTGGTCAGGTTAGTGGGGATGGAAGGTGGCAGCCCAGCTCGATTGTGTCACCAGTTTGTTTTTTGGCATCTCCTCTGCTCTAACGTCTTTACCCCAAAACTCATCTTTAGGTCATGGCATTTCAATCTGGACCAGAGCTACTCACGAGAAATGGACCCATCAGTGCTCCAGTGTTCAGACCGAGGAACACAGCTGCTCGGTAAACGTATGAGTCACAGAGAGTCGTATCCAATAACTTATGTATTCTTTCCCACTGACGGATACGCATGAGACACACAGAAATATAAGAAACATAATCAAGAACAGTGTTTTCATAGTTTATGTGGAGGCGGAGCAAAGGGGTCTGGGTGACCACAACGGGTGCCTCCTTCAGACCTGGCCTGTTAACTCTCTGTCACAGAGTATACAGTCCAAGCAGAAGACAAATTTGCCCGTACGTAAATCCTTCCTCTGTTAAAACTATATAGAAGAAGTAACATTCATAAAGCACAACCAAACCAAGAGAACGGGAGGGTTCATTAGCACCGGAGAGATATCAGTGAATTTCTGAGATGAACAAAATGGGAATATTTGTTCCATAAATTTTTGTTTAATACTCACATTTTTTTAGGGCATCTGGGTGGCTCAGTTGGTGAAGCATCTGCCTTCAGCTCAGGTCATGATCCCAAGGTCCTGAGATCGAGTTCCATGTCGGGATCCCTGGCCAGTGGGGAGTCTGCTTCTCCCTCTCCCTCTGCTGCTCCCCCTGCTTCTGTGCTCTGTCTCTCAAATAAATAAATAAAATCATAAAAAAAAACCCTCACATTTTTAAAACATGTCCAGGATATATAACATTTTTTAAAAAAGATTTTATTTATTTATTTGACAGACAGAGATCACAAGTAGGCAGAGAGGCAGGCAGAGAGAGAGGAGAAAGCAGGCTCCCCGCTGAGCAGAGAGCCCGATGCTGGGCTTGATCCCAGGACCCTGAGACCATGACCTGAGCCAAAGGCAGTGGCCCAACCTACTCAGCCACCCAGGCGCCCCTGGGATATATAACATTTTAAAAAGTTTAAAAATTGTAATATTTTAATTAAAAATTTATAAACCTATTACAGAAGCTAAAATGTATTAACATTTAAATACGTGTTATCTTTCTAAAATAACCAAAATAAATAGTCAAAAAGGGCATTATTGAAATAAAAGACAAGTTGTTTTCATCGTCTGTAGTTCCATCACTTGTGGATCAAGATTTCCGATATCAGTTTTCGACGTTCTTGTCTTCATAGGCTACATTGTGGGGGAATCTCCCCCTTTGCTGTTGGTCGTGATTTAATCATTTGTCTCCTCATGTCCCTCATGAGGAATCATAATAAAGTGTTGAAATTTTCCAACGATTTACCTTCTTTTGGCAAGGACTTACAGATTTGTATGCTTGTGCTTAAGTTCTGACATCCAGCGACGGACATTTTAAAATTTGCTGTATCATGTTCTGGGCTACCACGTGTGATGGTATCACTCTGACTGCTCTCTGTGTGTTGTTCTGCAGTGCAGAGGAAGCGGGGGTACAGGTGATATCCTGCGCTGGTCAAGGAAGCGTGCCGTGCGCATATTACTGGGGGCCATCGCTTGGGATGACAGGAGACGGGGGGAGAGTGGGTGAGCCCACCTAGGTCTCATCCCCAAGTCCTATATGACAGCCCCAGGTTTCTGAGAACCCCTTCCTGATGTAATGCCTCAGCTCAGACGGGCAGGTCATCTTAACCTGGGGAACCTGCCTCTGTCCCTGTCAACCAACTTGGGGTCTATGGTAAGATTGTGGCTAGTGATGGAGCGCGCTGGTTCAAATAACTTATTTAATCTGGATATGGATAGGGCAAATGAGATATCCGGAAGACGGTTCCGTTTTTGCTGGTTGTGTAATGTGCTGCCCCTCCGAGCTGACGGCACCGGGAGGTCAGCCGGAACTGGCAGGTGTAGGCCCTTCCAGCGCAGATGAACTGTGTACGGTCGGGAGAACAGTGGGTCGGATTCCGTGCTCAACCTCTTGCGCGATTGTTTTCATCAGCTGCGCATTCGTGCAAGAAGGGGGTCACATCTTAATCACTTGTGTTAGTCAGTGTTTTGGAAATTGTGGAAAGAATCTTGGTTTTGGAAAAAACTGACACATCCTTAACTATGCTTTCCTAAGCAGATGGCTCATTTCCAACATCTGGCTTAAGTTATCCCATTTCGGCTTGGACCCATGGCTAGAGTGGTCCTGGCAACGGGGGATGAGATGGGCTCCACGCTGTTAGTGGCCTTGGGCCTGGCTGGTGGGAAGAGCTCTCGCTCGCCCTGTAGGCCCGGCTGGCTGTGTTCGTAGCCTCATGGGGTCACGGGCACTGGGACGGACTCGCTCGGATTCTTGCCACTCACTAGGACACAAGACAGAAAGCCCCAGGGCAGTGCCCAGTCCCCTGTTGTTCCAGGATAAACGTCTTTCCTAACCCACTCCCCTTCCTCCCCACCTCTTCCCCTTCCTCCTCTCTCCCTTTCCTCTCCTTCCCTCTCTTCCCGGGGCAGAGAGCAAATTGCAAGTCCCCTGCTGCTCAACCAATTTTAGAGAGAACGTCCTCAAAACAAGCAAAACTGGGGCGCCTGGGTGGCTCAGTGGGTTAAGCCTCTGCCTTCAGCTCAGGTCATGATCTCAGGGTTCTGGGATCGAGCCCCGCATCGGGCTCTCTGCTCGGCAGGGAGCCTGCTTCCTCCTCTCTCTCTGCCTCCCTCTCTGCCTACTTGTGATTTCTGTCAAATAAATAAATAAAATCTTTAAAAAAAAACCAAAAAACAAGCAAAACTGACCATCTGCCTTTATGGTCATGAAACGAGGAGGGAAGCCTTTTTTTTATCCATAAACTTTTTCTTTGGGCAAAAAAAAAATTGGGCTAAACATGCTCTGCCCTTGAACAAACAGTAACACAAACAAAATCAGGACAAGAAATGAATCCTCTGCGAATATTCTGACCCTGTACAGGCAGCTCGAGGAGGCAGAGGTTCACATGATCTCCCTCCACACCCTCAGCCCCAAATGAAAGTCTTTGCAGGATGACCTTTGGCAGATCATATCCTCACGGGTTAAGTACTTCGGGGGTAACACATAGGATCCTGGACTGTCCTAGTCAAGAGGCTGGAATGCTAACCCTGGCATCAGCTGTATTTGACTATGTGGCTTTGAGGAAGTTTCTCGATCTGTTTCCCCATGGAATATAAAGGGATCGGGTTAGAAGATCTCTGGAGGTCCTTTGGGGTCTACACTCCTTTGGTATCTACACTTCACACTCTTGTGCATTCCAAACCAGACCTTGTGTCTCTCACTTGAATATTGACTTAGTAAATCTTGTCTAGGTGGCTTAAAATACCTTTACATTATTTTTTCAATTAAAAAATGTTATTGAGAACTAATGGTTTCATTTTCCCCCTTATTTAATAATTCCCAGTAAGAACTGAATTTTAAGTAAAAGTCAAAGTCAGTTGTCTCTTAACAACAGTAGTGTAGTATATTAGACTTCTCTTGTGAATTTAAACTTCTCTTGTGAATTTAGAAAGTTCGGAAACAACAAATCTTGAAGCCATATTCTTGGGTAGGTCTGATTCTTTCTCAAGGGAAGCAAACAATTAGGATGTGAGATAATTTCAGCACGAAATCTGTAGATAATCATCTCGAGCCTATCCTTTATTTGTGTCCATGCGCTCAACACATTTTGATCGAGCTCCTAACATGTGACAAGCGTGGCCCAAGTAGTTAAGGATATAAAGACGAGTAGCAGACCTTGTGCACTCAATTTCAAGTAGCTCAGAATGGTATGTGTCTACTACTGAATGCCGTTTACAGTAAACCCTCACTCATTTCATGGCTACTGATAGAGTTCATTAACATAGTATTTAATGTAGTGTGTGTAAATCTCATTCAGCAGAATGTTGGAGAAACGCGTTATGGTCTTTCTGTGCTTATGTTTAGCTGCACTTGAAGGAGAAAGCAAGTTAGGGTGCGGTAGCTAACTTTGCAAGAATCTATCAAAGTATAGATTTTCGGTGTTTTAAAATAGTCTTTCTGTAAGGCTGTGGCTCAGGACTCTGGGACCACCAATTCGGTCTTTCAGTGTGTCACTGATACGTAGTGTAGGTTCAATGTTGATTCATGAGTTGTTCTCTGTTATCTCTGGCCTTAAATAGTGATGAAATTAAACAATATTCAAATGTTTTATCGTAAGTGGAATTTACATATCTGTATTTAACATTCATGTCTTACAGTAGTTTTAAAAAATTTTTAAAATATTTTACGTATATGTGTGTGTATTTAGAGCACAAGCAGGGGAAGGGGCAGAGGGAGAGAGGATATCAAGCAGACTCCGTGCTGAGCGCAGAGCCCAACGCGGGGTTCGATCTCATGGCCCTGAGACCATGACCTGAGCCAAAATCAAGAATCGGACACTTAACCAGCTGAGCCACCTGGACACCCCAGTAGTTTTTAAATCTTGGGCAATTATAGTGCAGTTCAGATTTTTAAAAACCAAGAATGTTTGGAAACACATAAAAATTAAGGCTATCTCAAAAGAAACTTTATTATACTGTGATGTATCTTACATTTTTGATTCTATAAGGAAATAAAGAACCATCAAAAGGACAGGTTCTCAAAGTATGACAATCCTTAAAATGTCACATTTGGGAGCTTCCCGAAATGCCCCTTTGCATACATGTGTTAGAACAGTGACTTATGTTCCAGATCTTTCTCCTGGAACTGTGGACCACACTGTCTGAGCAGCAGTGAAGAGTGGGGACCTGAGACCCAACCCAGTTTCCCTGGAGTTTTCTGTGACCCTGCTGGCATCAGAATCATTGGCAAGAGAGAATAAGGATGAACAGCATCTCCTGAAGACTTCCCATTTCTTAATACCTTCTACTCGAAGTGATGGGTTTTGTTCTTGTTTTGACAATTTTCTCAGTTATTTTCCGAGTCATGTCCCTTTTAGAACATGGAGTTTTCTCCCCCATCTGATGGGGCCTCTGGACAGCGGGCTCATACCTGTCCTCCTGGTCACTGCTGAGGAGGAGGCAGCCTGTGTGCTGAGGATGAGGTGAATATTCCGTAGTTAAGACCAGTGTGAGCCCAGTCACTGGCCTTGTGTAGACGTTGACCTTGGAGAGTGGTCAAACTTACAGAAATCTCCCATTTGGGAGAACATTGCCTTGTTCCTCTCATGTACGTAAATGGTTGGAGCGCTGAGGTTTCCATCTCATAGCCCCAAACAGCGCATGAAGCAACAAACAGAATCAGCCCAGATGCATTCTGAGGTCTCGGAGGCTCACGCTGACGCCGCGGGGATTGTGTGGTCCGGCTATGGGGTGTGACTTGACCCGGTTTTCACCCCCTGTGGTTGAAGAAAGTGTAACAGAGTTTGGCAACTGTTGATCATTTAAACTTCATGTGGTGAAAATAATTTATAGTGATTCACGAATAAAACACATCATTCGGTTTATAGATCTTTATTGCATGTCTTCCTGCTTTGTACCACATTTTTTCTCTTCACTCAGTATGGACTAAATGTTGTAGTTTTTTAAAGACTTTATTTATTTATTTATTTATTTCAGAGAGAGAAAGAGAGAGAGAGCATGAGCAGGGGGAGCAGCAGGCAGAGGGAGAAGCAGGCTCCCAGCTGAGCAGAGAGCCCAATGCGGGGCTTGATCCCAGGACCCTGAGCTCATGGCCTGAGCTGAACACAGACGCTTCACTGACTGAGCCACCCAGGCACCCCTAAATATTGTATTATTAAGAGTTAGACAATCTAAGCATTAAATGTCTGCCTACAGTTTCTCTGTCTTTATTAGAGAAAAAATGGGTCATTCTGGCTCCCAGCTAGGAAACATCTGTCTAGGAAATATCTGGTGTAAAAACGTCCCTAACTGGGGCAAATGTGGAGCTAAGAAGGTGTGTATGTTTGTCTCAGCCACACACTAACATTTATGTTTGTCCAGTTCTTTTTGCCAGAAGGCTTTTCTGAATCAACAAAAACTCTTGTAATTGGAATGTTTATCATTTTATGCAAATGTCATTAAATTCTTTTTTTTTATTTAATTTTTTCAGTGTTCCAAGGTTCATAGTTTATGCCCCGCACCCAGTGCTCCATGCAGTCCTTGCCCTCCTTAATACCCACCACCAGGCTCACCCAACCCCCACTCTCCTGCCTCCAAAACCCTCAGTTTGTTTCTCAGAGTCCACAGTCTCTCATGCTTCATCTCCCCCTCCGATTCCCCCCAACTCCCTTCTCCTCCCCATCTCCCCATGTCCTCCATGTTATTCCTTATGCTCCACAAGTAAGTGAAACCACATGATAATTGACTCTCTCTGTTTGACTTATTTCACTCAGCATCATCTCCTCCAGTCCCATCCATGTTGATATAAAAGTTGGGTATTCATCCTTTCTGATGGAGGCATAATACTCCATAGTGTATATGGACCATATCTTTCTTATCCATTTGTCTGTTGAAGGACATCTTGGTTCTTTCCACAGTTTGGTGACTATAGCCATTGCTGCTATGAACATTAGGGTACAGATGGCCCTTCTTTTCACTACATCTGTATCTTTGGGGTAAATACCCTGTAGTGCAATTGCAGGGTCATAGGGAAGCTCTGTTTTTAATTTCTTAAGGAATCTCCACACTGTTTTCCCGAGTGGCTGCACCAACTTGCATTCCCACCAACAATGTAAGAGGCTTCCCCTTTCTCCACATCCTCTCCAACACTTACTTACTGTGTTGTTAATTTTGGCCGTTTGAACTGGTGTAAGGTGATATCTCAATGTGGTTTTGATTTGAATCTCAAATGACACTACAGACAAAGGGCTGATATCCAAGATCTATAAAGAACTCCTCAAACTTAACACTCAAAAAAGAGATAATCACGTCAAAAAATGGGCAGCAGACACGAACAGACACTTCTCCAAAGAAGACATACAAATGGCTAACAGATACGCGAATAAATGTTCATCATCATTAGCCATCAGGGAGATTCAAACATCACTAAATAAAGCAACCTCATGCCTCAGATATGAATTTCCCTCCCATGCCCATTATCATTTGCAGCTCAGCAATTGTTTCATAAATGCCAATAATACAAACTTTGGATAAACTCCATAATCATTACATTTGGATTCTAATCTTTGTAGCTACTTTACACTGAGCATTTAGTATTTGCCAAGTGCTTTGGGTAGTAATAATTTAAGTAGCAACAAAGCTGATTGAAGTGTAGGGGCACCTGGAAGACAAATCATAAGGGAACAAACTGAGGGTTGCTGGAGGGGAGGGGTGTGGGGAGCTGAGTAACTGAGGGATGGGCATTAAGGAGGGCATGTGATGGAATGAGCCATGGGTGTTAAGGCTGATGAATCCGTGACTTCTGCCTCTGAAACTAATAATACATTTTATGTTAATTAATTGTATTTAAATTTTAAAAATGGAAATAAAGAATATTATGACAGTGAAAAGTGTTTATATCATAATGTAGTAAAGTAGTAGGATACAAAATTGAGTATAATATGCAATTTAAAATATATATATAAAGTTTGGAAGAAATATTAACACCGATTATTTCCAGGATTTAATGTTATGAGCAATTTTTATTTTTTATTCACAATGTCCTTATTTTCCAAATTTTTACAGGGATTGTTTTAATAATAAAAAAATTTTTATAAAGTTTACTACTAGGTCATCCAAGGAATTTTCTAGGTAACCCTTAGAATTCTCTGTTTTTTTGAGATGTATTTTGTAATAGTTCATTTTCATTTTTAGAAAATCGAGTCTTCATTAAACTGAGTGCCTGAGTCTACTAATAGCATTGAGTTAATTACCTGAACAAAAGATGAAGCCCACCATCCGCATCGACATGGATGGGACTGGAGGAGATTATGCTGAAGGAAATGAGTCAAGCAGAGAAAGACAATTATCATATGGTTTTGCTTATTTGTGGAGCATAAGGAATAGCATGGCGGACATTAGGAGAAGGATGGGAAAAATGAAGGGGGAGACTCATGGGGAGAGGAACCATGAGAGACTCTGGACTCTGGGAAACAAACTGAGGGTTTTAGAAGGGGAGAGGGTTGTGGGGTTGGGTGAGCCTGATGGTGGGAATTAAGGAGGGCACGGACTGCACGGAGCACTGGGGGTTATACTCAAACAATGAATCAGAAACTACTGTATGGTGACTAACGTAACGTAATAAAAAAAGATGAATATATTTTATTATTGTATCGTTTTTGTAAGTTTTATGTTTCAGAATGACCTAGTAAAATCTTCATATTTACTATGTTAAATTGTTTTATTGTAAGTATAGTAATAGTGTGTAATAGTTTAATTCCAAAGTAAAACGGGGCTTTATTACAATGCAAGAGGAGCAATAATTCTATGTTTTATAGGCTCTCTGGTCATAGTGCACAGAAAACAGCATCACTTCCCGTACAAGGGATGGGATTATGTGCATCATGTAATTATACTCATGGCGAAGAGGGGCCCCGGCATAGGGCTCCCTAGACTTTGGAAATAACCGGGTCCAACAGGCCATTGCAATGGCGCCAGCTGAACACACAAGTATTGGGAGAAGCAGAATGATGGGCTCCTCTGAGAGTTTCTCTGAAACACGCAAACTGAGCTCAACAGTGCTCAAGGAAGAAGAAACAGAAGAAAGAAAAGGAACCAAAAGGAGCTTTCCAGTGGGGAAGCAAAGGGCGACAAGAGAAGTTTCCGCATCCAAGTCAGAGGAGAGAATCAGAAGACAAAGTTCCATGTGGGTGTTGAAGGTCATAGACGAGCACGTGAAAAGAGACTGTGCACCCCTCATCAGGTGCCCCTGTGGCCTTCAAGTTCATGTCCCCAGGGGTAGGGCTATAGAGCCAAAGGTCACAGGAGGGAAGAGCGAATGACTCCATCAGCATGATTTTAGGCAAAAATGTATCGATCATTGGAACATTGATGGGAAGAATGTAGATGTCCATAGTTTCCCATTGAAGTTTGACCATTTTTAAAGGAGCTTATAGTTTCAGCATTGTCATAGGATCTACTCTAATAAACAAATTTTCTTTTTTTAATGAATAAATAAACTCTGGTCAGCTAACATAGCCCGTCCCTTATGTGTAATCTACTGAGTGGAGGACGGGGCATCCGTCTTTGGCCACAGCTAGGATGAAACATTTTTTACCCGTCTGTAAGCTTTGGGAATAGGGTAAATAATAATCACATTTGCTTTCAGATGGAAGTTTTATTCCATTGTGTTTTCTCACTCTCTGTGAGATGTAAGAGCAGAGAACATTATCTTTATTCATATCTGAAAATAAATCTGTAATTGGTACATGAAGATACACATTAAGTTACATAAAAAGATACAGTAAAGTCAGTGCTGATTCGAACTGGAAAATGTACTTCTGTTTTCCCTTTTTATTTTTTTATTTAAATTTTTAAATTTAAATTTTTTATTTAAATTCAGTTAGCCAACATACAGTACATCGTTAGTTCCTGGTTAGTGTTCATGGGTTCATTTTTCTGTTTTCCCATTTTATTCCTCATACTGTCACCTGGACTCGTCAGGATCAAACTGGGAACCGGAAGCCACGTTAGGTGTTAAAGGATCGAGGTTCACAGGTGATGGAAGATAAACAGAGAAGAGTGAGCCAACCTGGAAACTGGCCCCTGGGGCAGCAGCGACCCGGGGAGCAGGTCACCTGACCAAACGGGAGCCCGAGTGACCTCCAGGTCACTGCAGGTGAGGGGGCAGGGCGGGACCTGTGGTGGGGCTGCCCTGGGGAGTGGACATGAAAGTCAAGGTTTGGGCCCAATGACTTCCTGGGATGTAGACAGAGCAGGCTGGGCAGAGCCCCCGAGGGAACCCCTGTGAGGTGCCCGGCTCTGCCTCCTCTCACTCTTGGTCCACTGGGCTCCATCCTGCATTTCTGTGTCTCCGAGCGGAAGCTGGCCCCCACCCCAGGGCCTCCGTGCCTGCTCCTCCTCTTGCCGGGGCTAGCGCTCTGCTCGCTGGGATTCGCGTGGCCGCGCCTGTCTTGTCCACCCCGTCTCAGTTCCACACGTGTGGGCTACATGCCCGTCAACACCCTTGCTGCAAAAGCCGCTGCGCATACAGGGGCGCTGAGCACAGTGGTTCTGATGGGCGCTGTGTAGGCGACTGACCGTGTGCCGGGCGCAGGTGCCGGCGCTCTTCATCGTGATGTCCTGTAATCATCAAATGAGCCGGAAGACAGGGACTGTGAGGATCCCGTCTGTATAGTTAAGGTTCAGTAACTTTTCTTCTCACTCTGCTCCAGCCACGCTGGCCTTCTTGCTGCCTGCGGCATTCTTACCTCAGGGCCTTTGCACCCGCTCTTCTTTGTGCTGAGAACATTCTTACCCCAGACAGCGCGGGAGCCCCCACCTCCATCTCCCTCAGATCCCAACTCAAAAGCCCCCTCTCCCTGAGGCCTTTCCTGCCACTGTCAATAAATTGCAACATCCCTCGTGAGCCCTCTTTCCTGCTGTTTTTCTCTCACATTATCTCATCACCTTCCTCCGGGCTAGGGTTAGCATGTGTTTTGCTCACCACTGTATCAGTGAGAGGAAACACATCGCCTGCGTCAGAGAGCTCCCAAATGCAGGGCTGGGGTTTCAGCTGCTGTGACTGATTCCCAGGCCCATGTCCTCAATCCACGCACGGTCCCCACAGACTTGATCAAGAGCGGAATCCCCAGAGACGGTAAAGAAACACACACCCGCCGGCAGCCCACAGCGTGAAGGGATTTCCTTGCCAGTTAGAGGTCAGCTCACCATGATCCTCACTTTAGCTGTGTTTCAGTTGCCTGGTCAGAACTCTCAGGCCGAGAATAAGGCCTTTCCTTCCTTGTCATGCGGGGAAACTGGTGGGGACCCTCTGTAGTGCTGATGGGTATCCGCAGGAAGTCAGGGCACTGGCATTCCAGGCTGACGCCCGAGGCACAGATGCTACCTGTGGTCCTCACCCTGCGATGACCGCCTTCTTCCCTGCAGACAGAGGTAGGAAATCAGCCCTGCGGCTGGGCTGACCTGCAGGAGTCTTTGTTGGCAGCTCGTGGTTGCCGTGAATTCCTGTCTACCATTGTCTGAAATTGTTTGATTGGAGCTTATAGAAAATGTTTAAAATTTAAACCTCTTTAACACATAGTTTTATTAAGACAGATTTTGTGTGGTTTTGAGTTCATTCTTAATTTTATGATAGATTCAGGGAAAAAGGGCAAACTCTGAAACAGTACCCAAAATTCGTTCCAGATGGCTTTCCTGGAATTGAAAATAAAGTCGATGCAGCATACCAACAACATGGGAAGCTTTCTGTTCTAGAAAGTACCGTTTAAAAAAACCTTTACGATCCACGACTATCTAAGTAACTCAACCTAAAAAATATACATGGGGGGCAGGGCGCCTGAGTGGCTCAGTCAGCTAAGCATCCGACTCTTGGTTTCAGCTCAGGTCATGATCTCAGGGTCCTGAGATCGAGCCCCGCATCGGGCTCCCTGCTTCGTGAGGAGTCTGCTTCTCCCTCTTTCTCTCTCTGCCTCCCCCCCTTGCTTGTGCTCTCTCTCAAATAAATAAATAATTAAAATCTTAAAAAAAATCATTGTTTAAGAATATGTACCAAATTTGACTTTAGCGAATGAGGGTGTCAAGGTGAGGCCAGGCTACTTTAAACATAGACGTTTTGCTTCATTTGTTTAAATATTGGGGATCTTTAAATATATTACAATTACTTGTTGTTAAAACCACGAAGGTCCCGTTCCCTAGTTTGTTTTCATTTCCATTATTCATGGCCAAGCAGTCCAGATTTTTCCCTTTTCAGAGGTATTTGGACAGGGATGGGCTAGAATGACTGTGCTATTCCTAGTTGTTTTCTCTCGCAGCTCTGGTTCAGTGGGGGCAGACGTGGACATCCAGGATCCAGTCTTTTTAACAAAGCACCGTAAAATCACAGCTCATTGAAACTGAGCCCAGAGCGCTACCTGGGGTAACCCAGTCAGTTAAGCATCCGACTCTTGGCTGTGGCGCAGGTCCCGATCTCAGGGTCGTGGGATCGAGCCCCACATCCGGCCCTGTGCTCTGCTTGAGCGTCCCTCTCCTTCCATCCTGCTCTCACTCACTCTCTCTAAAATAGATAAATAAAATCTTCCAAAAAATTTAAAAAGGCAAGAATGTGAGGCCAGAAAGTTAAGGGTTGACTTCCCCGTGTCATCCCCGAGTAAGAGGATGGAGTAAGAGGACAAAAAGAATTTTCTTTTTTCTTTCTTTCTGTAGGGGATCCCCCAGGACAAACCCAGCCAGCCCCGGGGAGTGCGGGGTCCACACACGGGAGGCCAGCGCACCCCTCAGCTGCTGGCCTCCTGCTCGGCACCTGCGGCTTCTGACCGGAGTCCCTCTGGGCTCAGCACCTGACCTGGGGGGGATATCCCAGCTGTGCATTAGCGGGTCGGTGGGGCGCTCGTGTCCCTGCGGTCCAGGGTCCACATTCCAGGTTCGTGCTCCTGTTTAAGGGCTTTACCCGTTTCCTGGGGCTGTGGGCGGAAAACTCAGAAACTAGAACAAAGCAACCATCAGAGGGTATTTACAGAAACCAGCACTTCCTGCCCTGGCACCATCAGACGGCTTAGCTTTGGGAAACAGAACGATACTAAGTGTCATTGTCAACATAGTTAATGTACAACCTGTAAACTGAAGCCGCAATTCTTATCCTAAAGGTTCTCTGACTTACAGAATTTTCATAATTTTAATCCAACTCCAATGGCCTTTGTTCCTACTTTTCCTGGTCTGGAACCCACGCTTTACTTAGGGGTGGGTCACGGACATTTCTGATTCTCTCTTGAGTAGTGTTTTGGACTGAGAAACAGATGATGACGTCTGTTTTAAAAAGTCCCGTATTGCTTAGGTCTGAATCAGCAGGAGACACACATTTCTTATTCAGTCCAGTTCTGTTTGCCCATTCCCCAGGCTTTCCGATTTCCAGGGACCTGGGAGCCCTGTGAGAAGCGTTTGTAAACACCGGCTCAGCCTCTCAGTGTCAAAGGTGTTACCTGAAACCGCCAACCACTTCAGCCGTTGCAGCCAGAAGGCCCGGCTTCCATCCTCACCATTAATAGCCCAAGATAAGGGCGTGTGCTGACAGGAGACGTGCCAACACATTTCTACGGATGACACATCACGATCACCAGCTCAGCGCGCTCCCCGTGAACAGTAGCCGGAGACAAGCAGCCCGGCCCCTTCCTGAAGGAATCAATTTCTGGTTTCATCGTCTGGACGACTTTTTTTTTTTTAATTTATTTTTTATTTATTTTCAGCATAACAGTATTCATTGTTTTTGCACCACACCCAGTGCTCCATGCAATCCATGCCCTCCATAATACCTACACTTGGTCCCCGACCCACCCCCCCAACCCCTTCAAACCCCTCAGATTGTTTTTCAGAGTCCATAGTCTCTCATGGTTCACTTCCCCTTCCAATTTTATTTACCTTACTCAGAACTCTGCAGAATTGAGTACCATGTATCATTGACCTGTGTCCTTTATTTTGCACTGAGTCTGTCCTTGGGCGAAACAAGAAACAAAGAGAACACCAGCGATGTTTGGTGATAAGCACGGATTCTGAAGTGGGTAAACAGGGGTGTTTGTTTATTGTCAGTCACTGCTCATGGAAAACGTGTCTTCCCAGGGAGAGGAAACTGGCATCATCCTAAGAAAAAGGCTTTTTTCCTTCATTCTATCTTCATAGTGACCAGCACGATATCCCGCATAGTCAATACCTCATCGAAAGTGGCTTTTTAAAAAATTGTGGCTTCAACCTACAAGTACGGTCAACTATTTGATACACCTCTCCCACTTCCAAACATTAATGTCATTCGTTTCTGAACTTTGTCGGGACTTCTTTCTAAAAATATGATGATACTTGAAAAAACTATGAAATTTTATTGGTAAAAAAAAAAATGATTTCAAATGCACGAATTTCCTATAAGCTCAATAGATAAGCCAAACTTTTCGATCATTACCACTCAGTCTAAAATTAACCGCTGCTCTTGGACGATGCTTCAAGCAAGCGATAGTTTTGCATTGTTGGTTAAGCCTAAATCCAATCTTGAACTCATTGGAAATATTTAAAATTCTATTTAAATTTAAATTTAAAATATTTAAGATTGTAAGGATCTATTTGGCTCTGCTCTGGAAAAAGCATTATAAATTGCCCTCCACCGACTGCTTAAATCTCGCAGGCTTTTCTGGTTACCTCGGAGGCCTGGGCCGATCCAGATGACGGCACGTCCCCACATGGGGGGGGTTCCCTGCGGCACCCACCCTCACCTGTACTCACGCTCCGTGCCTTTGTCCTCACACGTCCCAGACCTGAGCCGCTCTCTGACTCCTGATCACGTAAATTAACTTACAATTTCAGTCATTCTGTCTGAAGATCATGACTCGCATTTTTCTATCCACTTACATGTGTGAGACACGGAAGATGACATTCTGACATCCTGGTTCTGAAAGGGGGATGTTCTTGAAAGCCCCTCGTGAACGATTTGCCTGAGGTTTTGGACCTCAGGTACTTCTACTACTTAAATTTAAAAGTCAAAATTAAGACACTTGAAATTGGCCCTGAGCTACCTAGACCCCTAGTTTTCCTGGGTATTCCTAGCAGTGTGGGAACAAAGCCATTCCATTTTTGAAATTTCTGAGAGTTAATGGGGGAGAAACCATACCAGATGGTATTTTAAAGATTTTATTTATTTATTTGACAGAGAGAGATCACAAGTAGGCAGAGAGGCAGGCAGAGAGAGAGGAAGGGAAGCAGGCTCCCCGCTGAGCAGAGAGCCCGACGCGGCACTCGATCCCAGGACCCCGAGATCATGACCCGAGCCGAAGGCAGCGGCTTAACCCACTGAGCCACCCAGGTGCCCCCCAGATGGTATTTTAAAAAAACATGAAATCGTAAGTCTACCGGCTGGGATTCAAGTACTGACAGTACCATTTATTAACTCCCTGACCTCCAACAAGCATTTAACTTCTCTGCCTCTCAGACTATTCATATGTAAAGTGAAAACAAGCCCTCCGGGGGTAGTCCCTACTTCCAAGGTTTTTCTACAGATTCAGTGAGGTCAATCCTTTTAAGCCCAGCGGGGGGTGATCCCCATCTGTGTTGGCCCTTATCTCCTACTCAGATGCAGTCTCCCACTTCTTCCTGGACCTGCAGGAAATTCAGGTGGGATCCCGGGGTTGCTGAGAGTCACACCAGCGCCTTTGAATGTCCACCGCAGCCTTCAGCCCAGTGCCTGCGCCCTGGCCCTTCCCGGCCTCCACGCTGGGGTCTGGTGCAGTTCTGTGGCCCCTAGGTACACACAGTGTCTCCCTCTGGAGTTGCCCTATGAAAAATAAACCAGGTTACGGAGCTTCTAGAAGCAGGACTCTTCATGGAAGCAAGTGCAGCATCTTGACACTCTTTTCTGAAAAATAAGGAGGGAGAAACATTTTTGCCCAGTAAAGTGAAAATTTTACGACTCTGCTTCTTCCCACAGTGTCCATAAATATGCTGAGGCCGTTTATTTTGCCAGATGGTTTTGGAGGCCCTGCTGAAATGAGAGAAGCCCTCGTTCTATATTGCCCTCAAATTCTACCACAAACCACACTTCTTGGGAGAAAAAAAAAAAAAGTCGCCATGTAAGCATGTTTACTTTAGATGCACTAGGAAGCGGGAACTTGCCCACAAATGGTGAGTCACCCTGCAGGTCTATAAAAGTAAAGGTGCTTGCCTGGGAGGAGGCAGAAGCTCCAGGCATGTCCATCACGATGCTCCGGGGCGTCCTGGCTGCCGTCCTCTTCTTGAGCTGGACTCAGTGTTGGTCCCTGCCCATTCCCAGCGATGGCGAGGACGATCTGTCCGAGGAAGACTTCCAGCTTGCCGAGGTAGGGTATCTTGCTGGTCTCAAAGGGGTGCTGCATCTCACATGTGCCCTTCTCTTTTTTAAAGGCAGGCCATTCTGGTCTCTTTTCCAGCACTACTTGAAATCCTACTACTACCCCATGAATCCTGCTGGAATCCTGAAGAAGTCGGGTGCAGGCTCCGCGGTCGACAGGCTCCGAGAAATGCAGTCCTTCTTCGGCTTAGAGGTCACTGGCAAACTTGATGATGACACCCTGGATATCATGAAGAAACCAAGATGTGGGGTCCCCGATGTGGGCGAGTACAATGTTTTCCCCCGAACTCTCAAGTGGCCCAAGACAAATCTGACCTACAGGTGAGCCAGCAGCTATCTTTCTGTGATCTTTGTTATTTAAAATAGTATCAAATGCCTAATTTTCAGCACAAACTGTAGGTGACAGAACACATTTGGTTCCATTTTATTTTAGGTAGGCTTTACATATTTAATTAGAAGTTAAATAATTCCCAGTAATAGTTTTAATATTGGTGAGAATATCTCATGAAATCTATTATAGCTTCATTAACCAGCATGATCTTTCGTTGGAAATCGCAAAGCATTTTTTTTTTTTTAGGAAAGAAATCAAGTTAGAAGTAAAAGTAGGTGTAATAAAATTTGCATATGTACTACATGAGGCATATTTATTAAGAGTGCTCAAAAATGGAGAGTACTACTCTCTCTAGGAACTTGACAAAGCTGTTTCCATTATTTGGATCATAGCAATACAACTCCAAACCTGTATCATAAAATATGTTTCATTAAATATCTGAATACTTTAAGTGTAAAATTACAAGTGGTCAGATATTTGGAGATACTCAAATGTCTGAATTTATTTTGTTATCTTTGCATGGCATCATAATTACTAAGTTCTTTGAAATAATGGACCTCTGGTAGAACTTTTAGGGAAGCCATTGCATTTTGAGTTGCAAAGCAGTATCCCAAGAAAATATATTCTCAAATAGCTTTCTCCTTCCAAAAATGCAATTGAAACTTTCTCTCTTGAATAGGATTGTGAATTATACCCCTGATCTGACTCATTCTGAGGTTGAAAAGGCATTCAGAAAAGCCTTCAAAGTTTGGTCAGATGTGACCCCTCTGAATTTCACCAGACTTCACAATGGCACTGCTGATATCATGATCTCTTTTGGAACTAAAGGTAATGGTGCAGAATCATTTTTGAGACATTTTTACATTCTTCCCCCTAGTTGTCTCCATTTTTAAATTCCTACTTTCAGTCATTCATTGTTTTTTGCAGAATTCACCAAGCATTTGTGCCAGGCATTGCTGGATATAATTAGATTCTTAACTCTTCCTTTTTGTGTGTAGAACATGGCGATTTCTACCCATTTGATGGACCTTCCGGTCTGCTGGCTCATGCTTTTCCTCCTGGGCCAAACTATGGAGGGGATGCCCATTTTGATGATGACGAAACTTGGACAAGTAGTTCCAAAGGTAATATTTCTTACAAAGGTATGATTCGTGATTACTAGACTAGGTTAGATGGTGATCCCGTTGATAAGAAGCGAGGAAGCATGCTGTAAGTTACGTTCCATAGTTGATTATAGTTTTCAAAAAAAGCACGAGTTTACTTTATGCTTATTAGTCTCTACACGGGACAGTTCTACAAACCTATGCAGATCACTAAAAGTGAGCAGTTTAGTTTAGTGGTTTGAGGGATGCTAGCTAACTGTGAATTAGGACCCAAATGTCTTTCTGTCCGCCAAGGTGTTGTTACTGCGGATTTCCTTTCGCTGTGCGGAGGAAGAAAAGTTTATTACAAATACATGCCTAGGAACTGTTAGGGCTGGAGAGGCAGGTCCCAGACGAACTGGATGTGAGTTGAAAGAGTTTTCTTTTCCTTGACAGAACTATTAACAGCACAAGTGCAGCGTGTTTTCTGTCCTCTGTTATGTGAGTTCCTAGTTTCAGACACATGCATGTCACTGATTTTACAAATACCTTTCCAACAAATCAAGATGATGTCTTGCTCCAAACAGCATGAGACAGACCAGATAAAAATTACATTTATGAGACCAAAATGAAACTCAGTGTTGAATCAATTCAGTCAGTAGATGAATCTGTAAAGCTCAAAAGAATTGAGAAAATGTAAGGAGAAACGCGAGACTGCTCCAACACCGACGGACCCGCGGACCTCCACTGACCCTTGCTTGTGATGGTTGAAGTTAGAGCTAGTCTTCAAAGGTAGCTCATTTTTGTTATTCGTTAGAATCAGAAGAATTGTTTTCCCAAATAGTAAAACTGGGCCTTGGCTGACCAGTGCCTCAGCCTCAATGCCTCCATGTATCTTTGGAAAGAAAGGTGAGATTCATGCATTTGTGTTCTGAATATTACACAGGTAAGAAGGATCTTAACATCTAGTACTGTTCAGACAGAGCCACGGTAAACCCCAGCTTTAGGCTCCTGGATTTGAAACAGCTAGTGGAAATGAATGAAAATATTCACAAACAAACCATGATTGATTTCTCAGCTAAAGGCCAAGAACGGGACCTTGAGTCATGAGTCATTTCAGTGAAGAATTGCTTTATACTCAGATGATGTGCACTTTGATTGCCCTTATGGTCTGCAGGGTTACTGCGCTGCTCGTACATTTCCTTCAGGGACAGGCTCTGGCAGCAAATGGTATTTAAGGTCAAATTGAAACCAGTGACTCCAGCTTCCACGTATTTTTTTCCCCAACTTTTCATCCTTTTTTTTTTTTTTTTCCAAATTAAAATATCTGTAGTAGGAGGCTCAGAAATTGGTAGAAAGAATGACTAGAGGAAACAATGTAAATTCAGTGTCCCAGGAGTCTTCTAAAGTTGAGGAAAGTTGGCCAATCATTTCCAGAGTTTCTATTTCTTTAAACTTTAGAGTCTAGAGATACTCTGGAAAGGATCGTTTGGTTAGGACTTGTTCCCAGGGAGATTCCAGACACCCTATTTAGTGCATGCTCCATACTTGGTCATCATCTATTTGCGTGGTGCCTCTGGTTCAGACAATGTTCTAGAAACACCCCGACAGGTAGCCCCCTATGTGACTTCCCACGACTCCTCCCTCAAGGCCTCCATTGTCCGCTTTCCTCACCTGACCTGAGAAAACAAAGAGCAGCTGGGGATTCCTACTGTCCTCCCAGTAAACCCTCACTGATTGCTCACTGTTTGACAGCATTCTGTTGAGATCCTAATGATGTAGGCAGCTAAATCAAAGAGAACATTAAATGATTTATAAGGATTAAATCAATATTTTGACTCTTCCTTCAAGCAACCAAATATTGAATCTTAATTTTTTTTTTTAAAAAGAGTGAAACAGCCAAGAAAGAGATAGAGGCGAGGAAAGTAGCATTCCCTCAGTTAACGGGTCACTGCCTTGCTTTCTCATCGTCGCTTTGTTTATAGGCTACAACTTGTTCCTTGTTGCTGCCCACGAGTTTGGCCACTCCTTGGGCCTCGACCACTCCAAGGACCCGGGGGCACTCATGTTTCCCATCTACACTTACACGGGCAAGAACCACTTTATGCTTCCTGATGACGATGTACAAGGCATCCAGTCTCTCTACGGTAACTCTTAATTTATCAGTCTAGAAACAGAATAGACTTGAAGATCGTCAGTGAGGTTATCGTTACCAATATTGCCGGCCTGCTTCTGTTACTAAAACCTGGGAAGACATGCCCACTCGGAGCATCTGCTCAAGTAGAAAATATCCTATCCTCCAAAGCTTCTGCAGATTCCTATTTGTATTTTATTACTGCGAGGTGTAGCTTTGAGTCCTACAAAACACTTCTGACGTAAGGAAGGAAACTATTTTATTCCTCATTTAACCAATGAAGAAACTACACCCTGTAGCGCTTAGAGAGTGTGTCGCTGGTACCGAGGCTGAGGGTGGAGGTATGGCCTTAACCAGCTTTTTAAAATTCTGGGTATTTCTTCCGCCATGTCAGTTTGCCACAGTAGAATCCATTCAAGTGGCCTGTGGTAACTTTTAATCCACATCTACTATTATAGATGACCATTGTTAAGAATCTCTTCTTTTTTTTCTTCCAAATTTTCAGTAATAGTTATAAAATAATTAAACCTCACCCAATCTAGCAAAATTGCCCACTATTAACAGAGTTAAAGTCATCAGTGTAAACTCTTCCAGAGCCGCAAGCTCAGAAGCCTTGCTCACGGCCCACGGCCGATCAGTCTCCTCTGGACTGAAATCGACTCTAGCAGCTAGTGTGGGTGTGGGCAAGCGCCTTGTGTTTCTTGTTATCTCTACAATATTGTGACCAGGCAGTTGACCATAGAACTAACGGGAGCCGGGTGGACAAGCAGCGGCACAGGACTGGTACTGGGCACGGCCCGAGCCGGGGGAAGCTAACTCGTGGCACATCAGGGCTGCCGAAGGCCTGGCTTCTCACTCACAGCCGTGGCACGGGGGTAAAACTGCATCCGACGTTGCCAGCTGGTAAAAGAGGCGAGAGATAGAGCAGAGGGAGGACTCCTGCAGGGAGTCGAGAAAGAGAAAGGTGCGTCTGCAGAGCAGCCTGTGCCGTAGCTCATGCCAGGCAGGGGGAAGCTTTCCTCAGAGTCTTGCTCCCATGCCCTCCCATTTCTATCTCCAATCTCAAGAAACCCAAATCTGCTTGAGCAGAATTTCAAAGGGTCTTGAGGACGGAAGCGGGAGGAGCCAGCCCACCCGCAAGAGCTTGGTGACCCGCAGGAAAGGAGGAAGGTCACAGGGGTTTGGATCTGACGTGGAAGCTGGGGACGTCCTGCCCCCGCCCCAGGGCACCCTGTGACCCTCCGCTAGCCGGGGCGGGCATCGGGAAGGCCGGCCTCACCACCTCCTTCCCTTCGTTTCATGCCTGCAGGCCCAGGAGACGAAGACCCCAACCCAAAACATCCCAAGACACCAGACAAATGTGACCCCGCCTTGACCCTGGACGCCATCACCAGCCTCCGAGGAGAAATGATGATCTTTAAAGACAGGTGCTCCTGCTACGCTCTTACCCCGCCCGCGTGTCCTGCACACTTGTGAGACACTTGTGAGGCTGTGTCTGCAACTTGCTAACGTCCAGTTGCATTTTCAAAGGCAACGTTAACAATGAAAATAATAGCTTTGGGGGTAGTTTTTTTTTCTTTTTATGTATTCGGATGAAATAAGTGACTAAGGGATGAACACTTTACTTTTACCTTTCCCGTGGCTCATCTGGGCGTGGCGCAGCTTCCCTTTATAAAGATAACCACGTCAGTACGGAAACCCAGTTTACCTATTTGAAAACCCAAGTGATGGAATCAGTTTCCACATCAGTAAACTGTCAGAGCGTCCACATGATTCCTTTGGGTCCGGAAAGTTTGTCCTGGTGACAAAGGTGGTGATTTAAGAGCATGTTTACAACCTAAACTTGAGGGTACCGAGACACGAGAGATGAACTTTGCGCTTCTACTGCAGTCTGATAGGCTTGTTTGTTCCTGTGTTCGTGTATTCATTCATCAAACTCTGGATTTTCACTTTGGTGTTAGATTCTTCTGGCGCCTGCACCCTCAGCAGGTGGACGCCGAGCTGTTCTTGACGAAATCCTTCTGGCCGGAGCTTCCCAACCGGATTGACGCCGCCTATGAGCACCCCTCCCGGGACCTCATCTTCATCTTCCGAGGTGAGCCCTTCCCCGGGGGCCTCCACACGCCCCTGGCAGGCGGGGATGAACTCAATGCTGCCGGAGTCAGCACGATGACCAGTCCCGGAAAAAAAATACTTGAAATATTTAAAAATTTAAAAAATTATTTAAAAGTATTTTTAAAAGTATTAAAAAGTACTTAAATTAAGAGCCAAGTATAACAAAATATTAAACAGAACATATTTGGAAACTTTCTACCAAATGTCCCCAAATCTGACTGGTAAAAAGTCACCATTATTTCTTACCGTTACAAATTCACTGTTTGTTTTATAACAGGTGTGTCAGTTTTTTCTTACTTCCTCTCAAAAATTATTTGCTGAGCAGATGTTATGATCATGTACCTCTTGAAACACTGAAAAAATATGATCGATAATTCCCCCTTCTGAAAAGTCAGTTTATTTCATTTTCTCACCTTTTCTTGGTAGCCCTTCACCATACGCCATAGGGATTTTTGAATATTTATATTCATAGTATATATACATTTTCATATTTTACTTGTTCTCTCGACATCAAGTCAGGGACAGTTTTCCAAACTGCTGCTCTGTCTTCCGGATCATCATTCATTCACTCTACTGACATCATAATTAATGCTACAATAAAATCACGTTATGGGGCATGGAATCTGACTTTTTAGTCTAGTTCGCTGTTCCCACTCTCCTGCTTATTCATGAAGAAATTTTAACACACTTTTCACCCACCTCCAGATTAGCAGTCGGACATAAGATGTTGCCAAATTGATTAAGATATTTGGTGATAATTGTACTCATACTTAGGAAATTAGCATCTTAAATCCTATTTTTTGTTTGAAGAATGCTCTTATTTCTGTGTTTCACAAACACAGCCCCTAATCAATTTCTAAATGTGTAAAATGAGTCTTTCTTCGTTAAAGTAAATATCTACATAATGTGAATCCTGCTGAAGTCTCCTAGGTAATAAATCTATTCTTTCACTTACTCTAGGCAGAAAATTTTGGGCTCTTAATGGTTATGACATTCTGGAAGGTTATCCCCAAAAAATATCCGAACTGGGATTTCCAAAAGAGGTTAAGAAGATAAGCGCAGCCGTCCACTTGGAAGGCACACGGAAGACGCTCTTCTTCTCGGGAAACCAGGTCTGGAGGTGAGCAGCCCTGTTTACGGACCCATCGCACCGTGTCCCAGAGGCTGAGTGAGACCCACACCACTTTCCTCATCCAGCGCAGAGGTGGGCCAGGAAGCTGCCGGCCCGTGGCTTTTAAAGTCAGCCCCTTCTAGAAGGACGGGCGGAGTTGGAATATTCCGAGCGCAGGTCAGCAGGAAGGCAGCTCTGACACTGGCAGCATTTAAGAGCTTAGAGCCATGTATGTATTTGGGGATGAGAGTCTCTGACAGAAATCCCATACTTGAAAGGTTTACATTAGTAGCTTTATGTGTACACACATGCGCACACACGCACATCCCTGTATGTGGCGTCTTTGTTGTCTGGCTTCCTTAGTCTGACAATGACATTCACGACTGTCTAAGTACTACAGTCGGGTTCCCCTCGGTCCTGCTGTTCCAGTCCCTATGCCCTAGGTGAGGTTCGTGGTGCAGTGAGGGTGTGTGACTTACCATGTCACAAGAACACTGCTTTTATCCCCGTTTGGCTGGAACATCTTTCCCTGCATCTCTCTCTCTTGAAATTCTATCCTCTGGTCAAAGTTAACTGGAAATACCATTTAAGCTCAAAGTCTTTTGGATCACCCCACCCACAGGCTACGTCCCTTCTCATGTCTTCCTATGGCCCTGGGTGTCTCCTTGTCTTGACGGTTGGCTTCCACGGCTTAGTATTGCCGTGTAGACGTGCCCTGCCTCCCTTCCCGGTTCAGTGCGTCTTGTCTTTCACCTACTGGAATATAGCGCCAGGATGAGAAACTCTCATCAGTAACAGAAACGGCGGTACCTGACGGGAGGCCATTCCAGGCTGATTTCAGGATGTGTGTGGTTGACTCGGGTGTGTCTGTGTACAGGGCAGGTGGACTGTGGAACTGTAGCAATGGGAGGGGCGAGCCATGCTCCCCTTCGTCGCTCAGAACCACCAGACACCCCAATAACTTTTCAGTCCAGAAGTTATACGTCAAATATTCCTGCCTCCATTACCACACCTAGTGAGTTGTCTAGATCAGTATATAGTTGTTCAATGCACTAACATGCATTTATTTTGGTCTAAGAACACTTTCCTAATAACCACGTTTATAACCAGTAAGCCGTTCGTGAAATGGAAGGGAGCCTGTGACGATCTTTAGAAAGATGGCCGGAGACAAGGCCACTCAGCAAGCATCTGCCTTGCACTCAGCATCCTGACTCTGAGTTTGAAAAAGCTACTGGATGTTCTAAATGGACTTAAAATTCTGTAACTCTTGTCAGTTTTGAAAGGTGTCATGATAATCCACTGTGTCATGTCTAAGACAATTCCTAAGAAATACTACCCACTCAAGAGTTTCTATTTCTTACTGCGTAGCTACGATGACACCAACCAGGTCATGGATAGAGACTACCCCAGGCTGATAGAAGACGACTTCCCAGGGATTGGTGATAAAGTGGATGCCGTCTACGAGAAAAACGGTAACGAGTTCCATCACGCTGACCTCAACGAGGGACTCTGTAGCCCCTCAAACTCATTTCCCTTAGAGAGCAGTTTTACACAGGACTTACATGTGCTAAGAGACCTATCAAGAGACCAGTTAAGGAGTAGTTACATAGGAAACAAAACATACCACACTTAGAATAAACAAAAACGTTGCTTAAATGGTCGCTAATTCCACGAATACAAGATGCCAAACTTGAAACACGATCTTAACTTATCTTTTTAAGATTTTATTTTTTATTGGAGAGAGTGACAGGGAGAGAAAGTGGTGGGGGCAGAGGGAGAGAGAACCTAGCACGGAGCCATACGTGGGGCTCGATCTCATGACCCTGAGATAGGACCGGAGCTGAAATCAAGTGTTGGACACTTAACCGACTGAGCCACTCAGGTGTCCCAACATTATCTTAAATTGTGCTTAATGATGCCAAGAGACAAAAATTATTGCCACAATTCAAAGCAGGGGCAGAGTGGGGAGTCATTTACATAGAAAGACCAGTGACTATCGTAACTACATGGTTATTTTTGCTTTAATTATGAAAAGGGGCGTTTCTCCAAACTTAAGTAGTATCAATATGTCAAGCATCAAAACTGGAACTCACGGCAAGGTGACCGCTATTTCAGGGCACCTGGGTGGCTCAGTTGGTTGAACGTCTGTCTTTGGCTCAGGTCATGATCCCGGAGTCCTGGGATCGAGTCCCGCCTTGGGCTTCTTGCTTGGCAGGAAGCCCTCCCTCTTTTCACGCTCTTTCTCTCTCTCAAGTAAATAAATAAAATCTTAAAAAGTTCTATTAAAAATAATGAGCACTCGTTCAAGGTGACAGTTTAGGAGACCTGGGGAACTTGTATACTTTTTCCCTCCCGTAACTCTAAGCGATCTATGAGGGTTCTAATCACAGACACTGGTGTGTGAGAAAACAGTGGGGTCTAACAGGTTGGACTTCTAGTGTGAGCTGGCGTAAACTCTTCCTGTTTTCAGACTCTGCAATTTTCTTTTTGGTCTTTTCCTTCCAGGTTATATCTATTTCTTCAGCGGGCCCGTGCAGTTTGAGTACAGCACCTGGAGCAAGCGTGTTATGCGCGTCATGCCAGCGAATTCCCTGTTGTGGTGTTAAGTGTCTTCTACATATTGTTATTTAAATCCTGGCGAGCACTGGACAGAACACCTCCAGCGATCCGGGTGTGGGGGAGGGGAGGTCGGGAGAGCTTAGTTCTGGGAACAAGCTTCGGTAACTTATCTCAGAATAGAGGGCATCTGTACAGTGAGCTGTGGCTGGAACCACGGTGGATTTGAAGGAACGGAATCCAGCGGCCGCAAGGATCACCTGATCCTTGCGCGCTGCATGGAGCCATGGCCCACGCTATTTCCCACCACAGACACGGGACGTGTGCTGTGTCAAAGGGAGCACAATATTGAAATGTATTTATAAGGACACTTTGCGCAGGCATACAAGCAAGTCAGAGTTATGTAATTAACGAATCATCTTTATTAAAAAGTATAATAGTGTGTGAATGGGGTCTGCGGGGAGCATACGATACCAGGAACAGACAGAAACCAAAGAGGAGTATCTGTAATAAAGACATTGTGGACAGCTTCCCAAAGCAGTGATTTGGGTTTTGCACTGAGAATATTTGAATGTACGTGCCCCGTTCCTAATGACACTAGGATCAGTCACCCCGGATGAGACACAGGGCCCGAGGCCAAGGACAGTAGATGTGGTCTGTGGGCTCGGTTTAATTCTCGCTGTTGACCATGATCCCAGGCCTACCCACAAAGAAGATAAAGACAGCCCATCTCTCTTTGTATTCAAACATTCCAGGTCTCCCCCAAATACCAGAGGATTAAAATGGCTATCACAATGATCTAAGGTGTCATTCTCCCATAAATCAACAGATTCTTTAAGATGAAAGGTAGTGCCTAGATAATGGCTCTAATTGTCCCCTTCACCATGGATGGACAGGCTCTTTTCCAAAAATAGAAAGTGTATCTTGTAAATTGGAAGCATGCAAAAACATACTTCCAAAATAAGGAAACATCCAAAATAAAGAGAACATCCCACTGGACTGCAGTCCTCCTGCGGATGTGGAAATGAGCTTCTCTCTCTCCGTACTGTCCTCTCCCCTCGGGCACAGCTTACCTGCCCCGTGTGGGGTGCTCGCTGAACGGGGGAACGGCCACAAGCGATCTCGGACGTGCTGGGACCTCTTGTTCACAGAAGTTCAGGCAAAGAAAAGAAAGTGTATGATATTTGCAAGATGTATCAGGAAGCATTTATACTGTTTATAATAAAAAAGGTATTTTCCACGAACATTATTATATAGTGTATTTTGTCTTTTGGTATAATTTTAGGCTTTCCTTACACAAGGGGGATCCATTTAAAGTATTCCTTTTTCTTGCTCAAACTTCTTGGTGGATGTAACTCACTCATTGTTTCGTTTTGTGCTGGTGAGCCCTTTCCCCAGGACGGGTGCTCAGACTCCCCTGCGGGAGCACAGTTTGGAAATGAAAAGGGAGGAGTACTAGATCGGGAGCAAGGAAGACTGTGTTCTAATGCATACCTTGACGCTCTTGGGGCCTGACTCTAGAGGCTTACAATGAGACTATTGCAAGTTGGTGAAGTCAGGAAACACGGGGAGGCAGGCAGCTCTCCTGAGGATGGCAAACCCTGTCTGGGAACCTCAGGGTCCCCGGAGCTTAAGACTAGGTCCCTTCTGTTTCTCTAAACACTGTCCATCTGGACACTTAGCAAATGTCTGTTAAAGGTCAGGCAGCTAAGATGTTGAGATGAACTAGAAAAACTTGCTCTCTAGCCCACAGATCCTGTATGGTACAGCAGAGATTGAAAGTTAGCAAGTGGTTTTGAGGGGAGGGTGACTAGTCACTGCAGGTCCGAGAGGGCTGCAGACTGACTGCTCCCGGCACAGCCCTCAGAGTCGGTCTCCGCACTGTTGGTCCTCCTGGACTGTGCTAGGGTTCTTCCGAGGCTGGCTCTTGGACTAGAAATGCCTGTTCGTCCTTCCGTCCGTCCACGCGGTAAATCGTGCCTGGGCACCTGCGCCGTAAGGAGACGCCGTGGCCACAGTGAAGCGGAGACCTCACGGCTTTGCTGGAGCCCAGAGTCTGGCTGGGCAGCCGGGCATGGATCAGTAAGTATGAGATACGGCTACGACAAGTGTCTTCAAGAGAGCGGGTACCCCGAGACCCTCCCGTAAGAGGGGTGTTAGCTTCCACGTGCAGGGCCGAGGGGCCCCAGAGGGTGAAAGTCCTCGGGGCGGAAGAGACAAGCGGCGACTGTGGAACACCCATGCAGGGCAGGACAGGTCGGGACGGGTCCCCACCGCGCCCTGCCGACCGAGGACTTGCGGGAGCTGGGGAGAGGCGGGAGAGCGCGGCGGGAGAGGCCAGGAGAGTGCGGGGGGCGGTGCGCAGACCCGCGTGCCCGCACACCCCCCGCCCCGCGGCCCTTCCCGGAGCTGCGCGAACCCGCGCTTTCCCTTGACCCGCGAACAGGCCGACAACACGCGGATGGACAGGGAGAGCGGCCTGCGCCGAGGTCCCCGGGGGACTGGCCCGCGACGGGCTGCGTCTTGGGGGCCAGGCCGGGCGCAGACACTTTTCCGAGCCCGTGGGTGCGCGTTCGACCTCGCTCTGGGGCGCGGTGGCCCCCTCGGCTCACAGGTGTCCTGGAGGCTTCCCAGGACGAGCCTCGGTCCCCGCAGCCCGGCGACCAGAGACCACACTCGCCCCCTCCCCTGCATGAGCTGCGGCCGGGCCGATGGACACGCACACGCGACCGCGCTCCCCCCGCGCCGGAGCCCGGTGCCGACTGGGGCGGGCGGGGGACCCCTCCCTCCCGGAAAGCGCAGCCGCGCCCCTGCCTGCGCCTCGGTAGAAGCAGAGGCGGCGTGGCCGGTGCCCAGGGCCCCGAGTCCTCTTCAGCGGGCGGCAGTCCCTGCGGACACCTTTGTCCCGCCCCCCCGCCCCCCCCAGTCCCGGGGAGCTCGGCAGCCCGGACTCCCGACGCCCTGCAGTGGCCTCCCCGCCCCAGGGCCTGTCCCCGGCTTGGAAAAGCCACCATTTTGCACCAAAGACTCTCACGCACCCCTTCCCGGTGGGGGGCTCGGGACCCCACCGCGTGGAGCCGCCCCCTGCCCCCCGACAACGGCGTGGGCGCGGGCGGGGCGCACCTGCGGGCGTCCGCGGAGCTCAGGAGCTTGGCCTGCGCGGTCCGGAGGAGGAAGGCGGCGGCCGTTGGGGAGGGTCACCGCGGTCGCTGCGCTGGGGCACCAGCAGGGGCGGGGGAGGGTCCGGGCGGGACAGGACAGGGGGACACCCCGCCGCGGCCTTGCTCCTGCGCACAGGAGCCCGGGGGGGGGG
>NC_081557.1:104421850-104500797 GCF_022355385.1 Mustela nigripes
GCGGTTAGCCCCCCCCCCCCCCCCGCCGCGCGCCTTGGTCCCCCTACCGGCACCCCCCACCGCCCCGCTTTCCCGGGATGGACACACGCCCCGGGCACAGCGCCTGCCCCGCAGCCGCCCCGAAATGCAGAATCTTGAGACTCAGGCACCTGAGATAAACAGCCTCGGACGGGGCGGGGGAAGCGGGGCTCAGAGGAAACTGGGGAGACGGGGAGGGTGATGGCCTGTGTGCGAGGCTCGCACACAGGCGATGTTCCTCCCTCGAGGCCGCGCGACCGTCCGGGGACCGAGGAGCGCCCCCTAGTGCAGGCCGCTGGCTGTGCGCGCAGCCCGCCTGCCCGCCCCGCAGCGCCTCCCCGGCCTGTGCCCCCGATCCGTTCCCCCGGAACCCCGCGGCAGCAGCTCCGGCCCCGAGCTCACAGAGCCTACAGGGCTGCAGAGCTTCCGCTCCAGGGGAAGAGGGCCGGCCTTCTTACTTTTATTCAGTACTTCTTTATTCTTTTCATTGATGTTCGTATAGTTTCCAATCCTTTGTAAACTTTCAAAAATTATTTATTTTTATTTTTACATAAACACTTTTATGAATATTCCTAATTTTTCTTTATTTTTATTTTATTTTATTTTGGGACTTAGATTCTTTTAACAAGCGAACCAAAACATACCCAGATCTAATATTTTAGCTTTTTTGTTTTTGTTTTTCTTGTTTCTGTTTGTTGCTGTGTGTGTGTGTGTGTGTGTGTGTGTGTGTTTGTGGTGGTTCTTTTTTCTCTTTGTTCTTTTCTTTTCTGCACAAAATGATGGGATGGAGGAATTTACCCCCCCCCCCAAAAGAATACAAGGTAGAACTCATGGCCAGGAATTTAATCAATACACACAAAAATAAGTTGTCTGAACTAGAATTTAAAACAATGACTATAAGGATACTAGCTGGGCTTGAATAAAGAAGAAACTAGAGAATCCCTTACTGAAGAAATAAAAGAATCTAGTCGGGCCAAAATTAAAACTGTTATAACCAAGACACAATCCCAAGTGGAAGTCTTAAAAATGAGGATGGATGAAGTAGAGGAGTGAGTCAGTGATACTAAACATAAAAGAAGGAAAATAATGACGCTGAAAAGAAGAGGATAAGAAAGGTAATGGACCACAAAGGTAGATGTTGGGAACTTGGTGACTTATTTAAATGTAATAACATTTTAGAAGATAAATAACATCTTAGAAGATGAAGAGAGAAAAAAATGGGAAGAAGGTTACTGGAGCAAATTATAGCCAAAAACTTCCCTAATCTGGGGAAGGACACAGACATCAAAATCCAAGAAGCTCAGAGAACCCTCATTGACTTCAACTAAAGCTGACCACTGACAAAGTGTATCATAGTTAAATAAATAAACAAAATACAAAAGCAAGGAAAGAATCCTGAAAGCAGCAATGGAAAAAAAGTCCTTAACAAGGGAAAACAGATCAGATCAGATTCACAGTGGATTTGCCCACAGAGACTTGGCAGGCCAGAAAGGAGTGGAAGGAAATATTCAATACAATAATAATAGTAATAATAATGATAATAATAATACAGTAGTAGTAGGGGACCTTAACACCATGCTAACAGCAGTGGTCAGATCATCTAAGCAGAAGATCAACAAGGAAACTGGCTTTGAACGACAGACTCCACATGTCATCCTAAAGCAGCAGACTATACCTTCTTCTCAAGTGCAAATGAAACATTCTCCAGAATAGATCACATAAGGGGTAACAAATCAGGCCTCAACGAGTACAAAAAACGACTGAAATCATACAACGCATATTTTCATACCACAATACTATGAAACTTGAAGTCGACCACAAGAAAAAAATTTAGAAAGACCACAAACACATAGAGGTTAAAGAGCATCCTACTAAAGGTTAAAGAATGAATGGCGTAACCAGGAAATTAAAGAAGAATTTAAAGAAATACATGGGAAAGCAAATGAAAATGAAAGCACAACAGTCCAAAATCTTTAGGATACAACAAAGGCAGTCTTAAGAGGGAAGTATATTGCAATATGGGCCTTTCTCAGGAAACAAGAAAAGTCTCAAATACCCAACATAAAATTACACTAAAGGAGCTAGAAAAGGAACAACAACAAAGCCTACAGTCCACAGAAGGAGGAAAATAATAAAGACCAGAGCAGAAATAAATGATACAGAAACAAAAAGAAAACAGTAGAATGGATTAACAAAACTGAGAGCTGGTTCTTCAAAAGAATTAATAATATTGATGAACTCATAGCTAGACTTAACAAAAAGATAAAAGACCCAAATAGATAAAATCATGAATGAAAGAGGAAAGATCACAAACATCCCAGAAAGACAAACAGTTATAAGAGAATACTATGAAAAATTATATGCCAGCAAACTGGGCAACCAGGAAGAAATGCACAAATTCCTAGAAACTTATAAACTACCAAAATGGAAACAGGAAGAAATAGAAAATGTGAACAAACACATCACCAGCAAAGAAACTGAATTGGTGATAAATCTCCCAATAAATAAAAGTCCTGGACCAGATGGCTTCCCTGGGGAACTCTACTAGACATTTAAAGAGTAGTTAATACATGGGGCACCTGGGTGGCTCATTGGGTTAAGCCTCTGCCTTTGGCTGAGGCCATGATCTCAGGGTCCCGGGATCGAGCCCTGCATCGGGCTCTCTGCTCAGCAGGGAGCTTGCTTCCCTCTCCCCCTCTGCCTGCCTCTCTGCCTACTTGTGATCTCTCTGTCAAATAAATAAATAAATAAAAATCTTTCTTAAAAAAGAGTAGTTAATACCTATTTTTCTCAAACTGTTCCAAAAAATAGAAACGAAAGGAAAACTTCCAAACTCCCTCTGTGAAACCAGCATCACCTTGATTTCAAAACCAGAAAAAGGCTCACTAAAAAGAATTACAGGCCAATATCACTGATGAACGTGGATGTAAAAGTGTCAGTCAAATACTAGCAAATCAAATCCAACAGTACATTAAGACAATCATTCACCACAATCAAGTGGGATTTATTCCTGAGCTGCAGGGATGGTTCAATATTCACAAATCAATCAACAATGACACACCATGTTAATAAAAGAAGGGGTAAGAACCATAGGATCCTTTCAGTAGATGTGGAGAAAGCATTTGACAAAGTACAGCATCCTTTCTTGATAAAAACCTTCTACAAAGTAGGAATAAATGGAACATACCTCAACATTATGAAGTCCACATACAAAAGACCCACAGCTAATATCATCCTCAATGGAGAAAAACTGAGAGGACTTTCGTTAAGGCTAGGAACATGACAGGGATGACCACTCTTAGCAGTATTATTTAACATAGTACTGGAAATCTTAGCCTCAGCAATAAATAAATAAGTAAGTAAATAGTATCCAAACCAGCAAGGAAGAAGCCAAACTTCCACTATTTGCGGATGACTTGATACTCTGTGTAGAAAACCTGAAAGAATCCACCAAAAATTTGCTGGAACTCACATGAATTCAGCAAAGTTGCAGGATATGAAATTAATGTGCAGAAATCTGTTTCATTTTGTAATGAAGCAGCAGAAAAAGAAATTAAAGAATCAATCCCATTTGCAATTGCATTATAAATAGTAAATCTAACTAAAGAGGTGAATGACCTATACTCTGAAAACTACAAAACACTTATGAAAGAAATTGAAGAGGATGCAAAGAAAGGGGAAAGCATTTCATGCTCATGGATTGGAAGAACAAACATTGTTAAAATATCTATACTACCAAAGCAAGTTACACATTTAGTGCAATCCTATCAAAATACTGCAAGCATTTTTCACAGAGCTAGAATAAATAATCCAAAATTCATTTGGAACCACAAAAGGCCCAGAATAGCCAAAGCAATTCTGAGAAAGAAAAAACTAGAGGCATCATGATTCCAGACTTCAAGCTCTGTTACAAAGCTGTCATCATCAAGACAGTATGGTACTGGCACAAAAACAGACACACAGATTAATGGAACAAAATAGAGAGCCCAGAAATGGACTCTCAACTCTGTGGTCAACTAATCTTCGACAAAGCAGGAAAGAATGTCCAGTGGGGAAAAAAAAAAGATGGTATCTTCAACAAATGGTGTTGGGAAAACTGGACAGCCACATGCAGAAGAATGACAGTGGACCACTTTATTACACCATACAGAAAAGTAATTTCTAAATGTATGAAGGACCTAAATGTGAGGCCTGGAACCATGAAATTCCTAGAAGAGAACACAGGCAGCAACCTCTTTGACTTTGGCCATAGCAACATCTCATTAGGTGTCACTGTAGGCAAGGGGGAAAAAAAGCAAAAATGAGCTATTGTAACTTCATCAATATAAAAAGGTTCTACACAGCAAAAGAGAGAGTAAAACTAAAAGGCAGCCTACCAAATGGGAAAAGATACTTGCAAATGACCCATCTGATAAAGGGTTAGTATCCCAAATCTATAAAGAACTTATCAAACTCAGTACCCCCCCAAACCCCAATAATTCAGTTAATAAATGGGCAGAAGACACGAACACTTTTCCAAAAAAAGACATACAGATGGCCAACAGACACATTAAAAGATGCTCAACATCACTGATCATCAGGGAAATGCAAATCAAAACCACAATGAGGTATCACCTCACACCTGTCAGAATGGCTAAAATTAACAACCCAAGAAACAGCAGGTGTTGGTGAGGATGTGGAGAAAGGGGAACCCTCTTGCACTGTTGGTGGGAATGCAAGCTGGTACAGCCCCTCTGGAAGAGAGCATGGAGGTTCCTCAAAAAGTTAAAAATAGAGCTACCATATGATCCAGCAATTACACTACTGGGTATTTACCCAGAGGATACAAAGATACTGATTCAGAGGGGGCATAAGCACCCTAATGTTTATATCAACAAGCTTTGGAGAGATCCTGAATGTCCATCAACTGATGAATGGATAAAACAGATGTGGTCTATGTGGACAATGGAGTATTACTCAGCCATCAAAAAGAATGAAATCTTGCCATTTGCAGTGATGTGGATGGAGCAACGGAGAATTATGCTGAGTGAAATAAATTGGAGAAAGATACATACTCCTATGTGGAATACACAGATGTGGAAGTTGAGAGAGAAAAACTGATGAATCAATGTGAAGGGGAGAAAAGGAGATAGAGAAATCAATTGACTGATTGATAATAATAAGAGATTCCTAGTGATAGAGAACATTCCAGCGTCCATGGAGGGAGGTGGATGGGTCATGGGTATTAAGTAGGCACTTGCTGGGATGAGCACTGGGTGTTGTATGTACACGATGAATTGCTGAATTCTACTCCAGAAATCAATATTGCACTATATATTAACTAACAAAATTTAAAATGAAAAATTAAAATAAAAAATAAAAAATCAAATGAAGAAGTGCTCTTTGCAGCACTTCTGAGAGATTACATGGTGTTGCTGGGACTCAAAACTTCCTGGCAAGATCTAGGAGCGTAGAGTTCTATGCCCCCCGTTCAGAAGAGTCAGAGTAGGTGCTAGTGTACTAGCTACGTAGTAGGTGCTAGTACATAGTAGGCTAGTATACTAGGCTACGACTAGTCCTGTGGCAAAGAAACGGTTTAACTTTGTTGAACAAGATTCCCCAAATATATCTGTACATAGATTTTTTCCTTTCTTACACCGTCATTTTAAAAAAGATGCTAAACTTGATTTCAGAAAAAAACTCCCTCATGTGCTTGCATGGTGTGCCTTCTGTAGAT
Source organism: Mustela nigripes (assembly GCF_022355385.1). Lineage (NCBI taxonomy): Eukaryota > Metazoa > Chordata > Mammalia > Carnivora > Mustelidae > Mustela > Mustela nigripes. The sequence goes on from NC_081557.1 coordinate 104,427,585, forward strand.
AGACAGATGAGATAGATAGATAGCTGGTCAGGGTTACTTCCCAACTCCCATATCCTACCAGTCTCAGCTGCACATTCCCAGTTTGACTGGTGCTGCCTGGATTTGCGTGTCCTTCCATTGTGGCCGGAACATCAAATTCAAATAATACCAGATGTGTATTTGGAGCGCACCAGTGGAGGGGAGAGTCGTGGTTAAGAAAAGCTCACTGAGCTGAGCACTCGGTCCTCCGAGGATCTGCTATGGCGTGTCAGCTCAGGTGCAGAGAGCCCATTCACACAGCTGCTCGTGCATGGCATGAGGAAACCACGTGACAACTTCTGCAGAAGTGATACCAGGCCCACGAATGTTGGAGCACAGATAAGAGCTAATGTTCAGCCTCCCTCAAGTGGAAGACCGCCCAGGAACAGCCTCTGCACTGGGTTTGGGAAGTTTGAAAAGCCTCGCAGACTGAGTCTGTGGTCCAGATGGATTTGGACTAGGGGCCACGGACAAGATCCCATGCTAGGCTGACACAGTTTGCCCCTGAAACTATCTGGGGAGAATTTTCCTGTTAAATAAAAAACAGTGTTCAGGATCTGCACTTCCTTCTGCCAGAATAAAAACGCCGAAACATACAGAGCAGAAGGAGACAGCAGCGTCCCTTGCTCTCCAACCCAAGCCCCAGTCACAGGAAATCGCCGGGTTTTAAGTCTGTGCAACACTGAGATTCACAATATCTCCGCTAGGTGGCGCTGGCAATACTCTTCTGAGGATGATGAACCGTTCGGAAGATTGGATTAAGTCGCAGAAGGAGGGCTTCGTTTAGTGTAGGAACTTGGCCAAATTACCAATGGTTCAATTCCTGACATTATGCCACTGATTTTTGTGTCCCTGTCACTTACCCCTCAACTGTAAAGCTTCCTTCTCGGAGATGGGAGTCAGACGCATGCGTCCTGCCCCGGGCCGCCAAGAGGGCGGCAAGACCCTTGGAGCCTGAGCCTATGAGTCATCACAGGACGCTGGGTGACAGACTTGAACTTTAAGTACAAAATACACAACGTGCACAGACCACAGAGACACACTAACTAGGGAGCAGGCGGGAACTGACAGCAAGAGGGACAAAACCCCTGAACCTTCGGGCCTGTTACCTGGTCCCGAGTGTCCTATTACCTGGACACTCAACCCTTAAGGGAAGAGAATGCTTAAGCCTTCCAAACTTTCTTTCACTCTCATGATTTGGTTTTTCTGATTTGGGGGGACTCTTTATATCTGATATCCTGGAGTGTGCCGAATGCTGACCTTGAATTCCTCCCTGCTCACAAAGCCCTCGTATTTAACCTGAAAGGACAACATTACGCCCTAACATTACGCACTGAGAGAAGGAAAACTTCCATCTACTTTGAATTCATCATAACCTACTCTAGAATCAGTCATTTAAAAATGTCACCACACATCAGCTGGTCAAGAAACAGTTAAGGTGTACGTGATATCCCACCAATCTGTGGGTCTCTCAAGTCTTGGTTACCTGGAACTGGGCTTGTGTGAGTCAGAACCCACCTGCTAGATCTCAGCAGTTCTTTAGAAGGTCTTACTACTCCTATGTTCCCAGCTCCACGTTGGCTTTAAGGACACCGTCCAAGCATCCTCAGCCATGTCCCTTCTGCTTCTTCCAGAAACATTTGCAGTCAGTAACTACAAGTGTGTTGCGGTTTATTTTTCAGTGTTTACGCACAGCAGCAAGATTTTTTTACTGGACAGCCTTCCCTCTACCTGACTACGCTGAGTGCTGAAAGCCCAGCACAGGCCGCCGACAAAGCAGTTGAGGGAACCCTTGCAATCCTTCCAAGGACTGTGGTGAAAGGCATGGCCTTTCTGGGTTGTGGACTTGAGCCAGCCTGCCCCTCACCTGATGAGCACCAGGGGCCTGTGCCTTTCTTTGCACAGCAGTGCAAGGAAATGGGGCTCTGAGAGCTCCACGTACCTCTGAGCACGAGGGGAACAGTGTGTGCTTATGCCGGCTCTGTCTGTGGAAAGCTCCAGTTGGATCCTTTCAAGCTGAGCAGAGGACTGGCCTGCCGAACCGTCTACGCCTGCAGCCACGCTCGCTTCTGAGTCCACTCACCTTCTAACTTACCCCTTCTAAGTAAGATTTCCGGCTAATTCCCTGCAGATTTCACAGGAAACATCTGAACATTCATGGTTTGAGCAACGGTGAGATAAGATAGAGGCCAAGGAAGCCGGGCGATGGGGAAGTGAAATGCTGGGCAATATCATACCGTAACAGTAATGGAGGCAGAGTATCTGAACAACGAAATGACTCAGAAATTGTGTGGGATTCGCTGGAAGATGAATTAGGAAGTCCGAGCTGTTTTACTGGAATCGCACTCTGCACTCTGTATACTTGCGTGCTCTGTTTGATGTTTACACTGAGGTTCGAAACGTTTCATGAGGTCTTCCAATGCAGCCAGCTTGGGGAAGGGGGGACATGACAGCACTGGATGTCCTCTGTTTACTGAAGATGAAAAACAATGAAAGGAAACAGATCGTCCGATTCATGGCTTTCTTCTTACAAATAAGAAAGTGAGGCCCAGACAGAAGAAATGTTCTCTCCAAGATGGCGCAGTAACGGCAGAGGTCGGTCCGTAACACCATCGTCCCACCTTCCTCCGTCCGACCTGCTGCTTCCCCGGCCTTCCACCGGCCATGGCGCAGTGACCGCACTGCTTATCAGGGCTTGTGAAATCGCCTCGGTTCTTCCAGAAGGACACTGCTACTGCGATGGCCTCAGCTCACAGCCACACTCCGCCGCGTTCTCTGCCTTCCCGGCTTGTCCTCTCCCCAAAGCTGAGGTTGCTTGACCCTGAGCGACCTTGGTTGGTAGCAATTGAGGGAGCCCCCACTCAACGGCCTGGGGCTCAGCGAAATATTTTCTCTGCCAGAGCAACTTTGGCTTTGCCTCCAATTTTGACAAGCCAGCTTCTGTTTCTCTCGAGTTGGGAGTCCCTACTCTTGCTCCAGACTGTACCCTTCTACATTCCCCCTACCAGAGTCCTGACTATTTAATGCTCTGTGTCCAGTGCATTCTGCTTTTTTTTTTTTAAGATTTCATTTATTTATTTAACAGAGAGAGATCATAAGTAGGCAGAGAGGCAGGCAGAGAGAGAGAGGAGGAAGCGGGCTCTCTGCTCAGCAGGGACTCGATCCCAGGACCCCGAGACCATGACCTGAGCCGAAGGCAGTGGCCCAACCCACTGAGCCACCCAGGCTCCCCAACATTCTGCTTTCTTTTTACCAGATCTTGGGTAACTCAACGTTGGGTCTTTGCCTCAACCCAGAGGCTGGGACCCCTCTTTGCTAATGACGGGCTGGCCTTTTCCTTCAGCGAAGACATAAATACTGAGACAAGTACATTATGACTATCTCAGTTTTGCTTGGTCCATCCTGAGTGTCTTCAAGTTTTCTTCCCCCTCTTCCTCTCAGCGGTCGAGCTGGCTTCTTCACAAAGGAAAGAGCTGCCATCTGCAGAGGCCTCCACCGGCACTTGGGCACCGCCCCCCACTGGGGGCCCCACTCTGGACGGTGTCAGCACAAAGCTGGTCACAAGCTCTGCTCCTTCCAGGTCTATCAGCGTCGCCTCCTAGAATATACGGGTTCTGGACCCCTCCGGGCCACCTCTACAAAAAGCCTATGCCTGTCTCTGACATCTCTGAGGCCCCTCTTTCTAGCAGCTTCGTCTCTCTGGCTTTGTTTGGCGATGGAGGACACCCCCACACATACATAGGGACGCCCAGACCTGCAGACTGTCCCCACCCACTGTCTCCAGTAGCTCCTGGGCCACCACTGGAGATGACCCCATCATTGAGGGGTCCACCCTCGGGAGATCAGGCAGTGGATGAGACCCATCCTGGCCTTGGCAGTGGGGAATTCAGGGGACCCGTGATCTAGAGCAATCCTGTGCAACAGAAATAGAACACCATTCACATACGTCACTTTAAATTTTATAGAAGTCTCATTAAACAAGTTGGAAAATACAGGTAAAATAAGCTTTAATGATACATTTTATTTCACTCGATACATCTAAAATATCAGTATTTCAGATATAATCAAGATTCTGAGAAATTAATAGTGAGGTATTTTGCATTCTGTTTTTTGCACAGAGTCTTTGCCCTCCAGCACCTGTCTCTCACTTACAGCAAATCTCGTTTGTCGTGCCCAGGGGCGCCCTGTGCGAGCCGCTGCAAAGGGCACGGAGCAGGAAGGAGTGGACACGGGCACTGGCTGGACTCACCCCTGCACCTTGGAAGACAGAGGAGAGCAGCAGACACCCTCCGTGTGCGGTACTGTCCTACCTCACCCCCGACCCCGTTCTCTCTGTCCGCTGCCTTCTGTCTTCACCATATTGCACATCTAGCCCCAACCTCGTGAGAACCTCAGTGCCGCCTCCTGCGTCCTTCCATCACTTCCGCCCACTAACCCTTTCCAGTCTCCCTTCCAGGTACAGAGTGTGGAGGGTCTGGGAGGAACCCGCCGAGTGTGGGGTCTCCGTGTGAACTGTCCACCCTGGGGAAGATTAGCGGTGGTGGGGAGACTGTCCCCGAGGGCAGAGCCGAGAGCACAGTATGCATGAGCCATGGGGAGAACACAGTGCCTCAGGGCAACACCTGCCCTACCCCAGGATTGCTGGTGCACAACCCGCAGAGAGGGGACAGACCTCACCTCATCTAAAACGACAGACATACTAACAGTAATGGACACCCACGCTCTCCTGGGTCCCACAGCTGTTTAAGGGCTTCACATGTACTGATTTACTCATGGTCACAACGTTTCTATTTTCGTTCCTCCTTTATACATGAACAACCAAGCACAGAGAGGCCAAGAGCCTTGTCCTAAGTCACACAACTGGTGTGGGGAAGACTGAGGATCTGAACCTCGTACTCCACTGAAACGAGGCCTTTGTAGCATTTTGTGGACTCCTGGGCATGTAGCAGGGACACATAACAGCCTCTCGTAGGACAGCGAGGAAGAGGCTGGTAGGGTGGGGGGTGGCCGGCAGCACACCCCTAGACCGGAAGCTGAGGTCACCCTGTTGCTTTAGAGCTGCAAGTCCTCCACACTTCCTGCTCATACAGGCCGCAGGCCACTTCCCTTCAGTTTAGTGCAATGACTAAGTGTTTCTAGATCTGTTCTGCTTCTTGAGGATATGGGATTCTGTCTTAAAACTTCCAAGAAGGAGCAGTGCAGAATCAGCAGAAACATCTGTCAGGCACGTCTTCACAGTGAGTGAGTCCTGCCTCCTTCCAGCCCCGGGCAGAGTGAGGCTTCCTCCTGCGGTGGAGTTGACCATCTGTCCACCACCGTCCTGTCCCATACCAGCAGCAGGGATTAGCCCGGGAATGCAGCAGCTCAGAAACAAGGCAGAGCACCCCACACGGACTTACTGTTATCTGTCCCGTGAAATACGCCTTAAGGCTATGGGAGGAGATGGTTTCCCTTTAGTGGACGTCTTCGGGCTACTTTCAGATGTCATCTGCAAATGTTCCTGCGGTTCCTAGACATTCCCTAGGGGAAAGAGCCAGTGGCTCCTAAAGTATAAGGAAGACTAGCTAGTCATCAAGAATTTCTCCCAAGGAGAGGTGGGGACGGGAGGGGTGACGGAGGCATCGCGCTCTGGGGCATGGCCTGGCAGAGCCTAAAATCCTGCTGCGTCCTCACAACGGGCACGGACGGGAATGTTGGTATCCTAAACCCATTTCCTCCCACACACCGCACAGCCGTGCTCTGTGATCCCGTCAGCTGAAGCACATGTAGTCCTATTTTCTAGCCACGTGCCTGACTCTACTTCAGTATCAGTGACTGAGTCAGCTCTGAACGTTCATGCCATAGTCGAGCTCACCAAATCCTTTGAGTCTAATCCCCTCGTTTTAAAACCATGTGGAGTAGATGTAGTCATTGCATGGCTGGCACACTTGCATGGCCTCGCCCTCTGGGTCCAGCATTAGAGACGCGCCTCACGCTGCCTTCAGGATGCGCCAGCTGTCTCTTTGCCCGTTGCCAGCCTGAACGGACAGCTGGGGCCATCCGTTCCTGAATTCTACCTCCTTAGGAAAAGGAAGACAATACATTAAGGTGTTTCCTTTGACAATAATCCCAGATGATTCTCTGCTTAGTGAGAAGAGTTAAGACTTTGGTCCTGGGGGCAAAAACACTCCCTGTGGCGGCATGTTTTACACCCGCTGAGCGCCTGTTACAGACATGAAATCATGATCATCAGAGTTGAGTCAAGCTTAGGAAGGCTCTTGGTCTATGCCCTCGAGACTCGTTCCCATAGTCAAAGTTACAGATAAGGACTGACACTGCTCAGTCACTACTCTGGGAGACAGGCACACTACCAGTGATAAGACCATCACCCGGGTTTCTTAGAGTCAAATTTAACTTTGGGAGTTTTGTTCGTTGCTTCCTCTTCACAACACACATTCTGTGTACATAGCAGATGATTTCTGCTTCCTGAAGTTGTGGGCATATTTCTCAGAGAAGAACTGAGATGAGGTTAGTGTAAAACTGGGCCAGGCCACCCAAGCAAGGAGTATAAGTAAAAAGTGCCAGAGCCACCATTAGTCAATCATGTGAGTTGGTAATGCAGGTTAGAGTTACAAAATACTAGGTTATTTTTACACACAGGGATTAAAGCTTCTCACCGCAGAGGGGGTGAATACTTAAAGTCCCTGACCACTGGCAACATCGTTGGTGGTTGAGGGTAGAGGAGGCTGGAAAAGTGACTGGGCCTCCCCTCTCACCCTCCATGAAAGAGCCAAAGTCCCAGTGATTCCTGAAGCAGCCGCTCTCTGGGGCGGTCTAGGAGACAATCCAGACAATCACTGAATTAGGACAAGTAAAGACAGGTGCTCGTTTTTCCTGTGTGGCACTGAGCAGTGTCAGTCCTTATCTGTAACAAACATCGCAACTTCAAAAGAGTCCTCCCATGGGTGGTGGGCCCCATGGAGGGTGGTCCCCATGGGCAGTGGTGCCCATAGAGGATGGTCCCCAGGGGTGGTGGTCCCCATGGAGGGTGGTCCCCATGGGGGGTGGTCCTGCAGCCCGAACTGTGGCGAGCTGGTGACTGGACATCATCATGTTCAGCCCAGGCCAGTTGTATGGCCTTGAACGGATCTGGCGGTCAGTCATTCTGTTCAGAGACAGTCATATTGACGAGAGCTCCCCAGGTTCCTGGTCTCAGAGAGACCCTTGTGTGTGAGGTGCTGCCCCCTGACCTGGAGGAGAGGCCTGTCCACAGGATGTGGGAGTTGCCAGGGGTGAGGGAAAGGGGAGAGGATACTCGAGAGCACGAGGGTCCCCGGGGAAGAGGAGAATGTGCTGTTTGCAGGTCCTTATCCTGCCATCGACTGCTGTGCCTGCAGGACGCTGGGGAAAGGTGTCTGTCCCCAGACGGGCACACATGAAGCAGCACAGAGGTGGGACATGTTCTGTGTGTGTCCGCGGCAGGGAGGTGTGGCGACCCTCCAGTCCTGCAGCATGGGGCGCAGGGGGGTGCACACCTTCTGCCGTGCTCGCCAAGCCAAGGGCGGAGCTAGGTGCATGACTTAGCTGCTGCGTCCCCACACGTAACCCAAGTGAGCCTCAAGGAGCTACCCCTGATCGACAGGGAAGAAGGAAGCCAGAGCGGGCGAGTCACCGCATTTAGAGCCAAGCTGTTTTATAGAAAAGCGCCTCTGGTATTTCCATAGTGAGAGAGACTCCGCCGTCCTTCGTAGCTTTCAGTCCTGAGAAACCTGTTCCTTTAGAGGCCGTGACTTTTCATCGGCATCTCTTGGGTGTTCACACCAGCGAGTTAGGGAGAGTTCTGTTATTACATGAGAGTGGACCTGGTGCAAACTCGACAGGGAACATAGAGCCCGGGAACAAGCCAGAGTTGGTAATTCACCTGTAGTTCAAAGAATGACTAATTCATACGGAAAAAGAAAACCAATTATAGTACAAGTAAATTTTATTACAGAGAAGAGTTTTAAAGCAAATGTTTAATTAATGACCCTGACGTTCTTGCTCCAAGCTGCGTTTCTGTTCCGGGGGACGTCCTTTCTTCGTGGGGGGTGGGGAGCACCTGCTATGCCATCACGCCTCTGTGCCAGTGTGATAGGACCCAGAAGAGTCAGAGCAAGATGGTGAGGAGACGGACACAGTTGGCCCTCGGACAGTACAGACTCTGTGGCGGCCACTGCCCCAACAAATGCTGCATACGATTTAGATCCCCCCCCCCAGAACTCAACTACGCAGCCTACTGTCGCTGGGAAGCCTCAGGGTAACATGAGGGTCAGTGAAGAGGTATTTTGTATGTTACCTCTATCATAAACCGTATCTGACAATAAAGTCAGCTGGAGAACAGAAAAGGTATTTAAAATCATAAGGAAGAGAAGACATTTACGCATCCGCACGTGTGTTGACTGGAAGGCCGGCAGCTACAGGAGGGCCCAGGGGCTGAGCGGGGACTGGGGCAGGTTGAGCCAGGACGGGGTGGTGGGGGGGCACTGGGCAGCTGCTGCATGAGCACAGGCTCTGTGCACCTGCTGGGTGTGGGGCTGAGCCGGCAGCTGCGGCCTCTCCTGAGCACCCGCTGGGGGACGTGGGGCTGGGGCCTCGGTGTCCCAGCGCAGCCCCGGTGGGTCGGGAGGACTGGGGTGCCCTGTGCAGTGCCGGCTGGCCCCGGGCACCCTTCTTGGCTGCAGTGCTGCCCCTCCCCTCCCCAGTGCACACGTGCGGGGGCTTGTGTGTGGGACCCCTGCGCCCGCAGCCTAGTAAGATCCTGGGAGACTGCGTGCATCATGAATAAAGACATGTGGCTTCTGCTGTCAACTCTTAAAAAGGCGGGGAGGGCCACCTGGGCGGCTCAGTCAGTGGGCCTTGACTCCTGGTTTCCATTAGGTCATGGTCTCTAGGCTGTGGGATGAAGCCCCTTGACGGGGTTCGCACTGGGCACGGAGCCTGCTTAGGATTCTCTCTTCCTCTCTCCCTTGTCCCCCCAGGCACCTGCTGCAAGCTCGCTCTCTCCCTAAAATAAATAAACGCATGTAAATGGACCCGTGCAGTTCAGAGCTGTCCTTTAGGGGCAGCTGTATACCCGAGTCTGGTGGGGCTTCAGGACGCCCCTCCTGCGCGGTGTGTGAGCCTTGCACCAGAGGCCTTGTGGGCCGCAGAGCACAAGGCAGGAAGGGGCCTGGGTGACTGCAGTCTCCTTCTCTGACCTCACTCAGCCTCTCTCTGTTTCCTTATTGGGTTTCGCCCTTCAGCGCAGGGCGCCTCTGTGCTTTGCACACAAACCGAGCTCCTGTCCACCTCCCGGACTTTGCCCCTGCCGCTCCTCCACGAGCCCCCCTCCCCTGGCTCCCAGCCCCTCCACCGTGCAGAGCCCCAGGCCGACCTCCCCCACAACCTGCTGTGTCCCCTGGGAGCACATCGCATCCGCGGGCCGGGCGTGCGGTTCACCTTCCCTGGCTTTGGCCTTCGGCCTTCAGAAGTCTGGGTCGCCGTCCTGCGCCTGCCGCGGAGCGGCTGTGTGCACTGAGGAAACTCACTTGGCCTCTTCATGCAGCAGTTTCATGGTCTGTAGGGGAAGGAGCTCTTCCCCAAGCATTTGGGGCGCAGGTACCAAGAGGTCCCCCCCACCGGCACGTGCTGAGATGGGGAATCAGGAAGGGGTGCCTGAGTGGGAAGACCCTGGGCTCCTACCCACTGGCCCGGCAACAAGGACCTTTTGCTTTCACTTTGCGGCGCATTTGGACCCCACTCAAGATTTCATTTGAAGAAAGTTATCCATATCACTATTAAAAATGCAAAGTTTTAAACTCACTGATTCTGATCATTAAGTCCCTTTCCATCTTGAATCGTGACCGTGTCTCCTGGAGCGTTCACCCCCCACAGCTTCCCACAGCCAGACCAAATTTCCTGTTACTATTTCTACTAAATGTTTTTGGAATCATCACCCAAATTCAGAGCTTCCGAGTTATTTTTAACAGTTCCTCCTTCCCCTTCTCCACACAAGGGGTTGCCCAATGGTCCTAAATGACTTCCTCATCGACCTCTTATCTCCGTTCCCCAAGGATGGAAATAAGGCCCCATGTAAGCCGGGGGGCAGGGGGTCAGGACCCAGTCAGCCTTGGCCTGCTACAGTGGCCGTCTCATGGTTCTCCCTGTGTGTCCCGTTGACCTGTGACCCACACAACGACTGATCAGCCACAGCTGTGTCAAGCATCTCAGTGACGTGCCCACAGCCCGTCGTGGACACAGGCTACTCCTGCTCACCACAGCCCCCTGTCACGAGTCTGTACATTGGGGTCACCAAGCCCTGGGACGCGGGACCTCACTTTCCTGGTGAGGCATTAACAGCCTGGGTCATGGCCTCTAAGTCTACTGGCAAAAGAATTTCGTCTAAAAGGTGGCCATCGATCAATCCGGTGTTTCCTCCTGGGAAGTGAAAATGCAGGGCTTGAGGGAGTCTGCAGACATCAGGACGGACAAGAAGAAAGAGGAACAGAAGAGGCATTGGCCGAGGAGCACAGAGGCAGGTCCTCGGCTGTAGGAGAGCAAGGGGGCTTGGAGGAAGACGGCGCCTGCCCTACATGGAGGGACGCCCGATGTAGGCGCCACCTCTTTCTGGAAGCCTCTCTTCCTCACGCCAGACAAAAGCCACCTGCCTTCTGAACGCAGCACTTAGGCCCTCCGCTTTGTCTTTTGTTCCTCTCTGCACCACTGGGAGCTCCTTGAGGGCAGGCAATAAAGAGCTACATCTTGGCGAAGGATCCTGGGGCGTCCGCAGTGCTGCGGCCGAAAGCCACCCTCGTTGCTCTCCGAAAACAGATTCCAGCACCGTCCTGATAGGTCAGGGAGGATCCCGCAGTCTCCAGGCCGCGCCGTCCCCGTGATTCTGCTCAGCTGCGACACCGACATGGCTCCCCACTCCGGGGGCAGACTCCAGGACGTGAGCTGAGTTCTCTTGGCCTAAAACCTTTGGCCCCGCTGGGCCTGAGCTGGACAGTCCCACAGCCCCGGGAGCCCGTGTTACGGGGAGACAGCGTGGCTCCATGCAGCGGAGGACTGCTTTTTACTACAAGAAGGAGGGGGATGTTTGCCGGCAAACAAAACAAGACTTGCTGGTTCTTATCCGCAGTCGTGTCTCTGTCCGAGAAGGCAGGGAATGCATATTCCCCTCCAGGGCACAACAACTTTGTCTGCTCCCCACCACAAGATGACTGTGTCCCTCACTTACTGAGCAAACACGGAGAGTCAGGGCCGGGACTGAGGGTCCCTCCTATGCCCCGGGTCGCACCTGATTTTCTTAGCAGATGCTGATGGAGTTGTGTCACTAAGCTCACTCTACTGCCGGGGACACTGACTTGAAGCGGTGGAGAACTGCAAGGCACAGTCGGGAAGAAAAAGAAGCAGGACCGCGAGCGCGTGGAACCCCACAGCTTGCTCTGCCTCCCCGCTGTGCTGACTCCCGAGGGCAGAGCACCGAGGCCCCTGCTGGGAAGCTGGCGTGGGCAAGACGCCGGGAATCACTGCGCTCCTGCACACAGCCGCCCGCGGAAGACCCGGGCACGCAGACACACGCGGCTGAGAGCCGGGGATAGCGGAGCAGTGGCCGAGCAAAGAAGGGAGCCTCGTGGGAAGCCGCGGGCTACCTGGTGGGTCAGCATCAGTGTCCGCGGGCTCAGGGACCGCCCAGCTTGTAAAACAGACATGAGCTGTCCGCGACGAGCTTCTCTGAGCTGTCAACTTCTCTGAAAGAGGAGATGGGGTTCTGTTGGCTCTCGCACCTAGAGCAGGTGGAAACGCTCAAACGGCCAGTTTTTAGTCCGCGTGCAGCCGGCACAGAGCCAAGGGCTGCCTTCCTCTCGGGAACTGATGCCGCTGCATCTCCCCACCGCCCAGCTTCCTGCCGGGCTGGGGCCAGGGCCAGAGGGAATCCCCCTCACCTGGCGCCAGCAGTCCTCATGCTCTTAGAACACGACTCCTTCCCAGAGAAGGGAAACACGATTTTTAAGCACCTGCTGGACATACACACGGTGGGGACAAGTGCACCTCGAGGCACTCTCAGGTGAGTCCCTGGTGCTCCGAGAAGGCTGGCGGGGGGTGGGGGTGGGGAGGGGCGAGGAGGCGTCCTGGGCAAGACTGACCTGAAATGAGTGGAATCCAGGTCATTTTGGGGATCCAGGTGACCTGACTGGGCACTGGTCTTCACGGCAACGAGTCACGGCCTTTCCCCTTTCTGTGTCTCATCAAGGTAGTTGGAGCTGAAGTTTGCAGGTGCAAGATGGACAAACCTTTTTACAAATTATAAAGAGAAAGAAAACAGTATCACTTGAGCCCGAGTAAGGACAGGTGCCCTGGATACTCCGTCTCCACAGGGAAGTAAAAGCTCCTGGGAAGGGCCGGTTGGTGCAGGATTATATGTGGTTTTTACATGATGAGTTAGATTACCCTAACGAAGAACATCCCAGAAAGTTGCAGACTTTATCTTATGTTTTTAGTATGTTCAAGTATGTTCAACTGTAATCTTATGGGAACCAGGGAGGCTTCTTTTCTTACCTTTCTGTTTGGTATGCTGCTTGTTGGTTATTTTTTAAATGAAGCAGATGGGCATCGTGCACTTAGGGAGGAATTGGAGCCTACACTGAGGTTTGCTCGAATCATTTTGAATCATTTTGACCTCCATAAATGCTAAAGGTGTAGCCTTCCTGGGAGCCTGGGAGCAGGGCCCACCAACATTAGTAGTAGAAGATTTCCTTTATCTGGGTGTCCTTCATGAGGAGCTCACCCACATCCGGGGGAAGGGAGCAGTTTCCATGGAAGCCGGTGGTTTCCTCTGTGTCCTGACTCACCACTCACATCCTAACCCGGCTTCCATGCCGTCTTCGGGCTCTGCTCCACGATGGGCACACGAAATCCTCGTTCCTTTCTTTGATCCCCCGCAAACTTACAGGCAGCTCTGAGATCGTAGCGTGTGTCTTACCTGGGGTCCTCACCAGAAATGCGCATTCCATACACGCTCATGGCCCTCATACTGAAAGCAGAGGCTTAACCCACGGAGCCACCCAGGCAGCCCTCACGGCCCTCATACTGAGACACGGGCATCCCGGTTCTCAGTCTGGGACCTGGCTTCGTACCTGCCCGCATGTTGCTGGACCAGCGTGCCTCCTCTCTCCTTCCGCCCAGTCTTCCTTCCCCCGGTTAGATCGTGATCTGTGAGATTGGGAGATGCATGTTTTCTTTCTCCAGTGCCCCTGAAGGAGTACCTCCCCTGTTCACAAGCACACATGAGCGGTCGGGGGCAGCCAGAAGTCGACAGAAGCGCCTTCCGTGCCCATTGTGCGAACGTCAGGACGGAGTCTGAATGAGAAGGACTTGTCTCCGAGGCTGAAAGGCCGCTGGAAGGAAACAGAGTTTTCCCATACCAGTTTATATGGATTATTAAAAACACTCTAGAAAAAAAAATCTGAGAAAGTGGAATTTTAAAATCTTTTTGTTTTCTCAGGTGAATTTTTTTTTATTAATTTTACTTAGAACATTATCTAGAGAGGTGAAATACATCACCTCCTTCTGCTTTACATCTAGCTCATATCCATGGCTTTCTTACATTAATAACTGATAGATAAGCAGAATTTCAGATTAGTTCCAAATTCGTCAAGAGTGCAAACACACAGGAGGCCAAAGTCATGTACTACTCACAGGCCTTTGTTCAGGAGGAGACGGGAGGGTCTGGTCATTTCCTCCTGATTTAACGATGTGTCCCCGCCTTGTCTGAAACCCATCAGGCCCTTAGCTCTCCGGATGCAGTGCGGACTCAGCAGTGTGTCTTACAGACGTCGCCTGGTCCGGCCTCGTGGCCGCTTCCGCTCTAGCCCGGTCTCTGGTTCCGTGTCCCGCCCCCCACCCCCCGTCCTCTGCCCCCTCGCCCCCTTCCCGCCCTCCTCCGACATTCTGCCTGCAGCTTCTGGAAGATGCCATAGTCTGCTTCTGGCCGTATGTCCGCCATTCTTCCTGCCTCAGCTAACGCCCTCTTCAACCTTCATGTCTTCCTTTAAACGTCACATCAGCTGGGAGCTTCCCCTGGCCTTAGGTCTGGGTCGGGGCATGACCCTCCTTTGTTCGTTAGAATTGCCAGTTTCTATTCTGGGTTCTCCGCTCAGATGTGAGCTCAGTGGCAGGGAAATGAAAGCTCTAAATGTATTTATGCTTGTACACACACACACACACGTATACACAGACATATATACACGCATAGTATATGCATGTGTGTTATATAAACATGTTATATACACATGTGCTGTATACACACATAGTATACACATACATAGACACACAGATACACACATGTACTCTATACACATTCATCATACACACATGTATTACACACACGTGTACACACGTACACACATACACACATGTAGTACACACACATGTTATATATGCACACATATTCTATACACACGGATACTCTATCTACACACACGTCGAGCAGGAGAGAGGGGAAATGACTGGTCTCGCCCGTCACGGCCTTGTGCACTGCAGTTAGGGTCTTTCGAGCACGGGGCTAGGACAGCCCTGGGCTACTCCACGCGGGAGCTCATGGTGAGGGTGCTGTGGTGAGAGGGAAGGTCAGAAGCTCTGTGGGCACACGGCCAGTGCCACCTTGGGAGCAGGACAAGAAAGGCCCCGATGTGGGCCCAGGCTTTAGAGAGCCTCGTATGTCCTAGAGAAGCCGATTTTTCTATCTGACATCCCAAGAAGGTATTCTGAGCATTTCTTCGCCCCTTCAGTGAGCAGCACCTGGGAGAAGAAAGCACAGGGCGGACTGGCCCTGCATGTCCGTGGAGGCCGGGCTGCAGGGTGTGCCTGCGAGTGGTGCGGGCTCGGGCAAGGAAGCGGCCGCCCCCATCCTGCGACGTGTGCGTCTCTGCGGACGAGGCTTCCCGGTGTCTTTGCTCCTTTGCTCCTCTCTGTTGGCGTCGTGCAGTCTGGGGAGGTGGTTACGACTCCCTGGAAATCTCAAGTCAGAAAGGGACGGGCTGAGGCGGTCCCCTGAGCGCTTGACCTTATGCATCCTGATCCCAGGTTCGGACAGGGCCAGTCATGCTACAGAGTCCTGGCCAGAGCCTGGCTTCCATGCTGGCGCAGCAGACCCAGGAGACTGGGGGACCTGAGGGTGTGGAGAGAGGGCAGGGAGAGGCGGGGTCCTCCGCTTCCCTGCCCTCTGGTCCGTGAGCCCACACCCGCTGCGGGTCGTGAGCTGGGAATGAGAGCGGAGCCACACGCATGATCTGATTGGGAACTTCTAACTATTCACATGTGCAGTAGGCGGGTCTCCCCTTGGATCCTGCCCTGGAGCTCCCTGTGGCTCCCCAGTGATATTTCAGGTAACCCTACACGCAGTCTGGCTTCTTGGTGCAAGACTCCATGCTCATTGACTCCCCGGAAGTGGGCATCGTCACTCCCTCTGACTTTCTGTTCAAGGAGTGACTCGTCTTCTAACATGGGCCTGTATCAAGTCTCCTGTCTGCGCGGACCAACTGAACTGCTCGTTCTCAGGGGTGCTCTCAGAGAGGACCCCCTGGTGGCCAGGCACTGCTCGGTGTGCAGCCCCTCTGCAGCAGACCTTTCCTGCGCCCGCCCCGAGCCCATCCGCCAGCCCGTAGGGGCCTTGGGTGAGGCGTCCCTCTGTGAGACACACACCGCGGCGGCAATGGCAGGTCAGGTGGCCACAGAGGCATGGGGGCTTGGGCTGAGAGAAGTTCTCTGGGCACTGGCCCTGCAGAGGCCATGAGCAGAGCTGGCGTCTCGAGCTCCCAGCCCAGGACGTGCTGTTGCCCTCGTCCCGCTGAAGCCTGCTGTCACAGTAACTTTTTTAAAGTCACGTATGCAATTTTTCTCATTTCCACCTAAACCATGCCAGGCAAGGAAAGGTACAAGTGTCTAAATTAAATCATTCTGAGTCTTCTGCAAAAGAGGAAGGAAAAATAAGAACCTTCAGACTTCAATACCAGATTTAGAGTTGTTCAGATTATTTAGGAAGGTGTGGTCTGCGATTTCTCTGTAAATGCACTCTGGTCTCAGCAATGCCTCATGTGTTTGGGAATGATTTCATTTCCTCTACAGTGGCCAGTAATAGTCATCATAACATTAAGTCAGTGAGGGGGAAAACTCCATGCCTATATGTAGACAACACATGAATTCCTTTTCATGGCACAGTAGTTTGGGGCACTTTTCATGACTATTTTTGTAGAATTCCTCCATACGGTTAGTTACAGAGCTTCTCTGGTCTGCTCACTAAGCTGCCCCAAGTACGAGGCTGGCCATTCCGTGGTGAAGCAGTTTGGGCACCCAGACCTGCCCAGCCTTCCTAGAGTGCTACAGCCCCTGCTGTTTCTGAGCGCTGCTCCGGGCTCAAGAGTAAACCAGTACATTGACCTCAGTCTTTCCTCACGCTTGACACTGGCTCCTTCCTGGCCTTCCCGCTCAGTGGAGGCAGCAGGGCCGGGTGACGGGCGCCCTGGGACCCTCCAGAGTCATGGGTCCAGACTCCCTTCAGCCAGTTCTACCGTGCATGGACGTGGGTGGGACAGGCCTCTCCACCGACTTCTCCAAAGACTCCAAAGTCTTCGTCTTTCTTGGGGAAAGAGGAAGAGACAGATGAGAAAACAGGAGCCTTAAGTCTCTTGTGCACTAGAGAGTTCAAGTTCTCAGAAGCAAGGAGAGCTTCCAACACAGGCTTCTCAACTCTGGCGATTCACTTGGAACCGGTCACCATGTCTACAATGCTCGTCCTGTAGTCCCAACCTGGAGCTTCTAATGTCGAGGTCGGGGTGGGGACTGGCATGTGGACCTGTCTGAAGATTCTAATGGTAACATTCTTGCTCAGGTAGGGTTGAAAACCAGTGATTTGGATGAGCGGTTTACAACCTGCTTTTACTCCACGCTCCACCAGGGAGCAGGAGCTCCCTAAGTGACTTTGGGCGGGGAGACGCTGGGCTCTCCAGGAAGAGTGTGCAGAGTTGCTCAGCAAAGAAGTCTGCCTGACTTTGGATGTTGACTTCCCCGTCAGGTGTCTTTGGGAGACCACCGTGCAGGCCTGGTTGCAAACACATCCTTGAAAAACTCAAAACAAGTCGGGACGTGGCAGGAAACCAAAAACGAACCACTTTTGATACAGGCGACAAAATGCATCCCTCTTATAAATGTAGCACGTGAAAGAAGGCGGTCCCAGAAGGTTACATGCTGCGATTCATTTCTACAACTTTCTCGAAAAGACAAAAAAGCACGTGGGCAAAAATCAAATGACTGGTCCTCAGGGACTAAGAGTGGGAGAAAGGGGTCAATGCAAAAGGTCAAAGGAATTTTTTCAGGTAATAGAGATGGTTTATGTCTTTTTTCCCCCCACTACGCTGTGTTGATTGGAGGTCAGGATGGCCCAGACTTCTGAAGTGATGCTGGCTTGTCACACGAAGTTTCAGCGCCAGGATGTGGGTTGTCCGTCACCCCGGGAGGGAGGGATGAAAGACTGTGTGTGGGATGACAGGTCCTGTCCCACAGGGAAGGACAAAAGATACTTCCACGGTAACTAGTGTTTCTAACGACGGGAATGTCCCAAAGAGGGAGGGATTTATTTTTCCCCGTTCTTTATTATAGGAAGAACATAGGACACACACTCTTGTGTTTTTAGAAAATGTTTGAGGGGTGCAGTCCACTGCTGTTAACGGCATCCAGAGGGAAGGCAGGTGTCTCGAACTTCTCCATCTTGCATGACTGAAACCCAGCCTGAACAGCCCCTGCGTTTCCCCTGCAAACCACCCCGGCCGTCCTGTGAGCTCGATGGTCGCGTCCGCCTCAGGCCAGGGAGCCAGCAGTGTTTGGTTTCCGTGACTGGCTTATTTCCCCCAGTGCGCCGGCCTCAAGCCTCACTCATGTTGTCGTGTGCGGCAGCACCTTCCTTCCAGGGCTCAGTAACGTTGGGCTGCAGGCGAGACCACGCTCTCTCCGTGCGGCCGTTCCTCCTCGGACATCGAGGATGCTCCCGCCTCTTGACCCTTGTGCCTGATGCTGCCGCGACCACGAGAGCAGAAGTCCCTCTCCGAGACCCTGCCGTCCGGGCTTCGGGGTCAGTATCCAGAGCTGGCACTGCGGCATCACGCGTCGCTCTGTTTTTAACTCTTCGAGGAACCTCTGCACCATTCTCCACGGCAGCCGCACCACTCTGTGTCCCACCAGCAGCGCTGCAGGCCTCCAGCCCCCAGCGCCCTCGCCAGCGCTGACAATGTTGGTTCGTTTCCACAGCGACCGTCCTGGCAGGGATGACCGCGTGTTTGATCATTTCCATTTGTGTTTCTTTGGTGGTTCCTCACGAGGACTCACGGGCGTCCTCTCCGGTGCCTGGGGGCCGCCTGCGCGTCTCCTTCAGACAATGGTCATTCAAGTTGTTTCCCAGTTTTAAATTGGGCCATTAGGTTTCTAGAAGTACTTAACACACTTACGGCTCTTGAGTTGTTGGAGATCATTATGTTTGTTTTGGGGGTTCCCCCTTCTCAGACGTGCGGTTTACAGATATTTTCTCCCGTCCTGTGTGTCGCCTCGTCGCTCTGCCAGCTGTTCCCTGTGCCATGCGGAAATCCCTTAGTTTGATACAATCCGGCTTGCCTATTTTGGGGGCTTTTGTTGCCTGTGCTGTCGGTATCAGACCCGGTAAATCACTGCCCAGACCCATGTTCTGAAGCTCGTCCCCTGAGCTCTCTCACATTTAGGTCTAATCCGCTGTGAGCCGGCTTCTGTGTGCGCTGCGGAAGGCAGGGAGTAGAGATCTCCTGCGTTCGGTCCCTTGCCCCGTCCGTCTGGCAGTGTTTGCTTCGTGGACGCAGCTGTTCAAGGTTGGACGCGTGTGTACGTACTACTGCTGTGTCTTTGCCATTGCAGAATGTCCTTCTGTGTCTTCTGTGCCAGCGTTTTACCTAGAGTCTCTGATCCTGATACAAGTATGGCCACCTCGGCTCTCTTTAGGCTGTCGTTTGCTGGGAATACCTTTTTCCATCCTTCGCTCTCGGACTTTGCGTGTCCTTAAATCTAAAATGAGTCTCTTTGCACAGTGTGCTGCTGGATCTTGTGTTTCATACTTTGTCACTGTGTGT
The DNA here is from genome assembly GCF_022355385.1 of Mustela nigripes. Taxonomy (NCBI): domain Eukaryota; kingdom Metazoa; phylum Chordata; class Mammalia; order Carnivora; family Mustelidae; genus Mustela; species Mustela nigripes. The sequence continues at coordinate 104,446,748 of NC_081557.1, forward strand.
CTTTGGGTCGGGGAGGTCCATCCAGGCTCCTTTACAGAATTAAGTAGAGAAGGACATGCCGTTGTCTTCTTGGTCATTGTTGTCCTCTGTCCTGTAGCTCTTCAAGTCCCTCTCTTGCTGCCTCTCTTGCTGTGTTTTATTGATTTTGTGTGTCTGCATGACATGTTTTCATTCTTTTTTGTATATCTTCCTGGGGAACTTTCTTTGTACCGTGAGGCTGACATAGAATATCTTAGAGTCACAACACCCGGCTTCAAGCTGACCATGACGTAATTTCAGCTGCACACACCCAAACTACACTTTAATGTCTGCCCCCACTGCCTGATATTATGTCACAAACTATGTCTTTCTGTATTGTCTATCCATTAACATTTTTATAGTTAAAGTTATTTTTACACCTCTGTTTTAACTTGTCAAACAGCATTAGAAGTGATTTACACACTACTCCTATGGTATTTCCATGTTCTGCGTGTGTCTGTATATTTGCTCTTACCAGTGAGATTTCCATTTTCATATTTGGTGGTGCTTCTAACACCCTTCTGTTCGGACCTAAAGACCTCTCAGACCTTTTCTGGGACATGTCTTCTCCATGCTTGGACTTGTCAATTCTGAATTAGGCGCATCTGCCTGCTTCTGAAGCTTGCAAGTTTCAGGAGCTTGCAAGTTTTTCCTTCCCTGGGGATCTGTCTGGAGTAACGCAGGTTCTCTTGAGCCCACTTTTGTTTCCAGCGCTGCAAAGGATTCTAGAATATTCCAAGCCCCACTGTGTCAGGTGAGACAAATGCTAGTCCCTTAGGCAGCACCGTGAAAAGTCGGAATGTTGGACTTAACACTCCAGCCTTCTCCTTCTCCCGAGGAGGGGCCTCTGTCTGCTCTGCTCTGTGCCTTCGGAAGCAGCAGCTTGCTGCTGATCTGTCCTTGTTCTCAGAGGCTGCTGTGTGTCCATCCGTCAGGTCCCATCTGTGCTCTGAGATAGGTGAGACAGAAGTCACTCCCTTGGGAAGCCCCCTGCAGAGCCTGAAGTTCAGATACTCCCCAGAGTGGAGCTGGAGTTGGGGTTTCTCTTCCACTCACCGCACTGAGCCAGGGGAAGGCAGGGGAACAGCCTGTGTTCTCAGCTCCCCCCCCCCCCCCGCCCCACTGATGCCATTTCCCGTTAGCACCTGGAGTAGAGCAAGGCAGAAACCATTTCCAAGGAAGCTCCCTGAAAAGCCTGAACCCTGGGTGTAATGTCATCTTCTCTCTTTCTCCCTTGGCAGAAGCTGGGAGCTGGGAGTTTCTCTCACCCGCCAGGCCGATCCCGCAGGAGGTGCTATGGTGAGTACAGGCCACAAATTTTGCTCCTATCTTTCGTCAGGCTAATTCTGCCCTCAGCAGGGGTGCAGGAGCCGCTTAACTGGTTTATGGGTTTCTCACAAGCAGAGTGGGTCCAGCTGTTGTTGAATCAGAGTCTTCAGGTGGGAAAGGACCCCCGTTCTGCCTTCCTGCTGTTGTCATGACACAAAGGGTTCATATCCTCATGGTGGTGATGGTTTGTATACATTTGACAAAATCACCAAAATATACCTCTTACTGCATGTACATTATACACATCAATAAAACTGGCTAAAAATAAATTCATAAAAAAGTGAGGTAACAAAAAAAATTTTTGAGACCAGCAGTATGGCCTAAACTGCTCCTAGATACCTTCCTTCAGTACGCAGCAGCCTGCAAATCCACCACGAAATTCCACGGAGAAATAACATCGTGTGGATAAGATTTTCCGATAAATGAGCTTTGCTCACTTTTACTGGTTATTTCTCTCTTCTCAAGATTGATTCCAGCCAGACTGTGTTTTCAGGACAGTGAGGAAGTCCTCACGGGGGCACCGCCATTTCTAAATGGAAAGTAAGTTGCCTCCTACACACAGTGCTGCGCTCTCGATGCCTGAACAAATGTCTCACACACAGTAGATGTTCAGTAACATTTCTTTGACTGAATGAGTAAAAGTTTCTTCTCCGACAGTCCACTGTCAAAATAGTGAAGCAAATTCGGCCTTTAAGTCAGATCCTTTTTGAACCTTGGCGTGCAGTTAGCTGCATGGTCTTAGTCTGAGCTCGTTACTCCCGCCTGCAGAACGGGGTAAGAAGAATCCTGCACACGCGTAGTGAGCTCCCCGCCAGCTGGACAGATCACAGCTTTCCATTGTCTGAGTGTCGCTACCCAAACAAGAATTCTCACTGGTTCTTTTCACACAATAATCGTAATCAGCTGATTACCCGTGATTTGTGTCCATTCCAATCAACAATCAAGACACTTGAAATGCTAGCTAGACTGGTTTTTTGGAATCTTACACTTTTCCCCTCAATCTGATTACATGACTGACTTCTAGTGCTCACGGTTGATAGAGTCTGCAGTGGCTAACATGAACTAGATGTGCAGTAAATGTTGGCTTCTTTGATTGCACGTGTATAGCCGTTTTCGTGCCCTCAAATCTCTCTCCTTGGCCAACTGAGAGCTCAAGAACCACAGGGAGAGTGGAGCCTGGGCGAGGGGCGTCTGGTCTGCTCAGACCTTCCTCCGTCGGCTCTCCTCTACAAGCCTGAGGCTCCCAGTCCTGTGTGTGCTGTCCTCTGGCCTCCTGCGTTCTTGTATGTCCTGGAGGTGGCTTCTGGTTCCAACCTGTGCTCTGCCATCTTGACCTCCTCATCCATGTTTTCCCAACACTATTTGGTTTTTTGTTTTTATTTATTTTTATTTTTTATTATGTTCAGTTAGCCACTGCACAGTACATCATTAGTTTTTGGTGTAGGGTTCAATGACTCATCAGTTGCGTGTGACACCCAGTGCTCACCACATCACGCGTCCTCCTTAGTGCCCGTCACCCTGCGACCAACGCCATTTGTCGAAGAGACGTTCTTGTGTGCGTCCTTCCCTGCCTCGTCGAAGATTGATGGACTATATAACTGTGGGTTTATTTCTGTGTTTCTGTTCTTTTCCATTGGCTTAAGTTTCTGTTTTGTGTGTACCGTACTGTTTTAATTACTTCCGCTTTGTAATATAACTTGAAAACTGGGATCGTGATGTCTCCAGTTTTGTTTTTCTTTTTCAAGATTGCTTTGGTTATCTGAGGCCTTTTCTAGTTCCAGGAAAGTTTTTAGAATGGTTTGTTCCAGCTCTGTGAAAAACGCTATTGGTATTGTGATAGGGGTTGCATTAAGTCTGTAGATTGCTTTGGGAAGTGTGTTGGGTCATTTTAATCTTAGCCATTCTGGTAACTTGGAGTGGTAGCATTTCACTGTGATTTTATTTATTTATATTTTTTAAAGGTTTTATTTATTTGAGAGAGAGAGCAAGAGAGCACAAGCAGGGAGAGTGGCAGAGGGAGAGGGAGAGGCCGGCTTCCCACTGAGCAGGAAACCCGAGCTGGGGCTCCATCCCGGGGCCCTGAGATCATGACCTGAGCTGAAGGCAGAGGCTCAACCGGCTGAGCCACCAGGAGCCCCTTCACTATAATTTTAATGTGCATTTCCAAACTGTATGTTTTCATGTGTGTATTGACCATTTAAATAGTCTCTATTTTGTTAAGTGTCCTAGTTTTTGTGCTTATCTTTTTAAAAATTGAATTATCGGTCATTTTCTTATTTATCAGTAGTTTTTAAATATACTCTGTATATTAATTCTTTGCCACGTGTATAGTATATAAATACATGTGTGTGTATTTATATACTAGAGATTAATGAACAACACAGGCAATCTGAAAGCCAAAAGAGAAAAGATGGACAGATACAAAATTTTTGGTGTTCAGAATAATGAAAGACACCAAGACACCATGTTATGTAACAGACGCTGTGTGTCTCTATATATATAGAGAGACACACACCTATAAAAATACATAATGTTGCATCCCATATATGATCTCTATATATAATTGACTATAAGAATATACTGTATGTGTCATTGAACTGGCCAAATCCATTCCTGAGTTAGAAAAATGAAATAAATGACATGATCACACATACACACTTATAAGAATGATCAGACCAACTCGATTCCCAATACCCCCAAACTGGAAATAATGAAATATCTGGGGTGGGTAGAAGAATGGTGACATTGCCCTAACCTGAGACACCACACAGCAGAAAGAACACATTTCAGCTGGATTCAGCAGCAAGAGAGAAGGACGTCAGACCCAAGGCAGCACATAAGCGGATTCTGTTTATATAAAGTGCAGGACCTGGCAAAGCAGCTACTCAGTGCCCGTCGTCAGATAGAGTTCCATCTGGTGCGTTCTTCCATTCGGAGGGCCGGGCAGAGCCAGGAAGCCTGGGAAGCTGGACATATTCTCTCCTGGTGAGGGGGCAGGTAGTTACCTGTGCTGTGTGCCGAAGGTTTGCCCACCTCCCCACACGTCCCAGTCTCTTCCAGCGCGCCCCTCGAGCGGAAGGACTTCGGTCTGTTGTGTTTACTGTCTGGACTATCGCTGCCACATGGCAAGTGCTTGGGTTGAGTGACAGACTTTGTATGTTTTCCCAGGGAAGGGGCAGACCCCAGGAGCCACAAACCAGATTTCGGTGTTGGGTCTACTTTCCTTCAGACACGTTGCTTGTCGATTGAGTTCTGCTCTGAAGGGACCGTCTGCGGAAGGAGCCCGGTTACAGATGCAGGTGCAGGGAAAACCGCTCTGGCCTGGTCCCGGGGGCGGCTGCCCAGCTGTGCGGCAGTTCCAGAGCTCCCAGAGCACCGCGGCTGGTTCTCAGCAGCACGTCTAGACGGCCGTGAGGAGCTGAATCGTGTGTTAGGGGAATCCGGAGGAACTTTGGCCTGCACTCAAAATGGGGATTTTCAGAAGAGTTTGGGAATTAATCTATAACAAGAATGACATTTGAGAAGTCAAGTATACAAGAGAACTTGATGTGGGGACTTGATGGTGAACTTCGCAAAGTCGTTCTGAGACAGGAGGCCATGAGAAGAAAACGCTAGCTTCCTCTTCACACTACATACAGAATTAAATTTGGGATCGATTAAAGATCCATGTGTAAGAAAGAAAAGGTACAAGACGTGAGGAGATAATTTACGAGAATCTACCGATCAGTCTGAGAGTGAGGGGGAGACGCACTTGAGCAGGAGAGCGAGTCTAGATGCCCGCAGAGAAAGATGGGCAGACACTATAACATAGGAAACTTCTCCTCCGATGTTTGCAATGTTACAAGACACCATAAGCTGAGTCAAAATGACAACCTGGAGAAAATATTTGCTGTGAATATAATAGATAAAGAGTCATTTCCTTTATAAATATAGAAGAGCTGTTACAGATTTGTGAGATGAAAGAAAGCAACTCAGTAAGAAAATGGAAATATGAAGACTAAAGGCATGATCAGGAAACGCAGAGAACACGTGTACCCGCAGATGTCTTGTAGCCACAAAACGCAAGTCAAAACTGCAGGAAGATGCCATTCTGGTATTGACAAGACAGGCGAAAATGAAATCGGCCAATGAGCAAAAATGAATTCACACTGTCATTTCTTTGGTTCTTTAGGGAGTTTTTTGGACGTTTCATCCTTAAATGTTTTTCAAAGGGTAAAGGGAAACTTAATATTTCCCTTAGAAGTTTGGGGATTTCTGGTTGAGAAGGTCAATAGCGTAGTTGGAAACCCAACCAAGCAGAGGGCAGCTGCTCACCCACAGGAAGGCAGGGCTGGAGCCTCCCCCCAGTGCCCAGTTCCTAGGGAGGAGTGAGCCCCCCAAACAGCCCCCAGAACCCGTGTACATTCTCACCTCTCCACATTTTCTTCCTTTAAGAGATACTCTTTTCTACCCTTTGTGAAGAAAAAGACAAAACTTGTGGACAAAACTGTGGGCAAGGCAGAGAGTGCAGCGTGTCCTTTTGATGTCTTGTCAGATCTAATTGAATAGATCCTTACATTAGTCGCGTTTTTATGTTTTGGAAACCCAGTCTTCAGTACTCTTTCTTCATGCTCTCCAGTGTACAAAGCCTAGCCTGATGCTCATTTTTCCTGGGGATCTCTAACTGCCCCAGACTATCTCTACCTGCTCTGAATGACCAGAGTGACCACATTTTTCAACCAGGAGCCCTGAGGTTTCTTGAAAGTGCTGGGAGGCTGGGCAAAGGTGAACACTGAAAAGTGAGAGGGACGTGTTGCTGGGGGTGGTCCGTGTCTCCCCGCCGCCTGTTGTAGGGCCTGTTCCTCTCATACGGGAGGCAGCATGTTAGACTTTGCAGCCTGTGTGGTCTTTGTCCCAACTGCTCAGCTCTGCTTGGTGGCAAACAACCAGCCGTCGACGCGACAGAACGGAACGAATATGGGTGTGCTCCAATAAATCCTTCATAAACACCAAAACTCGGACTTCATATAATTTTCATCTGTCTTGATGTATTATTTTTCTTTCAGTTTTTTTGCCATTTTAAAATGGAAAACTGGGGCACCTGGGTGGCTCAGTGGGTTAAGCCGCTGCCTTCGGCTCAGGTCATGATCTCGGGGTCCTGGGATCGAGTCCCGCATCGGGCTCTCTGCTCAGCAGGGAGTCTGCTTCCTCCTCTCTCTCTCTCTGCCTGCCTCTCTGCCTACTTGTGATCTCTCTCTGTCAAATAAATAAAATCTTTAAAAAAAAAATAAAAATAAAATGGAAAACTGTTCTCAGCCTGAGGCTGTGGGGGAGCAGTGGGTGGACTGGACTCGGCTCACAGCCGCCTCTGGTGTGGGGGTCCTGCGGCTGCTCCGCAGATCGTCTGCCGTCCATACTGCTGCTGTTGTGTCGTTTGCTCTGGGTCTCATGTCCTTAACCAGGTGGTAAGCCGAGGGCAGGTGTCTCACACTCCTTTGGAAACCTCTCAAGGACCAGGTTCATTGTTGGGAGCAAAGCAAGCTCGATGGACGCTGAGCAGGGGAAAGGGGTTTGCCCGGCACCAGCCTGGCCCAAGGAAGGTCTGGGTAGAGGCGGCTGCTCCTTTGAGCAGGTGGGAGGTTCAGGCAGAAGCAAAGGGAGCGGCACCTCAGAGAAATCCTTGAAACACACCCGGGGGATGAAGTTGGATGCCACGTAGCACTTTGGCTAAGATCAAGAGTAACCAGGAGGCAGGTGCCCCTTTCCTGTCACAGTGAAGCCACCAGAAAAAAGCCAGCTCTGACCTCCTTGGGGCCTGCAATACCCTTCTGTGTCTCTGAGGATCAGGCGCCGATGAGGGAAGCTTCATGCCTTTTCTCCAGGCTGGTCCGTTGATAAGGGGCCCCTACGTGCTGTTAGAGTGTGGTCTCCCACAGATGGCTCGTTTCCCGTCTTCCTCACTCTCCATGCCCTCTTGCTCCCGGCACGCACACGGGCACACAGACATGTGCGCACACACATGCGTGCAGGCACACACATACACACACATGCAGGTACACACACGCAGGTACACACACATGTGCACACACAGGTACACGCGTGCACATGCACACATGCATAGGCCTGGGCAGGCCTCTGCCATGGCAGGTCCAGGGCTCATCTTTGTATTTACTGTGCCTGGAAGATTGCTGGGACACCACAGGGCTCGGCAGCATTTCCTTTTCTTTTTTCGGAGGGGCTTCTAAATAGCACCTCCCTTAATGCCGCCGTTCAAAGGTCTCTGAAAGACCTGATTTTTGTCAGGTTTTGCCTTTGCCGTGAGAGATCACGGAGGGACAGAAAGGAGAAGAAACTAGACTAGGATTTTTACGTGAGTCCTCACAGATGTCCCTTTAAACTCCAGAGCGGTGGGCCCCAGAGCACCGCTGCAGGGCCCCTCCCTGGAGGTTCCCGTCAGGAAGGCCTCGGGAAGGAGCCAAAATCTCATCGGTCTAGCAGATCCCGAGGGCAGGCTGCGGCTGCTGGTGTGGAACCACGGCTTGGGAGCCCGGAGCGCGTGTTCCAGAAGACCAGCTCCGCAGCTCCCCTCACTGGCGGCAGTTTGGGAGTCCATCCTTTGCCTTGGTGGCTTGCAGCCTTCCCTCTCCGGTCCCGAACCTCCGGTCTCCATCGCCGCCACATCGCAGCTCTGGCCGGGACAGAAGGGGATTAAATCCACCAAACAGGATCTACCGAATCACCGAAAAGAACTCGACAAGCTTCCATCCTATTGCACGAAAAACTGACAAAAGCTTTGGTTAACATGGAGGAATCAGCCTTGAAGAGGGAGTATATCTGAGCTGATAGAGGGATTCTCCAAGAGGAATTTCATCTACGTGGAAAAGAAGCTGTCCCCCCAGGAAATAATGCTGGCCACCCCCACCCCTCTGCAGGGTGTGTATTTAATACCCTGGGGGGGGTGCTGTAAAAGGAGGGAGGGAGGGGCCGATCCTGGAGATGTCCAGATCATACTTTTTTTTTTAATTTAATTTTATTTTTTCAGGGTTCCAAGCTTCATTGTTTATGCACCACACCCAGTGCTCCATGCAATCTGTGCCCTCCTGAATACCCACCACCAGGCTCACCCATCCCCCCACCCCGCTCCCCTCCAAAACCTTCAGTTTGTTTCTCAGAGTCCACAGTCTCTCATGGTTCATCTCCGCCTCCCATTTCCCCCAACTCGCTTCTCCTCTTCATCTCCCAATGTCCTCTGTATTATTCCTTATGCTCCACAAATAAGTGAAACCATATGATAACTGACTCTCTCTGCCTGACTTATCTCACTCAGCCTAGTCTCCTCCAGTCCTGTTCATGTTGATTCAAAAGTTGGGTATTCGTCCTTTCTGATGGAGACACAATACTCCATAGTGTGTATGGACCACATCTTCCTTATCCATTCATCCGTTGAAGGGCATCTTGGTTCTTTCCACAGTTTGGTGACCGTGGCCATTGCTGCTATAAACATTGGGGTACAGATGGCCCTTCTTTCACTACATCAGTATCTTTGGGGTAAATACCCAGTAGTGCAATTGCAGAGTCATAGGGAAGCTCCATTTTTAATTTCTTAAGGAATCTCCACAGTGTTTTCCAAGGTGGCTGCACCAACTTGCATTCCCACCAACAGTATAAGAGGATTCCCCTTTCTCCATATTCTCCCCAACACTTGTTGTTTATGGTCTTGTTGATTTTGGCCATTCTAACTGGTGTAACGTGGTATCTCGATGTGGTTTTGATTTGAATCTCCCTGAGGGCTAATGATGATGAACATTTTTTCATGTGTCTATTAGCCATTTGCAGTTCTTTGGAGAAGTGTCTGTTCATGTCTTCTGCCCATTTTTTGACATGATTATCTGTTTTGTGTGTGTTGAGTTTGAGGAGTTCTTTATAGATCTTGGATATCAGCTCTTTGTCTATAGTGTCATTTGCAAATATCTTCTCGCATCCCGTGGGTTGCCTCTTTGTTTTGCTGACTATTTCCTTTGCTGTGCAGAAGCTTTTGATCTTGATGAAGTCCCCAAAGTTCATTTTTGCTTTTGTTTCCTTTGTCTTTGGAGACATATCTTGAAAGAAGTTGCTGTGGCTGATATCGAAGAGATTACTGCCGATGTTCTTCTCTAGGATTCTGATGGATTCCTGCCTCATGTTGAGGTCTTTTATCCATTTTGAGTTTATCTTTGTGTATGGTATAAGAGAATGGTCGAGTTTCATTCTTCTACATATAGCTGTCCAGTTTTCCCAGCACCGTTTATTGAAGAGACTGTCTTTTTTCCACTGGATATTTTTTCATGCTTTGTCAAAGATTACTTGAGCATAGAGTTGAGGGACCATGTCTGGGGTCTCTACTCTTTTCCACTGGACTATGTGTCTGTTTTTATGCCAGTACCATGCTGTCTTGGTGATCACAGCTTTGTAGTAAAGCTTGAAATTGGGCGCCTGGGTGGCTCAGTGGGTTAAGCCGCTGCCTTTGGCTCAGGTCATGATCTCAGGGTCCTGGGATCGAGTCCCGCATCGGGCTCTCTGCTCGGCAGGGAGCCTGCTTCCTCCTCTCTCTCTCTCTCTGCCTGGCTCTCTGCCTACTTGTGATTTCTCTCTGTCAAATAAATAAATAAAATCTTTAAAAAAAAAATAAAGCTTGAAATCAGGCAACATGATGCCCCCAGTTTTGTTTTTCTTTTTCAGCATTTCCTTAGTAATTCAGGGTCTCTTCTGGTTCCATACACATTTTAGTATTGTTTGTTCCAGCTCTTTTGGGAAAATGCCATGGAATTTTGATTTGGATGGCATTGAAAGTGTAGATTGCTCTCGGGGTGCCTGGGTGGCTCAGTTGGTTGAGCAACTGCCTTAGGCTCAAGTCGTGATCCTGGAGTCCTGGGATCGAGTCCCACATCGGGCTCCCAGCTCAGCGGGGAGTCTGCTTCTCCCTCTGACCTCTCCCCTCTCATGCTCTCTCTCTCTCAAGTAAATAAGTAAAATCTTAAAAAAAAAAAAAAAAGATTGCTCTGGGCAGTATAGACATTTTAACAATATTTATTATTCTGATCCATGAGCATCTTTTTGTGTCTTCAATTTCTTTCATGAGTGTTCTGTAGTTCCTTGGGTGCAGATCCTTCACCTCTTTGGTTAGGTTTATTCCCAGGTATCTTATGGTTCTTGGTGCTATAGTAAATGGAATCGATTCTCTAATTTACCTTTCTGTATTTTCATCGTTAGTGTATAAGAAAGCCACTGATACTTCGAATGACAAAAAATCTGCCCTCAGCAAACTAGCCTACAGCTTCGCCTCTCTCTCCTGCGTTCTACATAGGCCAGAGGGCACTTCTGAGCCCTGGATGTTAGAAGGCGAACACTACATCAAAAATCAATGATATACTTCCTATATGTCGGCTAACTGGACATGATGGAAATAACACACATGAACATACATATGTAAATAAACATCAACCCCGTCTTGCCCTGGCTCACATCCTCCACATCCAGCTGGTAACCTCAGGACTGAACTGGAACTGTAGCAACCCAGGGCCCGGCTTCCCTCCCCAGTTCCATGTTAGATGTCCTCCCTGCCATCATGCACACACACACATGCTCACACGCGCACACTCACACACACACACACACACACCCTGCTCCCCACGTTCTCTTGGGCTTCGCACATTCTCCTCCCTCTTCCCTTCCCTCACCCCTGCTTTCCCTCTATAGTCTCACCCGTCTAAGACCCCCCTTACACTTCCTCTGGGAAGCCTCTCCTGACCCAGAGGAGAGGCTACGTGTCCCTTGCATCCTGCAAAATGACACAGTGACGGCCTGATCCCCACAGGTCCCCAGGGGCGGCTCCCCCAGGATGTATCTTTCTCAATTGATTGCAAGGATCTGTTTACTCCTTTCTCCCCCATTACACTGTGGGCTCCTTGAGAGCGAGAACCGTGTCCCGAGAACCTGAAACCATACCTCACACATGGTCAGTAAAAACAGAATTAATGGATGAAGAATATTATGTTTTTAAAAAACAATATCCATGGAAATTTTGAATTAAAATTTTTATTCTAGAAAATTCGGAAAATATGACAGCATGCCAAGAAGGAGGTGAAAATCATTTGTAATCCCCTGAGTCAGGGGATACTGAGGTAGCTCCTTTTAGTTTTTACATTGGGATACTACGTAAAAAGGAGAATGTAGAAGCCTTCTGGCAACAACGTGTCTTGCATAGGGAGTGGACTTGAAAGACCAATTAGATGAGGGTTCAAGCTCTGGGTGTAAAATCACAGGCGTGCCGGCAGAGGGATGGGAGAAGGAAGTAGGAGGCGTGGTGGCAGGACCTGGAAATGGATTCGAGGGGATGGATAGTGGGACGTGAAGCAGGGGGACACGGTCTGCTGACCTAAAGGTTAATAACCTGTTACGGAAATGGAAGATTTTGAGATTGGACGAACGGAGGTGGCCTGCTGTCATATGTTCCTTCATCAAATATTTATCAGGTGCTGGTCTGCTCCCAGCACTGGTCTGTGGGCGAGGGTGAGGACTAGACAGGACCACGGCCACTCTAGAGTCCCACGGCAGAGAAGTCACTTCCCTGTCCTCAGGTCAGCTGCACCGTAACCTCCGGACTGTGCAAGACGGCAGCCGTCCCCATAATTTCTGGAGAAGTCAGTGCGAGAGCCGACTTCCTGATCACGGGATGGGGCTTGCAGACTCTCGGCAGGTAAAACGAGTCGTCCGTCTGTATGGATCTGGGCAGCACAGCACGCTAGCACCGTCGGAACATCTTCTTCCCTCCAACTCATGTAATTGCCTCCCAAGCCCCTAGCTTTTGTCCTGCAGTGGGACGCGACTGGGTATCCATCAGCACTGTGCTCCCCGAATTGCAGCTCTGTATTTCCGGGGTGACAGGTGCATCTCTGAGCACAGCAGCAAACCGCTGGCCCTCCTCTAGCTTCTGCTTGGGTGGCCACCGCTTGGTCCCGTGGAGAGAACGGGCAGATTCAGGCTGGGAGAGCAGTCGAGGAAAGTTAAAAAGTCCTTTGTGGAATTTTCCAAGAGTAGACAATTCCTTTAATTCCCACATGCAGGCATATATGTTCAAGGCTGCAGTCCAAGTTTTGAGCCAGCGTCTTTTTGGCCAGTGAAGAAAGAAGACACTTGCTTCAGATGGAAGTGTAAAAACCCTTCATTATGCAATGACTAGTTTCTGGCTGGTGCCAGATGTGAACAGGTCAGTTCCTTCATGATGAAAATTGGGAATTAGCCTCACTCTGAAGAGACATCCTCTAATAAAAAATTCCATTAGTAGTCAATACCTAGAAAAACCACAGAAAATTTCAGAAACTCCTGAAGGAAAAAACCCAAACAAACCACTAAATAAATAAAATGGCCCACTTGTGTAACACTGGTTTACACAAGTGTCCATTTTGTGAAAATACTCCAAGATCAGTAATTTGAGATTTATAGCTTGGACACTTTTTGTGTATCTATTGTACAGCAATACAAATTTTATTTAAAAGCAAAATTGCTCCAGACGCAGGGTCTTCTCAAAAAGAACAAGAACAAAACAAACAAGGAAGACCCTTCTCTGTTTCTCTGACAAGGAGAATGGTGGCTGCCTGGGGACAGGCCATTGGCGTGGTCGGTGAGGAGCACCTTCCTGGCTTCCAACTCGGGAGTCAGTGAATGTGGACATGTCACCTTCCAGTTCCACTTCCCGCATGAGCTGGTTGGCTGCCGGCAGATTATTCGGTCTCTGAGGTTCACGGAACTCCTCTGCAAGAGGGGAGTACCATCGACGTCCCAGAGCCACTCTGCCCGTGAACAAGGTGATGTGTGCAGGGGCTGGTCTGGTGCACGAATATCCCATCCTCACTTTCTCCAGAAATGGCCCCTCTCACACCCTCCCAGACATGCCCGGGTCTGAGCACCCAGTGAGGTCAAAGGGAGATGCTCCTGGGACACATACGCCAAAGACTGGAAAGCAGGAGAAGCGCCAGGCGCTGGCACTCGTGAGCACAAGGAAAATGTGAAGGGTTCCCTGTCATCACTGAAGGCCAGCCAGACGCGGCCGTCGGGATGCCAACACCAACAAGGAAAGCTGAAATTATAGTATGTGCTCACTGTGCAGATTTTCCCCACAGAAAAATAGGGGGAATAAGTCAAAATATAGCAATACGATATATCCAAACAGTGGGCTTTCCCATGGTGTGAGTAGAGCAGGGAATTTGGGGTTACTTTTTGGTGCTAGTCTTACAGGAATGCTGGTTGACTCATTAAAATCGAATCAATGACTGTTTTCTTGTGTGTCGTCTTCTGACATGGGGTTTGGGATCGTCTGCTGTTGGCAGCATGTCACATTAATTTGCTTTTCTTGCGATGGTTTTCCCTGAGTTTTCCATTCTCCTGCGTTTGGTGCCTGAGCTAACCCGATCCAGGTTCATGCAGCAATAGAATTTACACAGTGATTAGCTTTAAAGCCTTCCTGGTTCCTCCCTTCCTTCCTGGGGGACCCATTGTGGCCTTCATCTTCTCTGCCCTTCCGTGCCTTCTTGATGTCACGGATAGCCTTGGCCCGAAGCTGCAGACTGGTGGGCTCACATGGTGACCTGAGGGATTTCCTCCACATCATACATGACGGGGTCAGTGTCCCCCACTGACAACTCATCTCCTTGGGACGAGGAGGTTGTGGTCTCCGTGACTTCTGTGCCACCGTAGACCCAGCAGCGTGTATTTTCTGTGATGTGTTTCTTATGTAGGGGCCACTTGCTCATGTCAATTATAGATGAAAGTCACGCAGGAGCCAGCCTGGGCAGGAGGGACACCGAGACCATCCTCTCTCTCCCTGAAAGCAGGGGGTGAACGTTCAGGTGAAGGGTGCCCTGCCCTCCCTGTTCCCGGAGGTAAAGACACCTCCGCATCACTGGAGATGGGGCATTTAGAGCAAGAAGGCCGTGTCCACAGCCCTTCTGACCTGTTACTACTGGGCTCTGCCCCCTCAAGTCTGTTTACAATTTCTTAGCAACCGAAGCTCCCAGAGTTACGTTTCCTTTGTCCCGCTGGTGCCTCACAGCTCCGTGCGCTCTCTGCCTCATAGTGTAACAGCTGCCCCCCCAGGTCATGTCTTCAGGTCTCAGTCTTGTAACGGGGCTCTGTGTGCACATAATAAACGTGGGCATTTTTTTTTTTATCCTGTTAATTTGTGTCATGTAAATTTGCTTCTTCATCCAGATGGAAGAGCTTGAAACTCAGAGGAGGAATTTCTCCTTCCCTTCACTTCAATATAAAGTGATGGTCGATCCCATCAACCTGTGACTTAAACACAGGGAATTTGTTATTTAAAATTATGTAATGTTTAAGTGCAAAAGTTACTCCAAAGGTGATAGCATATGTGTCGTTGGGTGATAAGGTCCCAGCCTTGGCTCAGTAGGACCCCTGACCTTGACTGTGCCCAGTGCCCTACAGCCTTGGGCTGACCTTTACCTCTTTAGGGCCATATGAAGGGGAAACAGATGTAGGAAAGTCTGATTCTCTGACCTCAGCGTCTCCAGCCCATTTGTTTATTGTCACTACAGAAACAGGGGCTGGCTCTCTGGAAGGCTCCTGCCCTCTCACCCATCAATCTGAGCATATGCTACAATGATTTTTCCTGTCCTGTGTCGGTGGGGACAGGAGAGTGAAGGCAGCAGCTCTTGGCTGGGGTTTGGGACTGGTTTTTGCCACTAGAATGCCAACCAAGGGACACCTGGGTGGTTCAGTCAGTTAAGCATCTGCCTTCTGTTCAGGTCATGGTCCCAGGATCCTGGGATCGAGCCCCACATTGGGCTCTCTGCTCAGTGGGGAGCCTCCTTCTCCCTCTCCCTCTGCTGCTCCCCCTGCTTGTGCTCTCTCTCTCTCTGTCTCTCTTTCTCTCTCTCTCTCAAATAAATAAATAAAATTAAAATTTTAAAAGAACTCTAGCCAAGAGGAAAGCATAAACAGTGAGGGGAAGTTAGATTGCATGCATCACTTATGTTAAATCCTCACCTAGTAAACCAAGACTTAGTATCTAACTTGTTACAGTTTCAGCTCCCCCAGGAATGTAGTCTCTAACCAGCCAGTCTGGAACATCCTGGTTAACACTAGGAGGTCGTCTGTTCATAGACCCTTCCTGTTCCCTTTAGAGAGCAACCTTGCCTAAAACAATGTATTCTTTGCTAATAATTCCCTTTCTTCCCTACTCCTTCTCTGCCTTTAAAAAAAAAAAACAAAAAACAAAACAAAACAAAACAAAAAAAACTGTCCTTTTCTGCAGCTCGACAGTGCTCCCTGTCCTTGCTAGACAGGATGCCTGACTCGTGAGTCGTTCAATAAAGCCGAGTAGAGCTTCATGTGTAGTTGACTGAATTTTGTTTTTTATCAAATATGAGCAAGAAGGAAAAACATGGAAGACGGTATGGCATCTAGATTGTTAATGAGAGAAACCAGAGGGAAGGACGGGGTGAGTTATTCACTGGAGAGAGAAGGCACGAAGGGTTGCGTGTCGGACAAACGGGCTAACAAACAAGGCCCCCCTGCTGACAAAGGAAGGCATCCGTGATACCAACTGCATGAAAGAACTCATTTCTCTAAAGTTCGCTGAATGTGCGTTTATGCACGGAGAGACTCCGAGGGGAACTGACCTCCGTGGTGACCACCTCATGCCTGGAACAGTAGCTGATAGTCGTGCTTCTTGCTTCGCATGGTTGACCCCTTACTCTTCTCCAGACGTCTTTTGTAGTTCCAGTGTTTTATGAGGGACATGCATTATTATATAAATCAGAGAAAATAGTTTAAATTTCATCGTCAGAAAAAGAGAAACATTTGCTTATTTTCATTCCAGGTGATGGTTCTCTTTCTCTGTCACATTCCAGAGCCACTGAATTCACCGTGTGCAGAAACTGGACGGGGAGGGCACAGAAGTCATGGTGTTTGTGTTGGACACCGCACTCGGGCAGACTCAGCAAGGATATGGCGCCAACGGAGGGCTTCGAAGTCGGGAGGAAACAACTCACTACGTTCCTGGTGTAGGGGAGGCAGAACTTGACCTCCACCCACCTTAGGGGTTCAGCCAGAGCTCTTAACAAAAAGGTAGACGAACAAGAGAAAAACCGTGAACTGCATGCAGCCCACATCATGCAGGAAAATCCTAAAAAAAGTAACTCAAGAATGGCTGCTCAGAGTTCCCGCTTGTAGTCCGTGTTCAACAGGGAGCAATGCGTTTGCAGAGAGCGAGACAGAGCAAAGCAGTCTTGGGCTTCCAAGAGCAGCGACTGAGGGACGGTAAGCGCACGGGAGCACATTAATGAATTGATATTTGTTCACACACTCCTCCAGCCTGACTCTGGTAAAAGGAGAATTTATGTCTTGCCTTTAGGCAGAAAAGGGGAAGCTTTTTCTGCCTTTGCTGTTTCTTAATTGTCTCCAGCTCAAAACAATTTTTTATGCCAAAGAGACATATTTTAGGATGACATATTCTCCTTGAGTGTTTCAGACTCTAGGAAAGAAGTCAGAAGGAAAACAATCTATTCAGCCCGAGACGTGGAAGCAAGAAGCACAGAGTCTACTAGAGGTTTGCAGAGGCTTAAAGCACAGGTGTGGGATTTGTGGACATCGTGTTTCCAGAACACACACGGATGTGTCCTGGAAGACCAGCTGCCCTGGGACTGACGAAAAGTAGGATCAGAGTCTTTCCCGAGGCAGACAAGAACTTGACCAGACACTTCAGGAGCTCTCTGAACTTCCTTGACTTATGTTTAAAACATGGTTGTTTGGGCATTGCTGTCACTCACTAGGAGATATTTTCCATTTGTAAAATGAATTCTAAGAATGATTCATGCTTCCTTGCAGGGCTTAGTAATCATCTGATGGAGCTGGTGTTAGGAAGGAGGAAGTTCTTTGCTGTCTCCGCAGAGGGGATCCTGGTCATCTTGGGCTGGAAATCCCAAGAGCTTGTTATTCATAGTGAAACTGAGATGTGAAACTTGGGTTTGTGAATTTTCTTGGGGCTGAGGAAAGGCCTCTCTCCTTTACCTGTACTTGTCTCAGACACATGTGCACAGAGAGCGTCCCCCTTCCAATTTCGTGAATCCGTACCCAGGTGACTTCATTCAGTGTCTGCTTGTGTGTGTGTGTGTGTGTGTGTGTGTGTGCATGTGTGCGCGTGTGTGTGCACTGCTGCTGGTTCGTGCTTTCCCTTCCCTAGAGGCCCCACTTGTCTTCCTCTGCGTGGGCCTGTGTGATTGTCCAGTGTGGCCCCACACAGTTTACTTCCGGTCAAGACCCTGGCATATCCCAGTGAGAGCTTTTGCCCCAAAACGGTCTCCCTCGAAAACTAGTGATTCCGAGTCTTCTAGTGCAGACTGGTTAGGACCGCACATCTCCCCAGTGGAGAGCCTTAGGTCAATGTTTTGAAGTTCTTCGTGTCTTTAGAGTGCTCTATGGCTGTGAAAATGTCCCCAGTATTGGTAGCTCCTTCAGGCGTCATTGAACAATACCTGGTAGAAAAATTTGTTGAAAGGTAGCTGAGAGCGAGAGAGGCTTCTGGGGGCTCTAATTTTTGGAGATGGAAATGGCTCAGGAACTGGAGTGGGTAGGTCTTTAAATATTTCACAAGTTTGCCTTAGATCATCCCGGACTTAAGGACAGGCATAGAAAAGGGACTTGTTGCTGCAGACCTGTGAGCCTGTGTCTACACTAGGTCTGGGAATGTCCCCTCCGTGTTTTTATTTAAACTCCTTTAATATCAAACACCCATTTATTGATGGCTTCGTAATACTATCTCTTGGTGTTCTCTGAGGCTGAAGAAGGGTTCATGACGATTGCTAATTTATAAAATAGATACTTTTCTGGAAAAGTTAGATAAAACATTTAGAATATTAAATTTAAACTATATGGATATTAAGGATGATGATGATAGAGCACACCTGCCACGTAGAAAGGACCATGTTAACTAGCCTGTATATGGAACACGTATGACTCTCAGTCCAGCTGTGACAGATAGGATGCATTTTTAAAACATTTAGCCCAAAATCCGAGCTTCCATCTCAGTGGGCTGGTGGGAAGCTAAGCTTCAACCATGCTTGCCTTCCGTGGTCTCTGTATTGAGTCACAGAGGCTGCACACACTTTCACCTCTGCCACATGTTGCTTCCATGGCCAGGGCCCCTTCGGAGGAGCTAGAAGCCCCAGGCCCCGATTCCGTCTGCCTGCTGACCCTCGCAACGGCTCTGCGGTCCCAGCACAGCCTTGCAGGGCCGCTGTGGCATGTGGCCCGGCTCTGCCCGGCACCTGGAACCCACGGACCCTCCCCTCCACTTCCAGCATTGGCTCCGTGTAGAAAACATCCTGCTGTTCTGAACCCATAGCCATTTCGGTGCATTCCGGTGCCCGGAAAGAAATCAGAACGAGGATAGTGCCCTCGGCAGCACAGACGTTGAGGCAAGAAGCACGGACGGAGCTGGTGAGCTGTGTGAGTGCGGCCTGAGGGACAGGCAAGAGACAGAGGAAGAGTAATGTCATGCTTTAAAATTATCTTGCCTCACTCTGGAGGAGAACTGTGTGTGTTCTCTCTAATTGAGCCTCTGTCTGCTGATTTGTTTTCTCTCTGGGTTGATCTAACCACAGTACAGCTGGTCAGTGGATTGCGTGACGGTCACTACTTTCTACTGACACAAAGTTGGACAATTTGCCTTCCCCGGTCTCAGTAGTGTCTCTGGGATCCAGGGCTCTTGGCTTCACACACGTCTCCTGGAGGCCGAGCCTTGTATCATCCCTCTGTGAGACACCACATCGGACCAGGCAGAACTGGGCTCTTCGGTCAGTTACTGACCAGGCCCATGGGGTTCATGCTACCACAGGCCATACACTCTCAGCACCGTATCTCCCCCAAGTGGGTGAAAATTGGTCAGTGGGTGCAAAAACATCTTCATTTTCATGTATAAAGGACAGATAACTGTAGAACCGATAAACAAATACATAGTATGTCTCTGGTATTAAAATTTCATGGCAGGAGATCTGTTTGTTTCAATAAGGAAAGAAGTGTTGGGAGTCAGTGCCGTGGGTGTCAGGAGAGGACGAGAACCGGCATTCACGGACAGCCTGCTCAGGGGCCCGGCGCAGTTCCGGGCATCGTCCTCACTTAGCCCTCCAAATGGCTGTTTACGGACGAGGAAGCTGAACTTACATGACTTGCCCAGAGCCACACAGTCTGCAGGGGGCTTAGCTGAGGGCCACGGCCAAGTGTCTTTCCAAAGCCCGACTCTTCTCGGTCAGCCAGGCTGCGGACTCGAGATCACGGACGTCTGTGTCACCGTCCCCACCTGGCGTGCTGACCCTGCAGCGGGAGAGCAGGAGCCGGAGAAGACACAGTCGGCTGACAGCACGCGTGTCCCCCTGCCCCGTGTCGGCTTCGTGAGGTGCGCGCAGGACGCGGGCTTCCTGCTGCGTTTCGTGTCTTGGTTCCACTCGCTGGGGGAGGAAGGAGACCACAGAGAGACACCACGGTGACCTGGACTGCCCCGTCTTCCTCCCTCCACTTCCCTTCCGCGGGCTGCGCCCCGTGGGAGCATCCTCGCCCCTGAACGGACACGCTCTGGCTTTCTCGCGGGAACGTTGCATCCTCCCGCCGGGGCGTGGTGAGCCCGGAGACACGGTTTGGGGCCGAGCCCTGGTTTGAAAGGCCGAGATTTCTAACCCATTGCTCTGACGTCCTCTTGCGGACTGCCGCCGGGCAGCTCCGAGCCGGGTCGCACTCCAGGTCGTTCTGGAGGAAGGTGGGGGCTCTGCGAGCGGCCCCGCCATCCGCACGCACTTTGCAGCCAGCTCCGTGCGGGTCTGTGCTGGGCGGACGTAGGGGCACTTGAGGTTGAAAACTGTCAATGAGGTGACTTGGCTCCTCTGTGGGAAAAGCTAGCCGGTCTAACTCAGCCCCGGAGCGACCCATGTTCAGGGACAGAAGTCAAGGGGGAAGGCAAACGGTGCGCTTTCCCTGAGGTCTTGTCACGTGAGGGAAGGCGCTTTAGTGGAGCAGGTCATTTATTCTTTACAAGACCTTCATATTATCCCCATTTTACATATAAAGAAAATGAAGCATGGAAAATGAGCCACGGGCCCACAGCTGACAGGGGTGACTCTTAGTGTCGTGTTCTTCAGGGGCGCTCTGGGCCGCTTCCTGCGGAGCTCGGGCAGCAAAGCCCCCTTAGCAGCAGGACGCCGCGCCGCCCAGGCCAGGGAGGAAGGGCACGGGCGATTCTCCCGAGAGCAGCCCAGGTCGGCCTCCCCGGGGCATCCAGACTCAGTCAGGACTGCAAGCTCCTCCTGGCCCCCACGCTGCCGGGGGACAGTGTGGCTTTCACCGAAGAGACGGAGAGTCTCATAGGGTCATCGGTGCTGTGTTCGCAGTGGTGAGAAACCCACAGGAAGACGGAAATCTGAGGAAAAATGAAAGGGAGCCGTGACAAAATCATATGTGTTGTAGCAACAAGGCAGGACAGAGTCAGGAGACCTCCCAGATGTCTCCTTAGGCAATTCACTTCCTTTTTCCTGGACTCCCAATTCTTCGTCCATAAAAGGAGAAAGTTAACCCGCTGAGTGTTCCTCCTGCGCGAAGATTGTGGGAGGAAAGGTCAGCTAAGGGATTTCTTCGTATTTTCGGGAACATCCCTCCTCTCCGGTCCTTGCCGATGACCATGCAATGTTTGCCTCTAGAGCCTCAGGGATGACCCCCAAAGAGTTGCAGGTGATTCTATCAGGCAGCTGCCTACAAAGGTCCTGGTGTCCGGCCCAGGAAGGAAACAACACAACAGAGAAGCCTTGTGCTATGGAATCTGCTTTTTACTAAGGAAGGTCTTATGGCAAGTGGTCCCCGTCATGAGGGTCTCTGGCCTTGGCCATTTTCTGTGCTTTTGTAGAAACGCCTTCTTCACAGGGAGCTCGCCAGGGACCCCCTCGACTCTAATTTCTGTCAGTGTGTCCCCCGGAAGCCAGTCATAACCGTGTAGCTCCCTCGTACACAGGAGAGAGGTATGGGCACGCAGGAGACCGTCCTCCTCGTCTCCATCACCAGCCTTTTCTAAGCATCATACCTATGAGAGCAGTAGAGGAGGGAGACTAGCAGGTCGCGGAACCCGTAAGGTGTGTCAGGCATGCGGATAAGTGTTCTTCCCTATAATTTAACATAATCCTGGTAGCAACTCGGGAGGTAGCTGCTGTTTTTATTCAATTTCACAAACGGAGAGATTAAGGCTTAGGAGATTAATGATTGTGAAAGATGGCAAAACGAACACAGATTCTCAGGCTGGTGGACTTGACCCGCAGAACCTAAGCTCGTAGCCCTTACGATGCGGTGCTCTCTGGCTGCGCGAGTGGTCCTTCTCCCTCATATTCAGCCCACGTGGGGGTATTTGGTAAGCCAAGGCCTGTGGCCATTAAAACCGGGGTCTAGTTTTGTTTCTGGCTTCTTAGACACCTTCCAGGGAGGATGTTTCCCCCTTCCTTTGTATCTTGG
Organism: Mustela nigripes; assembly: GCF_022355385.1. Lineage (NCBI taxonomy): Eukaryota > Metazoa > Chordata > Mammalia > Carnivora > Mustelidae > Mustela > Mustela nigripes. The sequence goes on from NC_081557.1 coordinate 104,468,612, forward strand.
GCAGCTTTTGCCTTGTATCTGACATCCGACACTTTCTAGACATCCTGGAAGTCTTCCTGAACCAGACCGGTTCCTGCTAGGAGTAAGACCGGTTCTTGGCTGCTTTCGGTGTGGTTTAGGAGCACGTCTTCTGTGTAGCAAGCCCTCCCACAAAGAAAGCTTACTACTGACCACCGCGAGGCCCTCTTCTCCAACAAACGTCATCCGTGCGTATTTCTCGAGCGCCTACCAACGTCACGGTAGTTTTTGGCTCAGAAATAGGGTGGTGGACAAGGCGGATGGAGCCCGCCCTCACGGAGCACCGTTCCTGCTGGCGGAGGACCTGCCCCTCCCTGACTTTCTGATCAATCCCGTCTTCTCCAGCTTTCTAGCCAAACCACCATGGTCCTCTCACGGTTCTTGAGTCAAGATCGGTGTCTGACAGAACTCCCTTAACAACACCTCTGCGTGACCGTCCCCTCCCGGATCGTACAGCCTCGGGGTCCTTTCAGGCACAGAGGAAGGAAGTGAATATCCACGAGCGTGTGCAGAACACCCTCGCGTTCATAACACACCCTCTCTTCTCATCATCGCAAAAGCTTAAGGAGGCAAAGATCATTACCCTCATTTTCAAATGAGATATCTAAAGGTCCTAGGGGTCAAATCGCAGAGCCTGACAAGGGTTGAGCTGCAGGTGGGAAGTCAGCCACCATGCTGCTGCTGGTGCCCCTGGGCTGCCTGGAGCACCTGCCTCGGGGAAAGGCAGGGAGCAGCCCGCAGTTCCTGGGCCGGGGAGGAGGGCCACAGCTTGACTGAATCATAACCCACCACTCCGGGGCTCCTCCACCTCCAGCCCATCCACACAGAGCAGAGAGGCAGCCCCCCGGCTCCCACAGCTGCCTGCATAGTTTCTGCCTGGATTCTCCGCTATTGTGGTCTCTGAGGCTTCTCTATTGACTGATGGGCAGATCCTGAGCGAACCCAGCAACCGGGCCAAGACCAGAGGAAGCCAGGCCGAGAAGGAGTTAGATTCAGCTTGGAGAGGATTCTTCTATTCCAGCAAAAGGGTTTTATTCATCTGACGTTTTACCTTTTGTTCCTTTAAAAGCCCATCACCTATAGAACGTATAAGAAAATAATTACAGTAAAAATTCAGATGCTGAACTTTCTAAACCTACATCTGTAAGTTATTGTAACATTTCATGTGTGCAGTGTTTCTCCTGAGACATTGTTTTGGTGGGCTTATTTGTGGGGGAATATATCAGAGTTGTCCGAGTTTTGAGCATGGTGCTAAGTGACCCATTGTTAGTCCTTTCAGAAAAGGATCTGTGATTGTGTTTCTGTGTTTTTGAGGTAAGTCAAGGGATGATATCAACCGTGAGTCACTCGAAGGATTTCATATTCACAGAACACGGCCTAAGGGCTATATAAGTCGGGGCATTTGGGGAACTTTGTGCTGAGAAGGAACCGGGTAAGCGGGGTTGAGCCATTCGCAAGCTTAGAATGAAGTTTCTTCTGTTGGTGTTGACCGTGCTGGTCACTGCTTCGGGGACGGTTCCTCTGACCAAGTCTGCAGGCTCTAAAGAAGATGGTGGGCTGTTGGTTCAAGTAAGTATTGACCCAGCCTGATTTTTGTCTTCAAAATGTATTGCTTGAACTTGTTTTATCTTGGAAAGTACTACTTGAAAACTATTTTAGGAGACGACTTGCTTTTAGCACTGTAGCACTCTGCCAATGAGAAAAGTTGGAGAGGAGTGGTCTGAAACTCTCCCATTGACCCCGTCTTCTAGGTCTCTGCTTCCGGAACAGCTCCATCGGCTAACGCTTCCAGCTCTGAAAAAAACGTGACATATGCTCAGGTAAGTTCTGACGTTCAAGTGTTGATCCAGCCTGTTTGGTCTCTAAACTTGTTGCACTGAGGGCACCTGGGTGCCTCAGTCGGTGAAGCATCTGCCTTCGGCTCAGGTCATGATCTCAGGGTCCTGAGTTCAAGTTCCGAGTTGGGCTTGGGCTTCCTGCTTGGGGCGCCTGCTTCTCCCTCTCCCCCCAGTTTTGCTCTCTCTCTCTCTCTCCACACACACACACACACACACACACACACACACAATCTCTCTCTCTCTCAAATAAATAAATATTTTTTAAAAAATTATGGCATTTTACCAGTTCTATCTTGAAAAGTACTAGTTGAAAACTGGCTTAGGAGGCTTCAACATTATATTTTTCTTTGGCAAAGATGAACGTAGGAAAGTATTGGAAACGGTGTCATAAAATTGGTGGATGAATTTGTTCCTTTTACTAAAAAGCTTTTACTAAATAGCTTTGGCCAAGGAGAGTTAAATTAGAGTTCAACCTCTGCTCAGTATTTTATAATAATCATTTAATGCCATTTAATGATCTGAGATTTGAGCAACGGCTTGATGATGTAACCACTGCAGCCTGCCACGATGATTCAAGAATATTTTTACTTTCTGGCATCCCAGATATTTCTTCATGAGCCTGTTTTAAAAATAGGGGCTTTTTTCCCATTTGTTTCATTTCCCTAATTACATGAGTCCGGATGATCTCCCCGTTCTCTAAGATTCTTTTAACTTTGCATTTGCCATAGTTGCCCATTGTGTTGAGTTTTGGACTTTTAAGCAGGAAAATTTCATCCCCAAAATCAATAGTTTGTGCACCCTGACAGTAAAGGTTTTGCTGCTTACCTGATGCTGTGATGGGCCAGATGCTGGAAGAGATTTTAAAGAGTAGACACATACGGTGTTTCCAGGGCCTTCCAGCGATCAGTGCTGCTGACAGTCTCTGACTCACCATGACAGCACCGAGAACTCAGATTTTTTCTCATGATGATGAATTGTCTGGAGCCTGTTTCAGAAGCACCAAAGTGCAGCTGCGTCAGCCACGCTGAGCCCCATCAGAAGCCCCTGCACGCGTGACAATGTCCAACTCAATGTATTTTTTCCAGCGGTACCTGGAAAACTTTTATGGCCTCGTGATGGACGCACTTCCAACGACAAAAATGAAAGTCAGCAGGGACTTCATGGAGGATAAAATTCAGGAAATGCAACAGTTCTTGGGACTGAAAGTGACCGGGAAACTGGACCCATCTACCCTGGACATGATGCACATGCCCCGATGCGGGGTGCCCGACGTCCATCATTTCAGGACGATGCCGGGGAGACCAGTGTGGAGGAAACGTTTAATTACCTACAGGTAACACAGTAGCTGGGTGCCTTTCTGCCCTCCCTTAGGTCCCACCTCCGGAAACCTGAACCATTTTGATAAAGCCCTCAGTCGGGAGGTAGTTAAGAAGCCTCCTGTCTTCAGCACAGTCCCTGTGTGAAAATTCATTCTTTCTGGAAGGGGGATTGTACACTCAAGGAGGAGTTGTTTGTCAGTCCAGAGCACAGTAGGAAGGTTGCTAATAAAAGGAGAATGAAGCTAGATCTATAATAACCAAGAGACAAGAGAACATTTTATAGGACAGGCAAGACAGAGAAACGAAGAGGCTAGGGAGTGAGGATAAAAGGCATACGCTTCCATGAACGTCAGTCCTGCACAAAGAAAGCCCCTCAGTCACGAATGAGAAGAACTGCAGTTAGATTCTGGTTAAGGAAGAAGCTGTCCAGGGATACACGTTTCTGTAGCTAATGATGCAGGATTTTGTTACCTGGACTATCGATTTGCGAAACGATTCTTTCTCCACCAGTGCAGGCAAAAATGAAGTGTCACAAGGAGACAGAATTAACACCTGGTTTCTCTCTCTCTCTCTCTCTTTGTTCTGCTGGTAAAGAATCAATAATTACACTCCTGACATGTGGCCTGCAGAGGTCGACTTTGCCATCCAGAAGGCTTTTCAAGTGTGGAGTGACGTGACTCCCCTGAAATTCAGAAAGATTAATTCAGGAGAGGCAGACATTATGATACTTTTTGCATCTGGAGGTAAAGAATGTGGACTTATTTCATCTGTGTCATCGGCATGGCCTCGAGCCTGTAAAGAAGGACTAATTTTCTTTCCTTTCCAAAAGCTCATGGAGACTACAGCCCTTTTGATGGCAGAGGTGGGGTCATAGCCCATGCTTTCGGACCTGCACTGGGGATTGGGGGAGACGCACATTTCGATGAGGCTGAAATCTGGACTAAAAGCTACAGAGGTAAGCAGAAGACACAAAAACAAAACAAACAGAAAACAGAAGAAAGCAAAACCACACATGACACGCCCTTTACAAATTCTAAATTATCTCCCAATTTTGAAAGGCTTCATTCTGAGAAATTATTATGGGGTGGAAAAACTCATTCTGACTATAATTGTGTCACTAAGTAAAATGTAACACTTTGTCTCAATTTCATCCTCTATAAATCGAGGATATTGGACTAGATTATCTTAAAGATCAGTTTTAAGAATCTGAGACATAGCTAGTTCCTTTGTGTGAATTCAAGAACCTTAAAAGCCACAGTTTAGAAAGGTAAAAACTGATTGAGGCGGTCAGTTTTTGTCGGGGCAGTCCATCAACTTGAGCCAACACAGATGCAGATTCTGGGTGTAGCAGACCTCCTAGGGTAGGCGGTCATCTGCATGGTCCATTATATGCCGACCATTTCTTTGATTTATAGTGACACAGAAAGATGGAGTTATATTGTAGAAAATTTAGAAATCCCTGTATCAAAACACCAAGTTGTATGGTCACATGGTCTTCCGAGGTTCCGGGATAGGAATTACAGAACTCCCAGCGATTGTTGGATGATGCCTTGTGTGTATTTGCAGAGGACGCTGTAATTAACCAGCCCTCTCCGACATTTTGGGGAAGAGGGGTAACCAGCCTCCTCTGTTTGGAGGAATCACCTCCCACTGGAAAATTCTCACCCTCCCATCACAAACCTTCCTAATGTTTCTAGGGGAAATTCTAGATTTTATGACTGACTCATATGGAAAGTAAATGGCAAGAAAGCCTTCAAGAATGGGCTCTGTGGAGATCCCCGCTCTCTGGCTGAAATCGCCACAGATGGGGCTGTTTCCATAGACCAGAAAGGCTCCTTGTTTTAGTCTGACCCATGACCCAAGGTTTATCAAATTCTTGATTGAGAAGAGGAGTTTTATATTGTTAAAAGACAACTGATGCAGAATTAGGTCCTCGCTGAGCTTCAAAGCCTCATTGATCAGGTTAAATTTGCTTGCATTTCATCCAAGGTTACTTTGGGTGTATAATCTTTTCATCCGATGTGATGGACTTGGGTTGGTTAACCTCATGAAATGTTTTAGAATTCTAAAGGATTTTAGGAAAAATAACATAGTACAGATCTTTACACAAAGAGAAAATTCAGAGCAGGAGATGGTTAGCAGGCAGCTCGTGGTAAAGCTGGGGCAGAGCACACATTTCCTGGTTCACTTATTTTGACCCAGGGTGTACTTCCCACCTGTCCATGTTGCCTTGTTTTTATTTGGCACAATTTTGTCCTTTCAAAAAGCTAAATTATTTATGAAAATTATAACTTCGAGTGCCCACTCTCAGCCTAATTTTGACCCAGTAATTAAATGAACAGTTCCCTCAGTGGCTGCTGTCATGGCGTTGGGTGATGGAGCGTGTGGATACAGAGACAAAGAGAACAGTCCCAACCCAGAAGAGCACACAATCTAGAAGGAAACAGAGCACATGCAGAAACCCATGATCTGAGATAAGGGCTGATGGTGGTCTTTTGTGCAAAGCCTTGTGGGATTGAAAGTAGGAGAAATCCAAGTTAAGGTCAAATTGTAATAGGTTGGGACATTTGACACATGTGGAGACATTTTGGGTTGTCCAAACTGGAAGGGATTTACTACTTGAATTTACGTGTTGAGCCCAGAGTTTTCTAAACACCTATGACACACAGGACAGCCATAAGCACAAGGAATGATCTGGCCTACACTGCCACCTGTGCCAACATTGAAAAGCCTTGGGTCAGAGGGAAAGGAGATGAGTCAATCTTCCCAAATGTGTCCGTTCTCCTCATGCCAGAGAGCAGCTATGTCATTGTCCTCGGATGCAGACATATTCACCGCTCTTTCCCCCCTTCTGGTTGGTTTCCTCTCAGGCACAAACTTGTTCCTCGTTGCTGTTCATGAGCTCGGCCATTCCTTGGGTCTTAGCCATTCCAATGATCGAAACGCCATCATGTTCCCGACTTACAGTTACGTTGACCCCAACACCTTTCGCCTCGCTGCTGACGACATACGTGGTATTCAGTCTCTCTATGGTGAGTTGACTTTTTTTTTTTTACCATTTTGCCTTACAAAGACACTCTTATGAATAATGTCATAGTATCTGCATTTGCAGAAAAGTTTCACCTCTCTGTCTTCTGTCTGGAGCCCCATGAAAACCCTGTGAGGGAGGTAGCCCGCACGTCACCTGAGTTTTGTGGAAAAGCACAGGAGACCTCCTGTGCTCACGCCCGTGGCAGGAACAGAATCTGAGTCTCGGGCCTCAGGTTAGCTCTTTCCATCCACCACAGTGCCATCTTTGGAGAAGGCACACAGACAAATGATCGGCCTGGAACAGGAAAACCAAATCGGAAAGATCTTTATTGTCTGCTTCCTGTGAATGTCAGAGGACACATATATAGATTTTTATCCATTTTTTCATCCAGGAAATTAATGTTTTAGGAAGAATAGCTCTTCCTCTTAGTAGCTAAAATGCAGATTTTTTCCCCCTAATGCTCCTTGAAATGTATTTTCAGGACGTCCAGAAAGGCGCCAACCCTCATCAGATCCTGACGGTAGACGAACATCCACCTGCAACCCCAGCTTGAGTTTTGATGCTGTCACTACAATGGGAAATAAAATCTTTTTCTTTAAAGACAGGTAAAAACATCTTCATATCTGACCAACATTAAAGGCTCTGTCCTTGGATTGTTAGGACGTTCTGTCAGAGAAGGGCGCAAAATGATGGCAAAGGATGCAGAGGACAGTTGAGGAGGGACACGGACTCGGTTCTGTCGGAAGTAGACAGCCTCGCGGCTTTGAAGGGAGAGTGGTGTGATCGTACTTTGTTTAGTGAGTAGACTGACGGGTGAAAAATGGATTTGCAGAAGGAATATGGGGTGAGGAAAGACGAGGTAGGATGTGAAGCCAGACCACTTGACTCTCAGTCAAAATGGTTACGTCTAGGGCTAAAATCGGGACGGCACCGATTAAAAAGTCCTGACTCTTGATTATGGAGAAGGGAATACAGCACAGATTGCAGCGGAGATTGGAGGGGTGGGGTGTGGAGAATATTAGAATTTGGTCGGTGGGACAGTAGTCTCCATTTCTTAGACTGAAGAATAATTGGCACACTCTGTTGTGTTCGTGTCAGGTGTGCAACACGGTAGTTGGGTGATCATGTACGTGTTACAAAGTGGTCTGGTTTCCTCCTCACCATATGGAGTTGTTACAGCATCGCTGACTCTGTTCCCTGAGCTGTACATTTCATGCCTGTGTCTTACTACAGCACTGAGGTTTGCCCCTCCCAACCCCCTCCCCACGGGCAACCATCGTTTTATTCTCTGTGAGTCTGTTTCTGTTTTGTTTGTTCATGTGTTTTGTTTTGTTTAGATTCCACATTTAAGTGAAATCGTGTGATGTTTCTCTGTCCGATGTATTTCATTTAGCATGTGCTCTAGGTCCAGCCACGCTGTCGCTGACGGCAGGATTTCATTCTTTTTTACGGCTGACCCTCCTCCGTGTGTGGCATCTTCCTCAGCCATTCATCCGCTGGTGGAATTTACGTCGCTTCCATATCCTGGCCGTCCCTGTGAGCGTGGGGCTGCCTCTGTCTTTTCTAATTAGGGTCTGTTTGCTCTGGATAAGTTCCTGGAAGTGGAATTGTTGGATCGTACGGTGTTTCTATAGTTAAGTTTTTGAGGAACCTCTGGCTGTTTTCCACAGTAGCCGCGCCAGTTTGCATTCCCACCGAGGGCACAGGGTTTCCTTCTCTCCGCATCGCTCTCTCTTGTCTGACCCTAGACCTCTGACAGGTGTCAGGTGACATCTCACTGTGGTTTTGAGTATCTTTGAGTGTACCCGTTGGCTGTCTGCATGTCTTCTCTGGAAGGATATCCATGCAGTTTGTTGATTTTTAAAAATCAGATTGCTTAATTTAAAAACAAAAACAAAAAAACATTGAGTCGAGTTCCTTATATATTTTGGATGTGTCTCTTGCAAATACCCTCTCCTATTAGGTTGTTTACCTTCTCATAGTGTTGATGATTTCCTTTGCTGTACAAAAGTACAAAAGCTTTTTAGTTTGATGTAGGCCCACTTGTTTATTTTTGCTTTTGTTGTCCTTGCTGAGGGGATGGATCAAAAAAAAAAAAAAAAAAAGAAAAGAAAGAAAGAAAAAGAAGAAAAAAGAAATTTCTAAAGCCAATGTCACAACTGGTTTCCAGTTTCTGCATTTAAATCTTCCATCCGTCTGGAGTCTGTTTCTGTGTGTGGTGTGAGGAGCTGGTCCAGTTTCATTCCCCTGCATGTGGCTGTCCAGTGTTCCCAGCACCATTTGTTGGCGAGACTGTCTTTACCCTGTTCTCGGCTCCTCTGTCATAAATTAATTGACCATATAAGTGTGGGTTTATTTCTGGGTTCCTTACTCTGTTCTGTTGATCTGTGTGGCTGTTGTTCTGCTGATACCATCGTGTTCTGATCAGTTTAGCTGGGTTGTGTAGCCTGAAATCTGGGAGCATGTTACATCCAGCCTGTTCTTTCTCAAGATTGCTTTGGCTATTTGGGATCTTTTGTGGTTCCATATAGATTTTAGGACCCTTTGTTCTAGTTCTGTGAGAAATACTATTGGTATTGGATAGGGTTGCAGTGGATCTGTAAATCACTTTGGATAGTGTGGACATTCTAACGATATTGCTTCTCACAGTCCGTGAGCATGATATACGTATGTCCATTTGTTTGTGTCCTTTTCAGTTTCTTTCATCGGTGTCTTTTAGTTTTCAAAGTCCTGATCTTTCACCTCTGTGGTAAAATTCATTCCTAGGTATTTCATTCATTTTGATGCAGTTATAAGTGGAATTATTTCATTAATTTCTTCTGATAGTTTGTTATTAACATAGAGAAATGCAACAGATTTTGAATGCTGATTTTATATCCTGCATCTTTACTGAGTTAGCTCACTTATTAGTTCTGCTAGCTCACTTATTAGTTCTGCTAGTTTTTTGGTGACCTCTTGAGGGTTTTCTGATGATGGTACCACGTCATCTGCAAAAAACGGCAGCGTCAGCGCTTCCTTTCCAGCTTGCACGCCTCTTACCCTTTCCTCGCCGAGTTTCTGTGGTGAGCACTTCTGCTGCTACACTTGCCTAAAAGGGGCAAGAGTGGACTCCTTGTCTTGTTCTTGGTCTAACAGGAAAAACTCCGCTGTTCACCATTGAGTATGAGCTTAGCTGTGGGTCTGCCGTACATGGCCTTTATTATGTTGAAGTGTGGTCCCTCTGTGATCATTTTGTTGAGAGTTTTTATCATGGAGGGATGTTAAATTTTGTCAAATTCTGTTTCTGCACCTATTAAAATCATCATGATTTATATTCCCCATTTTGTTAACATGGTGCATTGCAATGATTTGTGAATATTGAATCATCCTTGCATCCCTGGAATGAATCCCACTTTTGATGTGTTGTTGTTGAGTTTGGTTTGCTAATATTTTGCTGAGTATTTTTGCATTCATGTCCATCCGGGGTGTTGGTCTGTAATTTTGTGGGGTTTTTTGGCAGTATCTTTGTCTGGCTTTGGTATCAGGGTAGTGGTGGTCTTGTGCAACGAGTTTGGGAACAGTCTTTCTTCTTCTTCTTCTTCTTTTGAATAGTTTGGAGTATTTTAAGTCTTCTTTAATTATTTGGTAGAATTCACCTGTGAAACTGCTTGGTTCTGAATTTTTGATTGTTGGTAGTTTTTGATTACTGATTCAATTCCATTTTAGTAATGGGTCTATTCAAATTTTCTATTTCTTTCTGATTCAGTCTTGGAAAATTGTATATTTCTGGGAATTTATATCCATTTTTTGGTTGCCCAGTTTGTTCACATATAGTTGTTAATAGTTGTCTTTTATGATCTTTTGTATTTCTGTGAAATCAGTTGTAACTGCTCTTCCATTTCTGAATTTACTTATTTGAGTCCTCTATCTTTTTTCTTGATGAGTCTGCATAAAGGCTTACCAACTCTATTTATCCTTTTGAAAGAATATGCCTCAGTTTCATTGATCTTGAAAATGTTTTTAGTCTTTATTTCATTTATTTCTACTCCAAATGTTATTATTTCCTTCTTATAACTAACTTTGGCCTTTGTTTGTTCTTTTTCTAGTTCCCTCAGGTGTAGGGTTAGATTATTTATTTTAGGGACACCTGTGTGGCTCAGTCAGATCCTAGGGTCGGGATCCTAGGGTCCTGGGATCGAGCAGGGATCCTGCTTCTCCCTCTCCTTCTCTCCCTCCCCCTGCTTGAGCTCTTTCTCTCTCTCTTTCCCTGTCAAATAGGTAGTTAAAATCTTTTTAAAATAAAGATTATTTATCTGAAATTTCTCTTGTTTTTTGAGGTAGCCCTGCATCAATATGAACTTTCCTTTTAGAACTTTTTTGCTGCATCCCCAAGATTTCAGAATGTTGTGTTTTCATTTTCATTTGCCCCAAGGTATTTTTTTATTTCTTTTTTGATTTCTTCATTGGTTGTTTAGTAGCACATTATTCAGTCTCTACATTTATAGAGTTTCTTTTTCCAGTTTTCTTCTTGTCATTGATCTCTAGTCTCATTTTCTTCATTCTTGAGATTCAAAAACTGAGACATTTGGGATAAATAGGTTCTTTTAGATTACAAAACTGGTAAGGGAATTGTGGGTGCAGACTAAAGCCTATATCCCTTGATTTCAAATATCAGGGGATCTTCACAAGGTGACTTGACCATCTAATTATTGTTATTATTTTTTGTGTTTTTTTTAATTATGTTCAGTTAGCCACTGTTAACATTATTGTTATATAAAAGAATTAATTGAGATCCATTCCTTGTGGTGCTGCTATCAAGACATCCTGGAACAGAACGTGAGGATATTGGGGAAAAAAAAACCCATTAAGTCATTTCACAGGTCCTTCCCAGTGACCATTTCATGCTTCTTGAGTCTGTCGTGATTTTTAACATGTATTAAATGTCTTTCATCAGATTCTTCTGGTGGAGGTACCCTGAGAGTCCAATGAGCAACGTTAGTTTCATTTCTTCTCTGTGGCCGACCTTACCATCTGACATTCAAGCTGCTTATGAAGTTGGACCCAGAAATCAAGTTTTTCTCTTTAAAGGTAACTCTAATGTTTTGTTTGCTACTGAGTCTACTGAGTTTGCTACTTGCTATATTCAAGGAAGAGAATAAATGAAGGCAATGCTACTAATTTTTATAAACATAGAAAGAAACACTCCAGACTTAATTCATGGTGAGTCTGAACTATGAGCTAAAAAGAGCTTAAATACCTAAGTAATGTGTAAAAATTTCAAGAGAAGTTTGTCGAATATAAGATCATAATCCTTGTGGAAAAGCTACAGAACCGTAGGAGACAAAAGCACGTTGGCGAGCAGGGAGCAGCGTGTTTCGGAACTGCGGTGAAGAGCAGTGTCACCCGTACTGAGTCAGTGTTTCTGTTACTCTTTCAGTATGCACCCAGCGGATCTTCTCTCTTTCTCTTCACAGATGATAAGTACTGGTTAATTAGCAATTTGAGAGCACAGCCGTACTATCCCAGGAGCATACATTCTTTGGGCTTTCCTGACTTTGTGAAAAAAATTGATGCAGCTGTTTTTAACCCACTTCTCTATAAGACCTACTTCTTTGTAGGTAACCAGTACTGGAGGTGAGCTTTAATGACTGGTAATGTGACTCCTAACATTCCTGAAACTGGCAGGGAATGGGGTGTTCGGTAGGTAGTCTTTCTGTGTAAACTCTCGAGGAGCCTCCACCTTCCTAGGAGGGGAATGAAGGGGACACAGATCCGGACTAGCTAGTGTCATCCTAGTTCTGTTCCTTGCACTTCGGGACTCTGGTTTGAGATGGCACTTTCAATAAAATGTCACGTCGTGAGTCACAGCAAGAAGCACACTGGGGAGCAGGGGCACAGACGGACGAGATACAGTGTTCACACAGTCCATCCAGGGGGTGTGGCTTTCCAGGTTCCTTTTCATAACCACTGGACCCAAGGAGACGAATGAGGAGACCATCTTTGAGGGGCAGTGAATCCTGCAAGGTCCTCACCTACAGGGAATGGGACCATCAGGCTTCCTAAAGCCAGACCAGGCCCTGGCAGAGGCATTGTGTGGGCTGGGGAAAGTTCCTGACCAGAAGTCGGGACCTTTAGGGTCTGACCTGTAGGGACTTGGAATCAGTCAGTGAGTTAATTTGGTCCTTGGTTTTCTTATCGGTGCAAAAAGAGGCCTCTGAAGAGAGACTGGGTGGGTTTTATGGTTCGTGTCAGGAAATGCCGAGCTCTTCACCACGAGATGTTTTTCAAATGGAGGCCTTACTGATGATTTCCCCGCTCAGGTACAATGAGAGGAGACGACTCATGGACCCTGGTTATCCCAAACTGATAACCGACTACTTTCCGGGACTTGGACCCACAATCGATGCCGTCTACTATTACAACAGTAAGTAGATCGGGAAGCCATGAAGATACTGAAAATCCCTTTTTAAAACACGGATGATGATAAAGACTTCAAGGTCAGAGAACAGGGATTCAAACAGGAAAAGAGCCGGACCCTGCGGTTCTCTGTAGGGCTGCAGAGGGAAAATTCAGAGCCTGTTTGGTTTAGCACAGGTGGGCTGAAGGTTGAGTAACACAGCACCAACCCTTGGTTTCTAGTGTGGGTCAGCGTGTGGGAGCGTGTGATTGTCGGCCCCTGAGCGCCGGAGTTTCTGGAGCGTCTGATAGCATCAGGGCAGGCGGTGTATGCAGGCGGGCGAGTGGCAGGACTCAGGCAAGCTGGGCTAGTGCTCTTTTTTACACCTCGCATCTTTGACCTTCCTCACAGCCCCTCCCACCCCGCGTGGGCCCTTGTGGTCTAGGCCTCCGGGTGGGATACGAAACACTTGAGTCTGTTGGTGTCTGTGTCTGGGAATATCTTTAGGCAAAGTCAGCCGAAGCGAATGGTCAGCTGGGCCGAGGCATTTAGGTTTATTAGCCCCCGACCATGTCTTTCTTACTCCTCCATCAAGACCCCTCTGTGCCCCACCGCGCCCAATTTCCTCCCTCCCAGGTGAGTTCTGCACCTGGAATGCGGCTTTTCAAAATCACATCTTCAGAGTCAGTTTTAAGATGAAACTGTCGTCTCAATGACATTAATGAAGGTAGTTAGTGGTGAAATGAGGGCCGTAATCAGATATCCGGAGCAGCCCCCCGCGCAGGTCCCCAGCACCTACATTCTCACATGTCTTGTATAGACGCTCTGTAACATTCGGTCTTCTATAGATAACCCATAAAAGCATAGATCTGTGTTTTCTTCTTTTTCTTTTAAAGAAATGCAAGTGAAGAATTAAACGACTCGATTTGTTTTCATTTTTAGGACACTACTATTTCTTCCAAGGATCAAACATATTTGAATATGATGTCGTATCCCAACGTGTCACCAAAGTGCTGAAACAAAATATCAAGTCAGGTTGTTAGGAATGGTGTAGTTGGTGGTGGTCAGTTCCCTTCAGTCAAATAAGTATTTATTGCATCCTTGCTACGTGGCTAGTGTGTGTAATACCACAGGGACATGTGTCTTAAGGTAAACCCTATAGGCTATAGAAAAACTATCATATAGACAGTGACTATACAAACTACATAAGATTTTTTTATTTTGAAAACCGTCATTGTGGGGTGCTTGGGTGGTTCAGTGAGTTAAGCCTCTAGCTTTTGCTCAGGTCATGATCCCAGGATCCTGGGATGGAGCCCCACATCGGGCTCTCTGTTCGGCGGGGAGCCTGCTTCCCCTTCTCTCTTTGCCTGTCTCTCTGTCTACTTGTGATCTCTGTCTGTCAAATAAATAAATAAATAATCATTTAAAAAAAGAAAAAGAAAAGAAAACCCTCATTGTCAACTTTTACTTGATTCAACTATTAAGCTTGGAAACAGGCACTTTATTGAGGAGCAACAGAATATCTTGGTCCTAGAACAACCAAGAACTGAGAAATGATCATTATTTCTTTGCCTTAACTAACATTAAGCAATGACTAGTTTCTGTGGCCATTAAGTGCTTCAGCAAGTGTATCATTTCAATTGTTTCAGAGTAGAAACAGAATATACCAGAAAATGACATTTACTGTAAGTAACATAGATGTGGATTATATAATCATGGTGACAATGTTATTTATTTTGTCATCAGTGTTGATTTTTCTAAATCTTAAATGAAGTATATATGTATATTTTTTTTCTTTTGCTCCAATAAAAACTTTGAAAGAAAGTACTTGGTTTCTGAGAATTTTTTCTTGAAAAACAATGTGTATTTCGAAAATAGTTCTGGACCTGCTCCTGAATAAAGCAAATCTCTACATAACCACCATCGAGTGAATGAGAATGGCAAATGGGGAAAACGTTATATTTGTCTTGGCAGCATGTTGAAGGCCACCTAGTCTGGGGTCGGGGCACGTCCTCCAGACCATGTGTGAGCCCGAGGAGCACTCCCGGCGCTCAACAATGAGCCTGGACAGGAGAGATGGAACGGGAGCTCTCTGTTCTCGTGTAATCTCTACGGCAGCTGGGCTCACTGTGTAATCGCTGCATGACCTCGAGAAAATATAAAGTCTCAGCTTCCTTAACTTCAGGAAGAAGCAGTGGCGTTAGCTGCCTCATAAATAGACTGAGAAAAAAAGACACATCGTGCTGGTGGCTTGGACTGCCTCTGCCCGTTGTCACTGCCTTGACACCCACACTCCCCATTTTCTGTGTCATACGCACACCTGGGAGAGCTCCAACTAAGAGGATGTGGGTTCATGGAGTGCTTGGAATTTTTCATTTATTTGCAGACACTGTTGATTGGCATTAATCGTTTTTAATTAATGGAATGAACTGAGGTCAGAAAGTGTGGAGATGTGGAGATCAGAGATTCTGCATGGGGTTGGAGTTCTCCCCTCTTCGGAGCTTAGCTCTGTCCTCAAATACTTGCTTCTTCAATGTAATAGTCCCAGCGTTGTCTTTGCAAGGCATAGGGTCGCGTTATTCTGAGAAGAAATGTCACTTCCCCGCAGGGAACTGCCTACTGGACATCCTTCAAAAGAAGAGAGTTCCCCGTGGGATTAGCATCAAAAGAAAACCGCGGTATCTGGCTTGAGTTGTCTTTGGCCTTAGGTAGCTCAGGGGGAGCTGTTTCTCCTAAATGAGGACGGCACTAGAACGAAAGCCAGGACTGCGCTGGGCTCCGTCCGTCTCGTCGGGCTCGCGAGAAAGGCCTCCGGAGAGTTACGAGGGGCCCTTCCTCCGTCGGCCTCTGTTTCCGTTACAGCTTTACGTTTTAACAAACCCTCACAGCGGTCGCCGTGGGCCGGGCACTGCTCTAAGTGATGCACACACATGGTTTCGTGGCCAGCATGAAGCAGGTGCCATCCTTCTCATTTTTCAGATGTGAAAACCAAGGCCCTGAGAGGTGAACTTACTTGCCCAAGGTCACACAGCCTTGCAGCTGCAACTCAAAGCCGGCCAGTTTGACTCTAGACTCTGTTATTAACCGCCATAAAATTCTGCCTTTCAATGTCCTGAAGTCAGAGCAAACGTGGCACTCCGCACCACGTCACACTTCCACTGAGCTGCTCAGTGGAAAGGTCTCTAACATGTCAGAAGGGCTCTCCTGTGTGTCCAGTCCACGGAATATCACTTTGCTTGGGAAAAGTAGTGGAAGCTAATGTCTGGAAGAAATTATCCCACACCTGGAGGCTGGAGGGCTGGGCATTTGGACATCAGCTGGAGAACTGCTGATTTTATGAGCGTGAGCGCCTTTGACTTCTCATCAACTGGATGATTTTATAAATTCAT
Source organism: Mustela nigripes (assembly GCF_022355385.1). Taxonomy (NCBI): domain Eukaryota; kingdom Metazoa; phylum Chordata; class Mammalia; order Carnivora; family Mustelidae; genus Mustela; species Mustela nigripes. The sequence goes on from NC_081557.1 coordinate 104,484,583, forward strand.
AAGGACAGAAATAGTATAAAAATGGCAATAATGAAAATTGTTTCTTCTGGCAGCAATACAAATAAATTCAAATAAAGGATACCTGTTAGAAGTATAATTGATTTCTGCCTGGTAGAAGACACAACCCCAAACATGACATTCCATTGCTCTGTAAGATATTAATGCATTTAACATCATCAGAAAATTCGTCCTAACATTTCTTACTGCACATATACTTTTAAGATCTTTCTTTAGACCAATTCCCTCATTAGTTAATGAGCTGGATAATATCTTCAACATGTTCATCTCATATGTACATTGAAGTCACTTTTAACTTTTTTGAAAATTATACTTGAGCACCATTCAGCCACCAGGAGCACAGAGCGCTCCCACCGTCTGGGCCACCAGCGGGAAGACCACACGCTGGTGGAGCAACTCCTCAAGCCAGACAGAACCAATATCCAGTCCTCCTCATCCTGTCTGCTTTCTACCTCTAACCGTGCGGCAGAGGACGCTGTCCCTTCTGGGAGGCCTACAGTTTCCCAGTTTCACCTTTTTTGCCTTTGTTCCTTCATTGAAAAGTATTTATTGAGAATCTACAGATTCTAGACTATGAAAGGCAGGAGGGGCCTAAGAGGACTGAGACAGCTTCTGCCCTCAAAGGCACGAAATGCAAAAACATAAAAAAGATGCATAAAGAACAAATCACTATGTAATTAAGAGGGTAGACTAACAAGTATGTAGCAGATACGGGGCACAGAATACTGTGGAAAATGGTATTCTTGACGTGCTTTAAAATGAGAGAAATCTGTCAAGCAGAAAAATGTTAAACTAAGGGGATCCAAGACAGAAGCAGCAACCTCTTTAAAGACCCGTAGTACACAAAGAGTAGCGCTGTAGGGACTGGAGCGCGCGGTGCGAAGGAAGACCAGCAAGGGTAAACGCCATGTCATGAGCGACCGTTCCCATGAGTCTGACCCTTGTCTCATAAATGACCTGGCTTTGTTGGAGGGACTTGAGAGAGAAATGACTAAGTTGCTTATTAGAACGTCGTTCTGATGCAGTGTGGACGTAGATCAAAGGGCTTAAGGCTAAGTCTGAGGGAGAACAGCTACTGTTGCTGAGGAACACGGGAGACCTGGGCACCTGTCCTAGGCGTGGGTAGGACAGAGACGATGCTGGAGCGGGGGTCTGTAACCGCTGGACGGGAGAATGTGGAAGGCTTAGTGACTGCTTTGCATGTGGTGATGACTGGAAAGCAAGGATAGAGGATGGTATCTTAAGGCTCTGGTTTAAGAACTTAACTTGAATAGGGACCAGGTGAGGAGAAGCAGGTCAGGGAGGAGGTAGTGGTGGGATTGATGGAAGGGAGATCATCAGGGCTGCTGGGTCTGGGAGCCTTAGGACATTCAGGCGGGGATGTACAGTAGTGAACAGGGCAGAATCAGGCCCAGTAAAAAGAAATGAAAATACTGTATCCCACAGCTCGTAGGGGAGGGTAACAACTTAGTAGTTAACGGGATGTAGCAGAAGCACAATTAATAGGCTTTACAGGAAGCATTATCCCTCGGGGTGATTTGCTAGCGTTATTACTAGAATATCAAAACATTCTGTGGTTGTAAGGTACTAAAGGGAAGGATTGTGCTTACTTATCCAAGACAACGTCCAGCTCACAGAGATTAAAATCCAGGGTTTGTCTTTCTGTGGTTAGCATATAAACATAACTTGCCAGGGTCACTTTTGTTTCTGGTCATATTGGAGACACGAGTACTGAATTTTCATTCCTGCTGTGATCAATTAAAAGATTGGGCAAAGTGTATGAAGCAGCTGATTCCGTTCACGGGGTGCCAGGAAGTAGAGTCCAGGAGAGAAGAGCAACCATGCAGGCCCAAAAATCTCCCTTGCTTTTCTATCTTCAGGGAGTTTCAGAACAGAGCACACGGGAAGGGACCCCAGCAGAGCATGTTGTTTCCCTGAGTGAGGAGACCGTCACTGAAGTCCAGGGAGATGGACGTGGCTGTACTTGGCAGAGCAGAGTGGGAAGAAGAGAATGCTGTCAGGCTGTGCAGAGGGAACATTCCGGAAATGGAAAGAGGAGTCCCCGTGGGTCTGTCAATGAATGCTAAGCTACATATGTATCTCCAGGAAGCCCCAGACTGACCAAGCCCCAGGCGTCGCACAGGACTGGGAGAGCTTCTGCCCCATCCAGCTGGAGGGGAGGACAGAGAACGCTTGCGGTGACCAGTAAAGCTACCATAAGAGGAGGACTGAAAAGCCCTCAGAGGAAGCCTACACTAAACCCATCCTAAAAATGTTTAAAATCAAACCTTGGGGGGCGCCTGGGTGGCTCAGTGGGTTGAGCCGCTGCCTTCGGCTCGGGTCATGATCTCAGGGTCCTGGGATTGAGCCCCGCACCGGGCTCTCTGCTCAGCGGGGAGCCTGCTTCCCTCTCTCTCTCTCTGCCTGCCTCTCCGACTACTTGTGATTTCTCTCTGTCAAATAAATAAATAAAATCTTAAAAAAAAAAAAATCAAACCTTGGAAAAAAGATCGTGGTGAGCTCTAGGTTATTTAACTGCCTGCCCCTACTAAAAATTGAACACTTTTTAAAGAAAAAATTTAAAAATATAAATATCTAACCTTATAGCATCCAATGTCTGTCATCCAATAAAAACTCACCAGATATGCAAAGAAGTCTGAAAATGTGACCCATAATACAAAAAACAATGAGTCAATGGAAACATATGCAGGAATGATAGAGATGATGAGATTTACAGAAAAAGGATGTTAAAAACAGTTATAAATAAATTCCAGTGTTTCTTGGAAAACACAGACATAATACAGACAGAAATGAAAGATATGAAAAGTGAGTAAATGGAACCAGAGCTGGAAAGCAAGAATTTCCATTGGATTCATTTTCAGATCAGACTAATCATTTCTTAGTCTCTTCTCGCTTGCTTCTGTTTGTGGTTTCATCTTTTGTGTCTTTATACCTTTATAATTGTGTGTGTGTGTGTGTGTACACACACAGTACATACAACATACACTAATACATTGTATATAACATATGATACACAGATTTCATAATGAGCACTGGGTGTTCATGACTAATGAACCTCTGGACAATACATCAAAAACTAATGACGTGCTTAACTATATGTTCACTAACTGAACATAATTTAAAAAAATTTCCGAAGACCTTGTGGATCTAAATGTGGTATTTGGTCTTTCTATCAACTTTCATTCCTAGAATTTGTTCCCTTGTATATTAGGAGAATTTGTGGAATCCATTTTTAAGAATCTTAATTTGCAGCAATCTAGAGGTTCTAAAAAGAGCATGCTGGGTTTTTTTCCCCCTCAGGAATATTGGTTATTGCTTCTGTTAGGAAGCAAAAGGATTTTTCTCATCTGAAACCACCTGGGTCTCTTTCTAGGATTTGTGGCAGGAGCTTTTAGGTGCAAAATCTCTACCTTGCAAATTGTTCAAGATTTAGTGTCCTCAGGGTCCTTCTGACATAAGCACGTGACCTTGGAGAATTTCCCTCCCCCCCCCATTTGTTCTCCACTAGCTGTTCATTCCTCCTTAATCTAGCTTCAACCCATATGTCTGTGTGTGTGTGCATGCGTATGTGAGTGTGTGCAGGGGGAATGGGGAGCCCTGGAGATGCCAAACATCTCCTCCAAGCCCAGGGAAGCATTAAAAAGTGAGCTTCATTGGTCTGAGGCTGTTTCACAGGGAGGGGACGTTTTAGACTGTGTCATCTGCTCCAGTGTGGGGGGGACATGTGCGGTATTGATCAGTCAGGAAATTTGCACGGTGGTTCACGGACCTAAAGCAGCTTCGTGGACCTCTTTGCATCTCAGGGAAAATAGCACACGTTTGTGAGGTTTGTTCTGAGGATTCGCATCGGCGGCGTTCTTGGTACTTCATAGTTACTCACCTGGAGTTTGTTTCTTCCCATCTGGTCTTCTCCCTGACCCAGAACTCCCCAGACTTGCTGTTTTCCTCCAGCAGTCTGTTCACATCCCAGCAACTTCTCTGACTTTCAGGGGCTCCCTCTGCCATTTTCTCCATATTTCTTTCCTTCCCAGTTACTAAAAATTGTTCAAAGTTAGAAATAGGGTCACACCATTTTTTGCCATCACTCTAGATATCCAATTGTTATGAATAATCATGTTTACTCTGTGCCTAGGAGTGTGTGTATATAGTATATTTGTTTCTGTAATATATATCAAGCTTGTAGGATAGACTTTTATTGCCTTTTTAAGAACAAAAATGAAAGGGCTTAGAGAACATAAGTGGTTTTTCTGTGTCACAGAGCTGGTAGGTGCCAGACTCAAACTGAGGGCTGTTTAACTCCAGACTCCAGTCGGAAACTCCGACTTTCCTTCTTTTGGCTGATAATCTTTTAACTAACAAGGAGCACGATCTGATAGTAATTGGCTCCATGACTAATGGCAAAATAAAAAATCTGTAAATTATCATCAAACCCCCAAATCCCAGGCTTCTGTACTTTCTTACAGCAGTTGAATTAGCAAGAAGATATCTTAGGAGAGATGTGAATACAAGTGAGGTTTGAAGAGACATTTTTCCACTTAAGCCCTAAATTCATAACTTAGAACAGCATGTTCCCATCCCGTAACTGAGTAACATATGACTTTGAAAAGAAACAGGGATTGTGAAATGTGTTTTGGGACACAAAGGTATCAAAGTGGGTGTTTATGCTCAGAACCTGAGGACTGGGTTTTCTGATCAGCACTCCGGAATTCGCGGCCAGCGAGACTTTGCGAACTGTTTCAGGAATTGGAACGTTGACTAACCTTGGTGAGCGAGGAGGCTTTGTGGATTTCTGAAGCTCCATGACACACTGTGACTGCTCCTAGGTCCTAACTGGGTCACATCTGGGCAGCATGAGTGGAGGGCGAGGGCAGGAAAGCCTGGAAGTGGAAACACGACGTGGAAGTCGGGGACTGAAACTGATGAGCAGTGCCCTCCGAACTGCGACAGATTATCGGACGGACACTGGGTTAAGAGACGCATAGAGGGATGCAGTTTTTTAAAATGTGGAAGCTTGAGAGATGACATTTGTGGGGACAGTTAAGTCCAGGCAAGGAGGGGGCAGGAAGCAATGAGATGCAGGGACCGGCGTTAGTCTGCAGAAGCTGCAAACTCGGGCTTCTGGTTTTCGGGGTTTCGACTGGACAATGTTCGCATCATCCTGCTATTTAGTTTATTCGTGGTCTTGAGCTAATGTTTGCATTTCCTGAGCTTCTGTTTGTTTCACGTGTGAAATGAGGATGCTGATCTTCACCGTACGGTGCAGGTGTGAGGGCCAGACACACCGCCACATCGCAGATGACGGGTATGTGGTCTCTGCCTTTCTGGAAGAACGGGTCTGAATATACATCTGTTTGACCATATTACACACACCGACACATTAATTACCTAAAACCATATAAAGTAATGAAAGTTTAGAAACTTGATTCCGTTTTTCTCACAATGTAGTTTTAGTGGGGAAAAATCCAGAACACCAACACCAGTGACGTTGAATGAGTTCATCCTGCCTTGGTATGTACCCAACGCTCAGTTTAGCGATGACAATATAAACCTTCGTTTTGTCATTCTTACATAATGCGACACCCTCCCCCAAAGAAGTGTCAACTTTAAAAATCATGATTCAAAGAAGATGAGGTGTCCCAAGGCAGTGCCTAGGACCGTTGCAGCAGATCTGTCAGGACGATGGACATTACTGGTTTTAGGTATTTCAGAGAACTTGAAGAAACCTAATTCCCAGGAGAAAGCACTTACAAATTTCAGAGTTCCAGCAAAGAATATATGGATAGCAGAAGAAAAGGCCATTCAGTACATACCCAAGGCTTTCTTCTGTTACAGAGGTGCGTAAGCCATGGGGTAGAGACAAGTATTCAGACTTGCAATGGCCAGATCCTATATAAAAACAGAATTTTGACCCACAATCTGTGACAACATGCCCAGGAAACCAATTCCCTTATCTACAATAAACAGCTCAGGAAGGCAACCTGCTCTAAGTCAGACTTGCTGGAAGCCAGATTGTGATCTCTAGTAATAATCCAGGACACCAAACAGTAACTTCTGTGGCAATATAAGGGAACATAAGTTCCAAACATGGTGGACGGTGCTATACTGGGCTATCTTATTTTACCCCAAGTGTAGGAATTTTTTCCCTTAAATTGTATAGCTTCGAATAGAAGAATGAAACTTGACCATTCTCTTACACCATACACAAAGATAAACTTTAAGTGGATAAAAGAACTCAACATGAGGCAGGAATCCATCAGAATCCTAGAGGAGAACATAGGCAGTAATCTCTTCGACATCAGCCACAGCAACTTCTTTCAAGATATGTCTCCAGAGGCAAAGGAAACAAAAGCGAAAATGAACTTTGGGGACTTCATCAAGATCAAAACCTTCTGCACAGCAAAGGAAACAGTCAGCAAAACAAAGAGGCAACCCATAGGATGCGAGAAGATATTTTCAAATGACACTACAAAGGGCTGATATCCAAGATCTATAAAGAACTCCTCAAACTCAACACACACAAAACAGATAATCATGTCAAAAAATGGGCAGAAGACATAAACAGACACTTCTCCAAAGAAGACCTGCAAATGGCTAATAGACACATGAAAAAATGTTCATCATCATTAGCCACCAGGGAGATTCAAATCAAAACCACATTGAGATACCACCTTACACCAGTTAGAATGGCCAAAATCAACAAGACCATAAACAAGTGTTGGAGAGGATGTGGAGAAAGGGAAACCCTCTTGCACTGTTGGTGGGAATGCAAGTTGGTGCAGCCACCTTGGAGAACAATGTGGAGATTCCTTAAAAAATAAAAAATAGAGCTTCCCTATGACCCTGCAATTGCACTACTGGTTATTTACTCCAAAAGATACAGATGTAAAGAAGGGCCATCTGTGCCCCAGTGTTCATAGCACCAAAGTGTGGAAAGAACCAAGATGCCCTTCAACAGATGAATGGATAAGGAAGATGTGGTCCATACACACTATGGAGTATTATGCCTCCATCAGAAAGGATGAATACCCAACTTTTGTATCAACATGGACGGGACTGGAAGAGATGATGCTGAGTGAAGTAAGTCAAGCAGAGAGAGTCAGTTATCATGTGGTTTCACTTATTTGTGGAGCATAACAAATAGCATGGAGGACACGGGGAGATGGAGAAGTGAGTTGGGGGAAATGGGAGGGGGAGACGAACCATGAGAGACTGTGCACTCTGAGAAATAAGCTGAGGATCTTGGAGGGGAGACAGATGAGGGGTTGGGAAAGCCTGCTGGTGGGTATTCAGGAGGGAACGGATTGCATGGAGCACTGGGTGTGGTGCATAAACAATGAATCTTGGAACATTGAAAAAATAAAATTAAATTTAAAAAAATAAAAAATAAAAAAGGAATGAGCTATCAAACCATGATAAGATACAGAGACTTAAATGCATATCACTAAGTGAGAGAAGCCAATCCGAAGGCTATATACTGTGTATTCAACTATATGATGTTCTGGGAATGGCAAAACCATGGGGACAGTAAAATGATGAGCAGTTGCCAGGGGTTGGGGAAGGGAAGGGAGCACGGAGGATTCTTGGGTCTGTGAAGGTGTCGTGTGCGATGTCATCAGGAGAGACATAGGTCATCATACACTTGTCCAGACCTGCTGGCTGTACAGCACCAGGAGTGGGCCCCATGTCCATAAGTGATGCGCTTGGAGTGACACTGACGTGTCAGTGTGGGTTCACCAATTGTGACAAAGGTACCACTCTGAGGGGGGTGGTTCCTACTGGGGGGCCACGTATGTTTGGGGGCAGGGAGTACGTGGAAAGTTTCTGTACCTATCCTCCATTTTGCTACAAAACCAAACTACACTAAAAGAATAAAGCCTTTTCTAGAAAGTTAATGTGAGCAAATGCTGTTGTCATTGTCCACAGTCACACATGGATATGGCCAGTCGAAGGGCAACCACTAGAGTGTGCTTTAATTTATGGTCCAAAATAGAAATTTGGAAATTATCTGCCTCTATATTTTTACTTGCCTCTACAATAAACATTTCCTTTAGAAGGAAAACAAAAAAGACCCAGGCCAGTAGTCACTGAAGCAAGCCCGCCCAGCCTCGCACATACAATAAGAAGAAACCCAACAGCTGTGACGTTGAAGACGAAGTCTCCAGCTTTAAAATGAATTATTCTGCAGCTTCTGGGGATGGTGACATTGTATTGGAAAAGATCTGATGGCCCATCTATGTCTTACGAAACCTCGGGAACTCTGGTAATCAGAAGGAGTGAGAAAGAGACTTTGCTCCTCATGTGTGCTCAGACACCAGGACACTTGCTTTCTAGTACTTTCTGCCCACTAGACAGTGCTGAAGCCACATCTATACTGGGGAGGTGCTGATTTGTAAAGAGAGAAAAAACAACCTGTGACCTGTTTCATACCCATACGAGGCACGTCCCGCAGGACAGGTCAACAAAGTATGTGCTCAGACACGGGGAGCCTGCCCTGGAAGAAATTACGTAAAAGCGTACTATTGCCAACTGACTCAAAAGGAACATCTCCAGAATGTATAGGGCAGGCCCTACGAAGTGGAACAGAGCTGTCTCCACAGTGTGCTTGACAAGTCTGTTTCCCATGGAACGCTGCCCTGCAGGTGAGCTCAGAAGTCTGGGACCGTGCCTGCCCCACATGGCTGCTCCCACCAGCCCCCCTCTGGGCCCATGGTGACCATCACATCAGAAAACGTGCTTCTCGAGCGACACTTTGTACAATCAGAGGGAACATGCCGCCTGTTGGAGAACCACTAGAAACCTTAATTCATGTTCCTCCGTTTGCACAATCGCGGTACCTCTGCCAAGAATATTACAAAACGGTCTCCTTCTTTCCATAATACCAGAGTTGCCCAGAGCCACACAAAGCCCGTTGCCACCACCAAGGAATGTCAGGGATGGATTGCGACATTTTTACCACTCCTGTGGAGTGATCTGAGTCATTATGCTCTCATAAACGAAAGAAGACCGAGCCATCCACGTGCTCAGATGATCTGTTCCTAATTCCCTCTTCTGCTCTGGTTCACCTTCCAGCTAAGATGTTTGGACGTTTCTGCGGCAAACTGCCATGAAGATTAGCGTATGGGGTAGGATTTCAACTATGAAAAACATGGATTAAAGAAAACCTGTAAGCTTCATCTGAAACTAATGATGTACTATATGGTAGCTAACTTAACATAATAAAAAATTAAAAAAATAAAAATAAAAGTGCAAAAAATAAAAAATAATTTGAGGAATGTAAAAAACGTGTAAGCAACATGTTTTATCCTAGGATTCAAAGAGGATATATTGCCTGATTAGTCTTCGTCTCTGGCTGGGGAGATTCAGAATTGTGGAAAAACAGATGCACTTTTATAATTTCCCCTGATCACTGTGATATAAAAAAGTAAAAATTAGAAGGAAGCACAGTGAAGTTTTAATCGTTTTCCTCCTGGTAGCATGACTATTTATGATCTCTTTTCTACCTTCTACTTTTTTCTATATTCTGTAATTTCCTATACTAAAAATATGAAGCTCTACTGAAATATATAAAACTTCATTTAAAACGTAGTATAAAGACATGACTTTCCATCACCCACAGAGTAAACGAAACATCTTAGCCAGAGACTAGCGGGTTTTCATGAATGGGTTTCAACCTGTCTGCCCACGACTTCAGTTCTCATTTTTGGTCACTACTCTCCACGCACGTTTTCCTTCAAGAGGAAATGAGTTCTGTCCTTTTCCTGACAGACATTCAGCTTTCTTGACTCTGCGTCAGCGTTCATGCTGTTCCTGCCGTTCCCGCCCGCCCGCACCTCGGTGGCCTGTCCTGCAGGGGACACCTTTGCTCGGCAGAGCACCGGGCCAGCGCCGCCCTCGACGCCCTGAGCACGCCCTGCCCTGCCAGACGGCACCCTTCCTGTCTTCCTTCCCTCCTGATGCGTTTTATCCTCCCTCCTTCCTTCCTACTTTTAAAGAGTCAGTGGGTCCGGTTCTCTCCATGTTGCTCCGTTACCCGTGGTCTGCAAGCGTTCGATCTCGGTTTGGGGACGCGAGGATTCGAAGACGGAGACTCAGACACCCGAGAGAGGACCGTGTCGCCGAGGCGGAGGCACCGTGTTACCTCGTCGCATCAGGCCCGGAGGCACGCGACGAGTGGAGACACAGACGGGGGAGGCCGTCAGAGCGGCTGTGACTTGGACCCATGCAGTTCTTGAGTCCAAGCTGGAGTCGACGAGTCTGAGTGCACCGCCGCGTCTCGGAGCTCTGCGGGTCCGCTCCACGCGTCCGGCCCTTCTCCGGCTCTGCGGTGGCTCAGCCGTGGGACAAATCCTGCCGGACGCTCCTTCTCGTCCCTGCGCTGGAAAAGCCCAAGTTCCTCCGCAGTGTTCACAGATCCCCTCTGCGTTTGGTGTGGTTATTCCCTTTCTCTTCCTTCTCTCTCCCGCTCAGCTGCTCTGTGATCTACCTCTCCAACTTTTATTTACTTACTTACTTATTTACTGTAGAGTACATTTATTGTTCAAGTTAGTATGACCCAAAAATAGCACTGGGTTAGATCATGCAGACATAACACAGATTCATGGACAGTCTTTTACTTTGTATCTTAGGGTTTATGAGTTTCAAAACTAAAATACTCAAAAAGAATACATGAGTTACTGATATTATTTAACACCCAGACTTCCAATGTAATGAACATGAACTTATATCAACATGCAAAATAAATAAAAGTAAATAGATATCTCCAATAAGAGTGTTCCAAGTTCAGAAACCCTAAGATACAATGCATTGTCTTTTAAAATTAAATCTACAAAATGCAAATCCTCTCTCATGCATTGTTGCTCTGATGCTGCCGTCTGAGAATTTTACAGACATGGAGATGGGGAAGAGGTGTAGATAAGCCTTCAATTTATTCTTCATTAGACACACTTAAGATGGTCTCTTGAATCTTTTTCAAAAGCAAGAAAAGAAAAAAATTCAGCTAATAGGGTATTTGGTAAGATCAGGGGATTTAGAAACATCTCCATGATTCATGAAGTTTTTTTGACTTTTCATTCGCCTCTTTGACTTTTCTTGGGAAACTTTCATTCATAATTAGTAGATTATTAATTCTTTCAGCAATACTAGGGTGTGCGGTTTATGCCGGGTGCCGGGTGCCATGTTCAGCATTAGGAGCCCGGGGAAAACCGAGAATTTACAGTGAGGGAGGGGACATCGCACTCCAGCTCCGTGTGAACAGTCTGCACGAGGCGGTCCGAGGTGCCACTGAGAAATAAATAATGACCTCTTCCTTAGGCGCGACACTTCCAGAAAAGTCCGCATTTATTCCAGGAGCAACAACATGACCCATTTTGCCAATTGTGTTTGAACGTCTGGGAAAATAAACATGGTATCTGTAATGTTTCCCTCTGAACTTGAAATATGTTTTATTAGACATGATCCAAGAGAAAATGTTCGCAGGGAAAACATTAGTCCAGAAGGAACTGAGACCGTGGTCCCTAGCAACTTCTGCCTGCATCCATCGAGCCTTCCCCAAACTCATTCCCGGTACCAGTCCTGTTTCACTCTGCCCCCTTGGCTATCCTCACATCAAGATGGATAAGCATTTCCCCTTGATTTCAATCGACGCAAGACCCAAATTCTTTCCCCTAGAGGAAGAGATGTCTTTAGATAGACTCTAGTCTAAAAACAGATGCTTACCCCTGACGCACAGCCCCAGGCTTCAGACGACTGGTCACCTCCAGGCACAGACCTCTCACTGCACCTGTGACGCGCGCTGGATGAGATCGCTCTGGTGTTTATTCAGAACGTACAAAGATACTGAGAAAGAAGGAAAATGCACAAGAAATGCAAAGGCAGGGAACAAAACTTGCACTTATTAAGTACATTTTTCTTCATCGTTTCACGGAGTTTCTCACTCCTGGGTGTTCTGCTCTTTAGCAAACAAATAAGCAAAGAAAAAACAAACCATGGTGGCAAATAAAAAATGTTCACTTAAGACATTTTGTAAGTGTAAATTTGGCTCTTTCCAATTTAATTTCTTTCTCTTTTTCTGCTCTGTTTTTCTAAGGGTAAGGGAGGCAAGGTCGGTGAGGAAGAGGGACAGGTGGCGGGAGAATGGTAAAACGTTCAGCCGAGCTCCCTCCCCTGTGGATGTCCGCAGTCTTCCCTACGAGCACTGTTGGCAGGACCAGGGCTCTGCGGGACCGAGAACAGGAAGAAAAAGGAAGAGGAAGGGAAGAAGAGAGAAGAGAAAACAGGTAAGCACCCTGGGGGAGACATCTAAGGGCGGCTTTTGTTTTAAGTTCAAAGTTCGCCCACAATCCCAGTGGCTCAGTCATTAAGCCGCTGCCTTCGGCTCAGGTCATGATCTCAGGGTCTTGGGATCGAGCCCCGCATCGGGCTCCCTGCTCCATGGGAAACCTGCTTCTCCCTCTCCTTCTGCCGCTCCCCTGCCTCTCTCTTTTTCTGTTTCTCTCTCAAATAAATAAATAAAATCTTTTAAAAAAAAGAAGTTCGAAGTATCTATGGTGATTTGAGGGAGGAGGGAGAGAGATGGGGAGACCATGAGAAGCGCGGCGGCGACGATGACGGGAAAGTTGGTCCTGGCACAAGGTGCTTCCTTCTGACCCCGCAGGTTCGCAGGGACGGTGCTTGCAGGTCTGCGACCCGCTCCCCGGTTGGGACAGAAGGAAGACCAGCCACAGGAGAAAGGGCACACCTCCTCCCTCGAGGTCTTTGTTCTGTCCTGCCCAGGAGCCTTCTCCTAACAAATCCAACCAGAAACCGGTAACACAGACTTCGAGTCAAGGGCTCAAAACACAGACTCTCCCTTCCAACCTTATTCTAGATATTCTTCCTTCTATTACTATAAAATCTAACAGTGTGCGCTTGAGCTATGTAAGCACGGCTTGTCATTTACTTACATCTCATTGTATTTGATTTTAAGTCTGTTTTTCTTAAAATAAGACCGCATTTCATATGTTCTAACCAATTTTGACTTTTTACCGAGTCAGCCTATTTCTCCTCTCAAACACACAAACATCAATGGTCTAGTAAACTCCGGGCACTTTTTTTTCCAGAATTTAAAAAAAAAAAAAAATGCCCCAGTTCTCTTCTTACGAAGACAGGAAGCATTTCCTGGAGCTTAATCACTGTTATGATTTGCAAAATTGGAAGGGTTGAGAGAAATTAGTAAAGTAGGTTATATCATCCTACTTCAGATTTGGAATTTTTGGACATGGTCCTGCTGTCATTCGGATGAAAGCAATCATGAGTCACGCTGCGGGCGACCTAACCCACCTCTGTCACCCTATAAAAGTCAGGGCTCCAGAGACCGGACCCAGGAGAAGGTGGACACAGAGCACCACAACGACTTAGAGCCAAGAAGAGCCCGTGGAAATGCAGAACCTTCCAGCTCTCCTGTTGCTCTGTGTGGCTGTGTGCTCAGCCTACCCAGCGGACAGGGCTGCAGAGGACGAGGACAGCACGGAGCTTGTTCAGGTGACTGGTGGCTCCATCCCTCCCAGGGCTCGCTGGGGCCTGGGGGGCGTGAGTAGCAGGTAGAGAGAGGAATTAAATGTATCTCCCCCTGGGACGTCTAATCCAATGTACATGTAGCTGGTGTTTATGTTGCTAGTGTCGTGTCTAGATGCATGGGTTTGTCCAGCTTTCTTCTTAGGGCAGGTCCCTGGGAGATGCATAAAGTAGAAAGTCAAGGGAGTTAATAAATGGGCCGGAAATACAGAATTACACCCAAAGAAGCCTATGTGCTCTGTGTTCCTCTTTTACCTTAAAGGTAAAAGAGGAACACAGACATTTATCTTGGTTTTCTGTTTCATTTTCATTGCTTTGGGAGTAGACCAGGTTCCAGAGATTATCTGGCTACAAAGGCAGAACAGAAGCAAGGAGTCTTTACCTGAGAGTGCAGCTGAATAGGACACTCATTTTGATTTCTTCAAACCAGACAGATACTGCAGACAGTTTGAGTCAGCAGCTGCATTTTACCTCGAAAGGCTAAAAAAAATCAAAGTATGACATAAAAACTTTACTTAATATCCCATTAGCAATACCTGGAAAAATACTACAAACTTGCAAAAGATACGAAACCGTTTGTTAAAAGAAGGGACCGTGGTCCCGTCGTTGAGAAAATCCGAGAAATGCAGAAGTTCCTCGGGTTGGAGGTGACGGGAAAGCTGGACGCAGACACTCTGGAGATGATGCGTAAGCCCAGGTGTGGCGTTCCCGACATTGGCGGCTTCACCACCTTCCCTGGCATGCCCAAGTGGAGGAAAACCCACCTTACCTACAGGTAATGGGACAAAGAGGTTTTCACACACTACCCAGATTTTACTAATAACTATCACAGGAGAAAATAACTGCTTCTTCAATTTTTCTCTTAAAGGATTATAAATTATACGTTGGATTTGCCAAGAGATGCTATTGATTCTGCCATTGAGAAAGCCCTGAGTCTCTGGCAGGAGGTGACCCCACTGACCTTCTCCAGGGCTGATGACGGAGAGGCTGACATAAAGATCTCCTTCGCAGTTAGAGGTAAAACAAAGGAAAAAATCCCACAAAAACCATGAAATGCATCAATTTATCTAGGTGCTATTGGGGGAGGGTGTTCCAAGAGACCTGAATTACCTATCTTTCCAATAAAAACACTTTCTCTGTTAGATCATGGAGACTTTAGCCCTTTTGATGGACCTGGAAATGTTTTGGGTCATGCCTACCCGCCCGGCCCTGGCATTTTTGGAGACGCCCACTTTGACGACGATGAACAGTGGACAAGAGACACTTCAGGTAGGTTACACATCTCTCGGAATGACGTCGGTGGGGGGTTTCTTTAGATTTAGAAAATTCTTAATAGCTCAGAATCTTCAAGAAGTGGGGTGTTCCATACTTCCTGAATAGTTCGAGAATTAGTAGAATGTATTTTTGTTTTAACTATTTTGCACATGTCTGAAAAGTTTATTCTCTGTCTTGGTAAGCACAGTGTGGGGACATCAGTAAGTATTTCTTTGATGACTGCGTTTCTAGGGTGAGCTCAGAACCATCCTCAGGAATATTCTCTCATTATATTGAGTGGCAGATACCTAAGGGATGGTGCCCTGGATATTGCTTATATCCAGTTGGGGGCTGTTTCTTCTTTACTCTTCAAAAGGGAGATGAGAGTTAAATTTCAGGAACTGAGGTTCCTTTTTAGGTTTTCTTTGTAAATCAGCATTTTACTATCTCTAGGTTAACAAGAGTTTCTATAGACTAGTTCTGAAGGAAAGCACTTGCCCCCTAATATAGTGTCCAGATTTTTTAGGTGGAAGAATATTTGTCAGTTCATAACTGTATACTTTGAGGATTGGCTTCCAAAGTTCTCAAAAAATTGGCTAAAACAAATTCACTGGGGTTTATAATCGAAACTCAAACAGAATCTCCGTAGAGAGTATGAACGTGAAGTTAGTGCTCGGTAAATTTCTTTGATTCTACTGAATTAACAACTTCTTCCTGCAAAGCCTCTAATGAGGACTGTACTAGGATCACAAGTTACACAAATAACACTTGCAAAAGTAAATTCAGCCTGTCAAATATAATTACCCGATGACTTCCAATTTTCAGTATTCTGGGTTATTTATTTATTTTTTTTTTTAGATTTTTTTTTTATTTATTTATTTGACAGAGAGAGATCACAAGTAGGCAGAGAGGCAGGCAGAGAGAGAGAGGAGGAAGCAGGCTCCCTGCTGAGCAGAGAGCCCGATGCGGGACTCGATCCCAGGACCCTGAGATCATGACCTGAGCCGAAGGCAGCGGCTTAACCCACTGAGCCACCCAGGCGCCCCTGGGTTATTTTTAATAATATGGAGGAAAAAAATGTAAATATAGCCAGTGTTTGTGTGGCCCAGATCTCTTTCGTGGCAAACAGTAGCACGATTAGGCGTGCTATCTTTGAGACCAATCTTGCAAACCCTATGTCAATGATCCTTACTAATATTTCGAGACCCAGGGACACCTGGGTAGCTCAGTTGGTTAAGCAGCTGCCTTCGGCTCAGGTCATGATCCCAGCGTCCTGGGATTGAGCTCCTTGCTTGGCAGGGAGACTCCTTCTCCCTCTGCCTCTGCCTGCCTCTCTGTTTGCCTGTGCTTGCTCTCACTCCAAATCTTAAA